>NC_064437.1:27678003-27989505 GCF_023343835.1 Lagopus muta | reverse complement strand
GAAGCCTTCCACCCTCGATGTCGTGGTGCAGGTGTCTAGCATTCCCTGAGCAGTGTCAGTAGCACTGGCACTGGCATGTGCTGCTTGGGCTCTTAGCAGCCTGAGCATGCTCGTGTCTGGCCAAGAGACTTTCCAGCTTAACATCTGCTCCTTCCTCGCCTGATCCCGAATTCTCCAGATTGCTGGGTGTACTGGAGAGCATGCCATAAGCCTCCCATTTGACCTCTCTGGGATCTTGCGGTCCTCAGTGCTGCTCCCAGAGCTTGTCTGGAGACTTCAGGCATGGCGGTACCATTTACGTCTCTTTTTCCCTGTTTGCACACTCTTGGGAAGAGCACCGCGTCATTGGCCTCCTCTGCAGAGTGTGCAGCCTTGGGAGAAACTAAGTTGCCTGCATCTTCAGGCACTAATGCAGACAGAGGCTCCTTGTCTCGCTCTTTGCCGCCTGCCTGCCCTTCTGGGCCCTTCTGAGCTGCTCTAAAAGATGGTGTAGCTGCAGCACGAGTTGTCTCTGGTGCCCTCCCTGAGCAACTCTCCAAGCTGCGTGGATCTTCCCAGCCTTGGTGGAGAGCACCTGGGCCGTTTTTCCTGGTGTTCTCAGGTTGCTGGTCGGTGCATGGCGCCCTGGTACTGCCAGCTGCCCTTCAACTCTTGGGCTTGCAGCGGCAGCACAGCTCAGGGACACCACGTAGTTTTGTCTGGGTCTGTCGTGCTGAGGCGTTAGAATGGTTGAGCAGACTTCCCGAGCTGGACCCCGGCTCTCCGCCCTTGCTGTGCCGTCCTGGACGTGAGGTCTCGGGGCAAGTACTGGGATTCTGCTGCCTCTAATGCCCACAGCATGCGCTCTGCCTCTTGAAGGTGTGGAAGAGGCTGCTGCTTGCAAGAACAGGCAGCTTAGAGACTCTAGAAGATGCTGCTGCACGCCGGGGTGCAGCTGCCGGCAGCCCTGCCCGCCTTAAGCGAGGCAGCAAGGATGATTGAGGCTGCCCGCTTCGCCCGCTTGGCAACCGCCGCAGGTCACCGACGGGGAAAACTCCCGCCCGCCCGCCTGCAAGAGAAGCCGAGGAGAAAGGGCCGAGTGAGCCGCGGTCCTTCCCGCTCACGCCCGCACTCGGCACCGAGGACAGCGCTCAGCCCGCGGGCGGCCGCCGCCCCGCTTCCCCGCAGCCGCGCCGGCACAGGGCGGTCCCCACGCGGCGCGGGAAGACGTCCGGGCCCCGCCTCCCTCGGGCCTACCTACCTGTGCGTCGCGGCGCCCGGAGGCCCGCGAGCTCTCCGGGCCGGGCAGCTGGGGCAGACGGACGCCCGCGGAGGGGACGAGGCCGGGCTCCGGCCGCCCGGCGGCGGCGTTCCGTGGGGAGAAGGAGGCGCGGGACGGACGCGGCGAAGTCGCCGCCGGCCGAGCCCGAGCGCCTCCCTCCCCGGCCCGCACCCCGCGGGCGGTCCGGCACGCGTGGCGGCCCCGCGTCGGGCCGGCGCTCGTCCTTCTTGTCCCGCTCCTCGCTCATCGTCGCGTCCTCGCGCAGATGCTCGGTCGCAGGCACTCGGGGGAACCTCCTCGCGGAGCCTCTCTCCCTGAGAGTGAGCGGCACTCTCTGCGGGGGACTCCGGCCCCTCGAGGCGGGCCCCGCGTCACAATGGCCTTCGGGCGCGACGCCGGCCCGCGTCACAAAGCTCCCGCGCCGGGTTCCCGTCTTCCCCGCTTCCCTCGGCCATCTCCGCGGCCGCCCCCGGACCTTTGCCGGCGGCGTCGTGGCCGTCCGCTGACGGGCTCGCCCTCCAAGCGGCTGGAAGCGGCCGCGTCCGGCGCGGGGCGGCCCCCCTCTCTCGTCTCGTCGCCCAGCCCGGCCGAGTGCAACCCGGCCCGAGCGGCCCCGTCCGCACCTCGGTCTCGTCCTCGTGCTGCGGCTCTCTGGACCCCGCTTAGAGTTCAGATGTGCCGCGCTCTGTGGAGCGGCCCGCGCTGGAGTAGCTGGGCGTAGCCTGAAGGACTGAGGCTGCAGGCCGTGGAGAGCCGCTAGGGAGCGGTACGCGGGACACAGCTGAGCCCCGTCGCAGGGCTTGCGGTAACCGCAGGGCCGTCCGCAGGGGCTGGAGCAATTGCGGGGCCTGTCACGGTTCTATTGTCACATCCCAGAGATTTTCTCTTGCGCTCCAGGCTGCTGAATCACGTTGTTATCCATGGGCCAGGCCCCTGCATATTGCAGTGAATTGTGTCTCTCTAGGATTGCCAAAGTGATTGCATACCTTTTCCAGATGTTTTGTTCTTTGTGATTCTGCAGTTGTTCAGGGGTAATGTTACAAAACCCTGGAGGCTGTGCATTTTCACCAGTGATGAACAAGAGCCTGCATGCTGCACTTGTAAAAATCTGTGCCAGCGGAGGTGACCACTGTTTCACAGCTGCTGTGATGGTGTCATTGCTGAAACGCACCACCCAGCACCTCACTGTGCTCACATCCGCTGTTTGGTCTCTGTCTACACTCAGCAAATGTTGATGAATTTCAGTGGGTGCCATTTTGTCCTCGTCGAGGATTTCAGTGACACACCTTTGCTTCATTTGCGGTGTCACGCCAGTTGCCATTTTGTCAGACTGCTCCTCTGCAGCCATCTGTTGTGTGACAAATACAGCAGAATAGTGGTGAGAAGGTTCAACCTCTGTGTCCACATCACCAGCATCTGCCTCTGATGTTCTAGGACAACATAATAAAAATGGAAACTTTACTTTTGTAGCAGACCTCATTCTTTTGCAGATTTAGATCTGCTAATAATCCACAAAGAGAATCAAACGTTCACAAACATTTTGCCAGGAAAGTTCAGCTCCAGAGGTCAGTTTCCATTTTCATATTAGCAGACATAGCATTGGAAAGAAAGGGTACTCACAAGTGCTGGTTGACATTAAGCATCGTTTCGTCCAAGCTCGGGGTTTGTGAATTCCTAAGAGTTAGAAGTCAGGCAAAAAATAGCAGGAAACCTGCCTCCTCTATTGTCTTTGAAAGGTCTTGGAGAATGGCAGAGGAGTCTGAAGACCTGAGGGATAGGCAGTGTTACTCTGGTCTTCAAAAAGGGCAAGAAGGTGGATCCAAAGACAGGGATCTTTAAGAGAGAGTCCAGCAGCAGAGGGTCACAAAGATGAGTAGGGGCCTCGAGCATCGCCCTTATCACCCTTAGGCTGGGAGACTCTGGACTTTTCAGCCTGGAGAAGACTCAGAGGTGATCTCATTCCTGTTTATAAATACCTGCAGTGGGGGAGACAAGTGGGATGGGGGCCAGGTTCTTTTTGGTGGTGTGCAGAGATAGAACAAGAGGCAGTGGGCACAAACTGGAATGCAGAAAGTTCCATACAAAACGTGAGGAAGAACTTCTTTACTGTGAGGGTGACAGAGTACTACTGGAACAGGCTGCCCAGAGAATATCTCCTTCTCTGGAGATATTCAGGACCTGTCTGGATGCTTTCCTGTGCAACCTACTGTTTCTGTAGCAGCTGAGCAGGCTGCGAGAGGAAGGTGCCAGGAAAATAATCTGCTGTACTCAGCAGTCAGAGGGAGAGACTGATGCCTGGTATCATGCAATGATACGGAAAGACAGGCAGCCCTGTCTTTGGGCGATTTAAGAAATGGATAAGATCTCCTGAAAAACTGACCTTAGGCACACAGCAATGGAAAGAGTTGGAAGCACTTTTAATAACATGTTTCTGAGAGCACGAGAGCTCTCCAACCCCCAGAATAAGAAATCAGGCAGGGCTGGCAGGAAACCAGTATGGCTGAGCAAAGACCTGATGGGGTGGCTGAGAGAAAAGCAGGAAAAACAGAAGTCCAGGAGGAGGGAATGGGTAACCTGGTAGGAATATAGGGATGCCGTCAGGATGTGCCTGGATGGCATCAGGAAAGCCAAAGTACAGATGAATTAATCTTGGGAAGGGCTGTTGGAGCAGGTCCAGAGGAGGACCAAAAAGATTATCAGAGGGCTGAGGGCTGGAAACCCCTCTCCTATTAAGCAAGGTTGAGGGAGTTGGGATTGTTTAGCTTGGAGATGAGAAGGCTCCAGGGAGACCTCACTGCCATCTCCAATACTTGAAAGGAACTTACAAGCTGGAGGAGGAGGAACAACTTCTTATGCAGGAAGTGATAGGACAATCCAAGTCATTCTATGATTCTACGACACTGTAGAGAATGTCCTTTACTGGGGGAGTTGGACTAGATGATGAGATCCTTTAACCTGTACAATTCTGTGATTCTGTGATAATGTGCTGTGTGAGGATTTCTTCCAAGTGCTGGTTCAGCAAATTGCACAGTTGAATAGAATGACCTTGTTTGACTTTCCTAAGAAAACTGGGATCGCTTTCTGTCTGCACAGACCACTGCTGCTACCGAGAAAACAAATTAAACACATACAAAAGATAACTCGCAAAACACTACAACATTACTACTGAATTCTGAGACATCTCCACTTCCCTCTGACCGTGGTTTTGGTGGTATTCTGATTTTAATCCCTCTCAACAACCAGTAGAGTTTCCCTGCTCTCTAATAATTGTATTTTCCCAAATGTGCCAAATTTCTTTACCAAGAAAACAAAAAGGTGTTGTCACACTCAGGGTGGCACCATACAGAAACCACTCACCCCGTAACCGCAAGTGAGAATCGCTCATACAAGCACCCGAGTGCCAGGAAGAACGGTCCCCTCATCAATCTCCCCAGTTGCTAACCATGGACGCAGGAATCTTCAAGGCCACAGCCCACCTCCAGTTGCTGGTTCACTCACCCCTTTCTTCACAGGGGATCCCACACACACACCAGGCTTAGCTGGCTTCCCCTTCGCTAGCCTTGCACACCCACATTCTTTGCCCTTGATGGTTCCACTGACACAGGCATCCTCCACCCTGTGCTCTGACACCAGTAGCTGCACTCAGAGACCAAACATCACTTCACTGGCCACCTTTGGAGAGCGTGCTGCTGTGCAACAGCCTGAGTTTTCTGCATCTTGAGGAACCGATGCAGGCAATGGCTCAAGCTGTCCTGCAGGCCCAGGACCTGTGCCCAGAAGAGAAGCTAAATGAACTGTTTCTGTCTCATCAGACTGGGTAAGACATGCACTCTGCAGGTCACCAGATGACTGTCCTGCAGTTCCTGTCTCACCAATCTCTTCCAAACCATGCTGTTCATGTGTGTTTGGCATGCATGAGATGTTCCAGCTGGACATCTGCTCCTTCCTTGCTTCATCCCGAATCTTATGAATTGCTGGGAAAATTGGAGAATATCCATAGGTCTCCCCATAGATCTCTCTGGCATCTTGCAGTTTTGGTGTTTCTCCCAGAGCTTGTTTGGACAATTCCAGCATGGCCATAGCTGTTTCTTCTTCTCCTCCCTCACATGCTGACAGGAGGAGTGGTGCTGCATTGGCCTCCTCTGGACAGTGGGCAGTCTCAAAAGCATCTGAGTTTTCTGCATCTTCAGGAACTGATGCAGGCAATGGCTCAAACTGTCCTGCAGGCCCAGGACCTGGGCCCAGAAGAGAAGCTGAACACACTGCTTCTGTCTCACCAGATGGGGCAAGACATGCACTCTGCAGGTCACCAGATGACTGTCCTGCAGTCTCTGTCTCAGCAAACTCTTCTAAATCACGCTGTTCATCCTGCACTCCAGCATCCCAAGATAAGAACTCTCCTGGTGCAGGAAAGGGGCCCTCCACCCTCGATGTTGTGGTGCAGGTATCCAGCACACCCTGAGCAGTGTCAGTAGCAATGGCACTGTTACGTGCTGCTTGGGGTCTTAGCAGCCTGAGCATTCTCACGTCTGGCCAGGAGATGTTCCAGCTGGACAACATCTGCTCCCTCCTCACCTCATCCCAAATTCTATGAATTGCTGGAAAAATTGGAGAACATTCATAGGCCTCCCAGTTTATCCCTCTGGGATATTGCAGTCTCAGTGCTGCTCCCAGAGGTTTTCTGGAGATCTCAGGCATAGCGATAGCAGTCATTTCTCTTTCTTCCCCCTTGCACACTCTTGGGAAGAATGGTGCATCATCAGACTTCTCTAGAAAGTGTGCAGCCTTGGGAGAATCTAAGTTGCCTGCATCTTCAAGCAGAGTCTCCTTGTCTCGCTCTTTGCCGCCTGCCTGCCCTCCTGGGCCCTTCTGAGCTGCTCTGGACAGTGGTGTAGTGGCAGAACGAGTGTCTCTGGTGCCCTCCTGAGCATCTCTCCTGAGCAGCTTTTCTGAGCATCTCTCCAAGCGGATTTTCCCAGCCTTGGTGGAGAGCACCTGGGCCGTTCTTGCTGGTGTTCTCAGGCTGCTGGTGGGTGCATGGCGCCCTGGTGCTGCCAGCTGCACTCCGACTCTTGGGCTTGCAGCGGCAGCAGCACAGCTCAGGGACACCATGTAGTTTTGACTGGGTCTGTCGTGCCGAGGCACAAGAATGGTTGAGCAGACTTCCCGAGCTGGACCCTGGCTCTCAGCCCTTGCTGTCCTGTCCTGGACATGCAAGGTTCCCGGAGGTCTCGGGGCAAGAACTGGGAGTCTGCAGCCTGTAGTGCCCATGGCACGTGCTCTGCCTCCTGCAGAAGGTGTGGAAGAGGCTGCTGCTGGCAGAGCAGGTAGCTTACAGGCCCTAGAAGCTACTGTTGAACGCCAGGGTGCAGGTGCCGGCCGCCCTGCCTGCCTTAAGCAAGGCAGCAAGGGTGGATGAGGCTGCCTCCCGCCCGCCTGCAAGAGAAGCCGAGGAGAATGGCTGGGTGAGGGACAAAGCCCCGTCGCCGGGCTCCCCTCAGCTCCCTCAGCCTGTCTTTGTAGGGAGGTGCAGCCCCCTGATCAAAATTTGTGGTTCTCCTCTGAACCCTCTCCAACAGCTCCCTGTCTTTCTTGTACCAGGGGCTCCAGTCCTGGACACAGTACTCCAGATGGGCCTCACAGGTGCAGAGTAGAGAAGGAAAATCACCTCCCTGTCCCTGCTGGCCACCCGTCTTCTGATGGAGCCCAGGATATCATTTGCTTTCCGAGCTGCAAGAGCACACTGCCGGCTCATATTAAGCTTTTCATCCATCAGGCCGCCAAGGTGCTTCTCTGCAGGGCTGCTCTCAAGGACTGCTCCTTCCAGTCTCTATAAATGCCTGGGATTCCTCTGGCCTAAGTGCAAAAATTTCACTTTGCCATGTTGAACCTCATCAGGTTCACCTGGGCCCACCTTTCAAGTCTGGGCGACATCACTTGTTACCCGCCTCCACCTGGACATTAATCCATTAATCACCACCCTCTGTCTGCGGCCATTCAACCAATTTCTTATCCATCGGGTGGTCCACCCATCAAATCCACATCCCTCCAATTCTGAGATAAGGATGGAGATAAGCCTTCCTCTCCTTCTTAAAAATGGGAGCAATGTTTCCCTTTTTCCAGTCACCGGAGCAGTTTACCGGACTTGTATGCATTCAGCTGCATCAGGAAGTCTCAGACATGTTCCACTGTTACAGTGGGATGGAACCTGCTCCCCACACCCTCACTTAGAGATTGCAGGGCCTGTCACATTATTGTCAGATCCAGAAACTTTCTCTTGCACTTGCATTGTTATCCATGGGCCAGACCCCTGCACATTGCAGTGATTTGTGTCTCTCAAGAAGTTCCAAAGTTGCGTGAGCACACAGATCAGACAGCACTCAGCCAGGATGGTATAATGATAATATTTAATCAGAATTCTGTGTTGACAGGATGGAATCAGAATTCTGCACTGACAAGATGGAACCAGAATCCTATGTTGACAGGATGGAACCAGAATTCTACATTGACAGGTTGAAATCAGATGTCTCCGGGGAGCTGCGTGGTGTTTGCAGCCTCGTGCCTCTCCTCTCGTTGTCCCCTGACGCAGCTGCAGGTGCAAATCCTGCGCAGAGCCCGGAGCACAGTCCTGATGACAGCTGGCATCCGGTGGCGAGCTGCTGTTGTCTTCATCTCAACAGATGAGGCACCAGAAATGCTTGGTGGCACACCAGCTGCCTCAGCAGCTGCTTCCTCACTGTTGTCCTCCCATTCTTCCACACCCTCCATGGTATCAGGGCAAAAACAGGAGGGTGTGGGCATGCTCTCAGCTGTCACTGCATTGTCCCTGGCATCCAGCATGCTGTGATCCGTGCTGGCATCACTGGCAGCATCATCAGTGGTCTCTTCCTGTGCATGCTGAATTCTAATGTCCTGGCTTTGAGAATCACAAGAGGCAGGAAAGAAGCCTTCCACCCTCGATGTCGTGGTGCAGGTGTCTAGCATTCCCTGAGCAGTGTCAGTAGCACTGGCACTGGCATGTGCTGCTTGGGCTCTTAGCAGCCTGAGCATGCTCGTGTCTGGCCAAGAGACTTTCCAGCTTAACATCTGCTCCTTCCTCGCCTGATCCCGAATTCTCCAGATTGCTGGGTGTACTGGAGAGCATCCATAAGCCTCCCAGTTGACCTCTCTGGGATCTTGCGGTCTCAGTGCTGCTCCCAGAGCTTGTCTGGAGACTTCAGGCATGGCGGTACCATTTACGTCTCTTTTTCCCTGTTTGCACACTCTTGGGAAGAGCACCGCGTCATTGGCCTCCTCTGCAGAGTGTGCAGCCTTGGGAGAAACTAAGTTGCCTGCATCTTCAGGCACTAATGCAGACAGAGGCTCCTTGTCTCGCTCTTTGCCGCCTGCCTGCCCTTCTGGGCCCTTCTGAGCTGCTCTAAAAGATGGTGTAGCTGCAGCACGAGTGTCTCTGGTGCCCTCCTGAGGAACTCTCCAAGCTGCGTGGATCTTCCCAGCCTTGGTGGAGAGCACCTGGGCTGTTTTTCCTGGTGTTCTCAGGTTGCTGGTCGGTGCATGGCGCCCTGGTACTGCCAGCTGCCCTTCAACTCTTGGGCTTGCAGCGGCAGCACAGCTCAGGGACACCACGTAGTTTTGTCTGGGTCTGTCGTGCTGAGGCGTTAGAATGGTTGAGCAGACTTCCCGAGCTGGACCCCGGCTCTCCGCCCTTGCTGTGCCGTCCTGGACGTGAGGTCTCGGGGCAAGTACTGGGATTCTGCTGCCTCTAATGCCCACAGCATGCGCTCTGCCTCTTGAAGGTGTGGAAGAGGCTGCTGCTTGCAGAACAGGCAGCTTAGAGACTCTAGAAGATGCTGCTGCACGCCGGGGTGCAGCTGCCGGCAGCCCTGCCCGCCTTAAGCGAGGCAGCAAGGATGATTGAGGCTGCCCGCTTCGCCCGCTGGCACCGCCGCAGGTCACCGACGGGGAAAACTCCCGCCCGCCCGCCTGCAAGAGAAGCCGAGGAGAAAGGCCGAGTGAGCGCGGTCCTTCCCGCTCACGCCGCACTCGGCACCGAGGACAGCGCTCAGCCCGCGGGCGGCCGCCGCCCCGCTCCCCGCAGCCGCGCCGGCACAGGGCGGTCCCCACGCGGCGCGGGAAGACGTCCGGCCCCGCCTCCCTCGGGCTACCTACCTGTGCGTCGCGGCGCCCGGAGGCCCGCGAGCTCTCCGGGCCGGGCAGCTGGGGCAGACGGACGCCGCGGAGGGACGAGGCCGGGCTCCGGCCGCCCGGCGGCGGCGTCCGTGGGGAGAAGGAGGCGCGGGACGGACGCGGCGAAGTCGCCGCCGGCCGAGCCCGAGCGCCTCCCTCCCCGGCCCGCACCCCGCGGCGGTCCGGCACGCGTGGCGGCCCCGCGTCGGGCCGGCGCTCGTCCTTCTTGTCCCGCTCCTCGCTCATCGTCGCGTCCTCGCGCAGATGCTCGGTCGCAGGCACTCGGGGGAACCTCCTCGCGGAGCCTCTCTCCCGAGAGTGAGCGGCACTCTCTGCGGGGGACTCCGGCCCCTCGAGGCGGCCCCGCGTCACAATGGCCTTCGGGCGCGACGCCGGCCCGCGTCACAAAGCCCCCGCGCCGGGTTCCCGTCTTCCCGCTTCCCTCGGCCATCTCCGCGGCCGCCCCCGCACCTTTGCCGGCGGCGTCGTGGCCGTCGCTGACGGGCTCGCCCTCCAAGCGGCTGGAAGCGGCCGCGTCCGGCGCGGGGCGGCCCCCTCTCTCGTCTCGTCGCCCAGCCCGGCCGAGTGCACCCGGCCCGAGCGGCCCGTCCGCACCTCGGTCTCGTCCTCGTGCTGCGGCTCTCTGGACCCCGCTTAGAGTTCAGATGTGCCGCGCTCTGTGGAGCGGCCCGCGCTGGAGTAGCTGGGCGTAGCCTGAAGGACTGAGGCTGCAGGCCGTGGAGAGCCGCTAGGGAGCGGTACGCGGGACACAGCTGAGCCCCGTCGCAGGGCTTGCGGTAACCGCAGGGCCGTCCGCAGGGGCTGGAGCAATTGCGGGGCCTGTCACGGTTTATTGTCACATCCAGAGATTTTCTCTTGCGCTCCAGGCTGCTGAATCACGTTGTTATCCATGGGCCAGGCCCCTGCATATTGCAGTGATTTGTGTCTCTCTAGGATTGCCAAAGTGATTGCATACCTTTTCCAGATGTTTTGTTCTTTGTGATTCTGCAGTTGTTCAGGGGTAATGTTACAAAACCCTGGAGGCTGTGCATTTTCACCAGTGATGAACAAGAGCCTGCATGCTGCACTTGTAAAAATCTGTGCCAGCGGAGGTGACCACTGTTTCACAGCTGCTGTGATGGTGTCATTGCTGAAACGCACCACCCAGCACCTCACTGTGCTCACATCCGCTGTTTGGTCTCTGTCTACACTCAGCAAATGTTGATGAATTTCAGTGGGTGCCATTTTGTCCTCGTCGAGGATTTCAGTGACACACCTTTGCTTCATTTGCGGTGTCACGCCAGTTGCCATTTTGTCAGACTGCTCCTCTGCAGCCATCTGTTGTGTGACAAATACAGCAGAATAGTGGTGAGAAGGTTCAACCTCTGTGTCCACATCACCAGCATCTGCCTCTGATGTTCTAGGACAACATAATAAAAATGGAAACTTTACTTTTGTAGCAGACCTCATTCTTTTGCAGATTTAGATCTGCTAATAATCCACAAAGAGAATCAAACGTTCACAAACATTTTGCCAGGAAAGTTCAGCTCCAGAGGTCAGTTTCCCATTTCATATTAGCAGACATAGCATTGGAAAGAAAGGGTACTCACAAGTGCTGGTTGACATTAAAGCATCGTTTCGTCCAAGCTCGGGGTTTGTGAATTCCTAAGAGTTAGAAGTCAGGCAAAAATAGCAGGAAACCTGCCTCCTCTATCGTCTTTGAAAGGTCTTGGAGAATGGCAGAGGAGTCTGAAGACCTGAGGATAGGCAGTGTTACTCTGGTCTTCAAAAAGGGCAAGAAGGTGGATCCAAAGACAGGGATCTTTAAGAGAGAATCCAGCAGCAGAGGGTCACAAAGATGAGTAGGGGCCTCGAGCATCGCCCTTATCACCCTTAGGCTGGGAGACTCTGGACTTTTCAGCCTGGAGAAGACTCAGAGGTGATCTCATTCCTGTTTATAAATACCTGCAGTGGGGGAGACAAGTGGATGGGGCCAGGTTCTTTTTGGTGGTGTGCAGAGATAGAACAAGAGGCAGTGGGCACAAACTGGAATGCAGAAAGTTCCATACAAACGTGAGGAAGAACTTCTTTACTGTGAGGGTGACAGAGTACTACTGGAACAGGCTGCCCAGAGAATATCTCCTTCTCTGGAGATATTCAGGACCTGTCTGGATGCTTTCCTGTGCAACCTACTGTTTCTGTAGCAGCTGAGCAGGCTGCGAGAGGAAGGTGCCAGGAAAATAATCTGCTGTACTCAGCAGTCAGAGGGAGAGACTGATGCCTGGTATCATGCAATGATACGGAAAGACAGGCAGCCCTGTCTTTGGGCGATTTAAGAAATGGATAAGATCTCCTGAAAAACTGACCTTAGGCACACAGCAATGGAAAGAGTTGGAAGCACTTTTAATAACATGTTTCTGAGAGCACGAGAGCTCTCCAACCCCCAGAATAAGAAATCAGGCAGGGCTGGCAGGAAACCAGTATGGCTGAGCAAAGACCTGATGGGGTGGCTGAGAGAAAAGCAGGAAAAACAGAAGTCCAGGAGGAGGGAATGGGTAACCTGGTAGGAATATAGGGATGCCGTCAGGATGTGCCTGGATGGCATCAGGAAAGCCAAAGTACAGATGAATTAATCTTGGGAAGGGCTGTTGGAGCAGGTCCAGAGGAGGACCAAAAAGATTATCAGAGGGCTGAGGGCTGGAACCCCTCTCCTATTAAGCAAGGTTGAGGGAGTTGGGATTGTTTAGCTTGGAGATGAGAAGGCTCCAGGGAGACCTCACTGCCATCTCCAATACTTGAAAGGAACTTACAAGCTGGAGGAGGAGGAACAACTTCTTATGCAGGAAGTGATAGGACAATCCAAGTCATTCTATGATTCTACGACACTGTAGAGAATGTCCTTTACTGGGGGAGTTGGACTAGATGATGAGATCCTTTAACCTGTACAATTCTGTGATTCTGTGATAATGTGCTGTGTGAGGATTTCTTCCAAGTGCTGGTTCAGCAAATGCACAGTTGAATAGAATGACCTTGTTTGACTTTCCTAAGAAAACTGGGATCGCTTTCTGTCTGCACAGACCACTGCTGCTACCGAGAAAACAAATTAAACACATACAAAAGATAACTCGCAAAACACTACAACATTACTACTGAATTCTGAGACATCTCCACTTCCCTCTGACCGTGGTTTTGGTGGTATTCTGATTTTAATCCCTCTCAACAACCAGTAGAGTTTCCCTGCTCTCTAATAATTGTATTTTCCCAAATGTGCCAAATTTCTTTACCAAGAAACAAAAAGGTGTTGTCACACTCAGGGTGGCACCATACAGAACCACTCACCCCGTAACCGCAAGTGAGAATCGCTTCATACAAGCACCCGAGTGCCAGGAAGAACGGTCCCCTCATCAATCTCCCCAGTTGCTAACCATGGACGCAGGAATCTTCAAGGCCACAGCCCACCTCCAGTTGCTGGTTCACTCACCCCTTTCTTCACAGGGGATCCCACACACACACCAGGCTTAGCTGGCTTCCCCTTCGCTAGCCTTGCACACCCACATTCTTTGCCCTTGATGGTTCCACTGACACAGGCATCCTCCACCCTGTGCTCTGACACCAGTAGCTGCACTCAGAGACCAAACATCACTTCACTGGCCACCTTTGGAGAGCGTGCTGCTGTGCAACAGCCTGAGTTTTCTGCATCTTGAGGAACCGATGCAGGCAATGGCTCAAGCTGTCCTGCAGGCCCAGGACCTGTGCCCAGAAGAGAAGCTAAATGAACTGTTTCTGTCTCATCAGACTGGGTAAGACATGCACTCTGCAGGTCACCAGATGACTGTCCTGCAGTTCCTGTCTCACCAATCTCTTCCAAACCATGCTGTTCATGTGTGTTTGGCATGCATGAGATGTTCCAGCTGGACATCTGCTCCTTCCTTGCTTCATCCCGAATCTTATGAATTGCTGGGAAAATTGGAGAATATCCATAGGTCTCCCCATAGATCTCTCTGGCATCTTGCAGTTTTGGTGTTTCTCCCAGAGCTTGTTTGGACAATTCCAGCATGGCCATAGCTGTTTCTTCTTCTCCTCCCTCACATGCTGACAGGAGGAGTGGTGCTGCATTGGCCTCCTCTGGACAGTGGGCAGTCTCAAAAGCATCTGAGTTTTCTGCATCTTCAGGAACTGATGCAGGCAATGGCTCAAACTGTCCTGCAGGCCCAGGACCTGGGCCCAGAAGAGAAGCTGAACACACTGCTTCTGTCTCACCAGATGGGGCAAGACATGCACTCTGCAGGTCACCAGATGACTGTCCTGCAGTCTCTGTCTCAGCAAACTCTTCTAAATCACGCTGTTCATCCTGCACTCCAGCATCCCAAGATAAGAACTCTCCTGGTGCAGGAAAGGGGCCCTCCACCCTCGATGTTGTGGTGCAGGTATCCAGCACACCCTGAGCAGTGTCAGTAGCAATGGCACTGTTACGTGCTGCTTGGGGTCTTAGCAGCCTGAGCATTCTCACGTCTGGCCAGGAGATGTTCCAGCTGGACAACATCTGCTCCCTCCTCACCTCATCCCAAATTCTATGAATTGCTGGAAAAATTGGAGAACATTCATAGGCCTCCCAGTTTATCCCTCTGGGATATTGCAGTCTCAGTGCTGCTCCCAGAGGTTTTCTGGAGATCTCAGGCATAGCGATAGCAGTCATTTCTCTTTCTTCCCCCTTGCACACTCTTGGGAAGAATGGTGCATCATCAGACTTCTCTAGAAAGTGTGCAGCCTTGGGAGAATCTAAGTTGCCTGCATCTTCAAGCAGAGTCTCCTTGTCTCGCTCTTTGCCGCCTGCCTGCCCTCCTGGGCCCTTCTGAGCTGCTCTGGACAGTGGTGTAGTGGCAGAACGAGTGTCTCTGGTGCCCTCCTGAGCATCTCTCCTGAGCAGCTTTTCTGAGCATCTCTCCAAGCGGATTTTCCCAGCCTTGGTGGAGAGCACCTGGGCCGTTCTTGCTGGTGTTCTCAGGCTGCTGGTGGGTGCATGGCGCCCTGGTGCTGCCAGCTGCACTCCGACTCTTGGGCTTGCAGCGGCAGCAGCACAGCTCAGGGACACCATGTAGTTTTGACTGGGTCTGTCGTGCCGAGGCACAAGAATGGTTGAGCAGACTTCCCGAGCTGGACCCTGGCTCTCAGCCCTTGCTGTCCTGTCCTGGACATGCAAGGTTCCCGGAGGTCTCGGGGCAAGAACTGGGAGTCTGCAGCCTGTAGTGCCCATGGCACGTGCTCTGCCTCCTGCAGAAGGTGTGGAAGAGGCTGCTGCTGGCAGAGCAGGTAGCTTACAGGCCCTAGAAGCTACTGTTGAACGCCAGGGTGCAGGTGCCGGCCGCCCTGCCTGCCTTAAGCAAGGCAGCAAGGGTGGATGAGGCTGCCTCCCGCCCGCCTGCAAGAGAAGCCGAGGAGAATGGCTGGGTGAGGGACAAAGCCCCGTCGCCGGGCTCCCCTCAGCTCCCTCAGCCTGTCTTTGTAGGGAGGTGCAGCCCCCTGATCAAATTTGTGGTTCTCCTCTGAACCCTCTCCAACAGCTCCCTGTCTTTCTTGTACCAGGGGCTCCAGTCCTGGACACAGTACTCCAGATGGGCCTCACAGGTGCAGAGTAGAGAAGGAAAATCACCTCCCTGTCCCTGCTGGCCACCCGTCTTCTGATGGAGCCCAGGATATCATTTGCTTTCCGAGCTGCAAGAGCACACTGCCGGCTCATATTAAGCTTTTCATCCATCAGGCCGCCAAGGTGCTTCTCTGCAGGGCTGCTCTCAAGGACTGCTCCTTCCAGTCTCTATAAATGCCTGGGATTCCTCTGGCCTAAGTGCAAAAATTTCACTTTGCCATGTTGAACCTCATCAGGTTCACCTGGGCCCACCTTTCAAGTCTGGGCGACATCACTTGTTACCCGCCTCCACCTGGACATTAATCCATTAATCACCACCCTCTGTCTGCGGCCATTCAACCAATTTCTTATCCATCGGGTGGTCCACCCATCAAATCCACATCCCTCCAATTCTGAGATAAGGATGGAGATAAGCCTTCCTCTCCTTCTTAAAAATGGGAGCAATGTTTCCCTTTTTCCAGTCACCGGAGCAGTTTACCGGACTTGTATGCATTCAGCTGCATCAGGAAGTCTCAGACATGTTCCACTGTTACAGTGGGATGGAACCTGCTCCCCACACCCTCACTTAGAGATTGCAGGGCCTGTCACATTATTGTCAGATCCAGAAACTTTCTCTTGCACTTGCATTGTTATCCATGGGCCAGACCCCTGCACATTGCAGTGATTTGTGTCTCTCAAGAAGTTCCAAAGTTGCGTGAGCACACAGATCAGACAGCACTCAGCCAGGATGGTATAATGATAATATTTAATCAGAATTCTGTGTTGACAGGATGGAATCAGAATTCTGCACTGACAAGATGGAACCAGAATCCTATGTTGACAGGATGGAACCAGAATTCTACATTGACAGGTTGAAATCAGATGTCTCCGGGGAGCTGCGTGGTGTTTGCAGCCTCGTGCCTCTCCTCTCGTTGTCCCCTGACGCAGCTGCAGGTGCAAATCCTGCGCAGAGCCCGGAGCACAGTCCTGATGACAGCTGGCATCCGGTGGCGAGCTGCTGTTGTCTTCATCTCAACAGATGAGGCACCAGAAATGCTTGGTGGCACACCAGCTGCCTCAGCAGCTGCTTCCTCACTGTTGTCCTCCCATTCTTCCACACCCTCCATGGTATCAGGGCAAAAACAGGAGGGTGTGGGCATGCTCTCAGCTGTCACTGCATTGTCCCTGGCATCCAGCATGCTGTGATCCGTGCTGGCATCACTGGCAGCATCATCAGTGGTCTCTTCCTGTGCATGCTGAATTCTAATGTCCTGGCTTTGAGAATCACAAGAGGCAGGAAAGAAGCCTTCCACCCTCGATGTCGTGGTGCAGGTGTCTAGCATTCCCTGAGCAGTGTCAGTAGCACTGGCACTGGCATGTGCTGCTTGGGCTCTTAGCAGCCTGAGCATGCTCGTGTCTGGCCAAGAGACTTTCCAGCTTAACATCTGCTCCTTCCTCGCCTGATCCCGAATTCTCCAGATTGCTGGGTGTACTGGAGAGCATCCATAAGCCTCCCAGTTGACCTCTCTGGGATCTTGCGGTCTCAGTGCTGCTCCCAGAGCTTGTCTGGAGACTTCAGGCATGGCGGTACCATTTACGTCTCTTTTTCCCTGTTTGCACACTCTTGGGAAGAGCACCGCGTCATTGGCCTCCTCTGCAGAGTGTGCAGCCTTGGGAGAAACTAAGTTGCCTGCATCTTCAGGCACTAATGCAGACAGAGGCTCCTTGTCTCGCTCTTTGCCGCCTGCCTGCCCTTCTGGGCCCTTCTGAGCTGCTCTAAAAGATGGTGTAGCTGCAGCACGAGTGTCTCTGGTGCCCTCCTGAGCAACTCTCCAAGCTGCGTGGATCTTCCCAGCCTTGGTGGAGAGCACCTGGGCCGTTTTTCCTGGTGTTCTCAGGTTGCTGGTCGGTGCATGGCGCCCTGGTACTGCCAGCTGCCCTTCAACTCTTGGGCTTGCAGCGGCAGCACAGCTCAGGGACACCACGTAGTTTTGTCTGGGTCTGTCGTGCTGAGGCGTTAGAATGGTTGAGCAGACTTCCCGAGCTGGACCCCGGCTCTCCGCCCTTGCTGTCCCGTCCTGGACGTGAGGTCTCGGGGCAAGTACTGGGATTCTGCTGCCTCTAATGCCCACAGCATGCGCTCTGCCTCTTGAAGGTGTGGAAGAGGCTGCTGCTTGCAGAACAGGCAGCTTAGAGACTCTAGAAGATGCTGCTGCACGCCGGGGTGCAGCTGCCGGCAGCCCTGCCCGCCTTAAGCGAGGCAGCAAGGAGGATGATTGAGGCTGCCCGCTTCGCCCGCTGGCACCGCCGCAGGTCACCGACGGGGAAAACTCCCGCCCGCCCGCCTGCAAGAGAAGCCGAGGAGAAAGGCCGAGTGAGCGCGGTCCTTCCCGCTCACGCCGCACTCGGCACCGAGGACAGCGCTCAGCCCGCGGGCGGCCGCCGCCCCGCTCCCCGCAGCCGCGCCGGCACAGGGCGGTCCCCACGCGGCGCGGGAAGACGTCCGGCCCCGCCTCCCTCGGGCTACCTACCTGTGCGTCGCGGCGCCCGGAGGCCCGCGAGCTCTCCGGGCCGGGCAGCTGGGGCAGACGGACGCCGCGGAGGGACGAGGCCGGGCTCCGGCCGCCCGGCGGCGGCGTCCGTGGGGAGAAGGAGGCGCGGGACGGACGCGGCGAAGTCGCCGCCGGCCGAGCCCGAGCGCCTCCCTCCCCGGCCCGCACCCCGCGGCGGTCCGGCACGCGTGGCGGCCCCGCGTCGGGCCGGCGCTCGTCCTTCTTGTCCCGCTCCTCGCTCATCGTCGCGTCCTCGCGCAGATGCTCGGTCGCAGGCACTCGGGGGAACCTCCTCGCGGAGCCTCTCTCCCGAGAGTGAGCGGCACTCTCTGCGGGGGACTCCGGCCCCTCGAGGCGGCCCCGCGTCACAATGGCCTTCGGGCGCGACGCCGGCCCGCGTCACAAAGCTCCCGCGCCGGGTTCCCGTCTTCCCGCTTCCCTCGGCCATCTCCGCGGCCGCCCCCGGACCTTTGCCGGCGGCGTCGTGGCCGTCGCTGACGGGCTCGCCCTCCAAGCGGCTGGAAGCGGCCGCGTCCGGCGCGGGGCGGCCCCCTCTCTCGTCTCGTCGCCCAGCCCGGCCGAGTGCACCCGGCCCGAGCGGCCCGTCCGCACCTCGGTCTCGTCCTCGTGCTGCGGCTCTCTGGACCCCGCTTAGAGTTCAGATGTGCCGCGCTCTGTGGAGCGGCCCGCGCTGGAGTAGCTGGGCGTAGCCTGAAGGACTGAGGCTGCAGGCCGTGGAGAGCCGCTAGGGAGCGGTACGCGGGACACAGCTGAGCCCCGTCGCAGGGCTTGCGGTAACCGCAGGGCCGTCCGCAGGGGCTGGAGCAATTGCGGGGCCTGTCACGGTTTATTGTCACATCCAGAGATTTTCTCTTGCGCTCCAGGCTGCTGAATCACGTTGTTATCCATGGGCCAGGCCCCTGCATATTGCAGTGAATTGTGTCTCTCTAGGATTGCCAAAGTGATTGCATACCTTTTCCAGATGTTTTGTTCTTTGTGATTCTGCAGTTGTTCAGGGGTAATGTTACAAAACCCTGGAGGCTGTGCATTTTCACCAGTGATGAACAAGAGCCTGCATGCTGCACTTGTAAAAATCTGTGCCAGCGGAGGTGACCACTGTTTCACAGCTGCTGTGATGGTGTCATTGCTGAAACGCACCACCCAGCACCTCACTGTGCTCACATCCGCTGTTTGGTCTCTGTCTACACTCAGCAAATGTTGATGAATTTCAGTGGGTGCCATTTTGTCCTCGTCGAGGATTTCAGTGACACACCTTTGCTTCATTTGCGGTGTCACGCCAGTTGCCATTTTGTCAGACTGCTCCTCTGCAGCCATCTGTTGTGTGACAAATACAGCAGAATAGTGGTGAGAAGGTTCAACCTCTGTGTCCACATCACCAGCATCTGCCTCTGATGTTCTAGGACAACATAATAAAAATGGAAACTTTACTTTTGTAGCAGACCTCATTCTTTTGCAGATTTAGATCTGCTAATAATCCACAAAGAGAATCAAACGTTCACAAACATTTTGCCAGGAAAGTTCAGCTCCAGAGGTCAGTTTCCCATTTCATATTAGCAGACATAGCATTGGAAAGAAAGGGTACTCACAAGTGCTGGTTGACATTAAAGCATCGTTTCGTCCAAGCTCGGGGTTTGTGAATTCCTAAGAGTTAGAAGTCAGGCAAAAATAGCAGGAAACCTGCCTCCTCTATCGTCTTTGAAAGGTCTTGGAGAATGGCAGAGGAGTCTGAAGACCTGAGGATAGGCAGTGTTACTCTGGTCTTCAAAAAGGGCAAGAAGGTGGATCCAAAGACAGGGATCTTTAAGAGAGAGTCCAGCAGCAGAGGGTCACAAAGATGAGTAGGGGCCTCGAGCATCGCCCTTATCACCCTTAGGCTGGGAGACTCTGGACTTTTCAGCCTGGAGAAGACTCAGAGGTGATCTCATTCCTGTTTATAAATACCTGCAGTGGGGGAGACAAGTGGATGGGGCCAGGTTCTTTTTGGTGGTGTGCAGAGATAGAACAAGAGGCAGTGGGCACAAACTGGAATGCAGAAAGTTCCATACAAACGTGAGGAAGAACTTCTTTACTGTGAGGGTGACAGAGTACTACTGGAACAGGCTGCCCAGAGAATATCTCCTTCTCTGGAGATATTCAGGACCTGTCTGGATGCTTTCCTGTGCAACCTACTGTTTCTGTAGCAGCTGAGCAGGCTGCGAGAGGAAGGTGCCAGGAAAATAATCTGCTGTACTCAGCAGTCAGAGGGAGAGACTGATGCCTGGTATCATGCAATGATACGGAAAGACAGGCAGCCCTGTCTTTGGGCGATTTAAGAAATGGATAAGATCTCCTGAAAAACTGACCTTAGGCACACAGCAATGGAAAGAGTTGGAAGCACTTTTAATAACATGTTTCTGAGAGCACGAGAGCTCTCCAACCCCCAGAATAAGAAATCAGGCAGGGCTGGCAGGAAACCAGTATGGCTGAGCAAAGACCTGATGGGGTGGCTGAGAGAAAAGCAGGAAAAACAGAAGTCCAGGAGGAGGGAATGGGTAACCTGGTAGGAATATAGGGATGCCGTCAGGATGTGCCTGGATGGCATCAGGAAAGCCAAAGTACAGATGAATTAATCTTGGGAAGGGCTGTTGGAGCAGGTCCAGAGGAGGACCAAAAAGATTATCAGAGGGCTGAGGGCTGGAACCCCTCTCCTATTAAGCAAGGTTGAGGGAGTTGGGATTGTTTAGCTTGGAGATGAGAAGGCTCCAGGGAGACCTCACTGCCATCTCCAGTACTTGAAAGGAACTTACAAGCTGGAGGAGGAGGAACAACTTCTTATGCAGGAAGTGATAGGACAATCCAAGTCATTCTATGATTCTACGACACTGTAGAGAATGTCCTTTACTGGGGGAGTTGGACTAGATGATGAGATCCTTTAACCTGTACAATTCTGTGATTCTGTGATAATGTGCTGTGTGAGGATTTCTTCCAAGTGCTGGTTCGGCAAATGCACAGTTGAATAGAATGACCTTGTTTGACTTTCCTAAGAAAACTGGGATCGCTTTCTGTCTGCACAGACCACTGCTGCTACCGAGAAAACAAATTAAACACATACAAAAGATAACTCGCAAAACACTACAACATTACTACTGAATTCTGAGACATCTCCACTTCCCTCTGACCGTGGTTTTGGTGGTATTCTGATTTTAATCCCTCTCAACAACCAGTAGAGTTTCCCTGCTCTCTAATAATTGTATTTTCCCAAATGTGCCAAATTTCTTTACCAAGAAACAAAAAGGTGTTGTCACACTCAGGGTGGCACCATACAGAACCACTCACCCCGTAACCGCAAGTGAGAATCGCTTCATACAAGCACCCGAGTGCCAGGAAGAACGGTCCCCTCATCAATCTCCCCAGTTGCTAACCATGGACGCAGGAATCTTCAAGGCCACAGCCCACCTCCAGTTGCTGGTTCACTCACCCCTTTCTTCACAGGGGATCCCACACACACACCAGGCTTAGCTGGCTTCCCCTTCGCTAGCCTTGCACACCCACATTCTTTGCCCTTGATGGTTCCACTGACACAGGCATCCTCCACCCTGTGCTCTGACACCAGTAGCTGCACTCAGAGACCAAACATCACTTCACTGGCCACCTTTGGAGAGCGTGCTGCTGTGCAACAGCCTGAGTTTTCTGCATCTTGAGGAACCGATGCAGGCAATGGCTCAAGCTGTCCTGCAGGCCCAGGACCTGTGCCCAGAAGAGAAGCTAAATGAACTGTTTCTGTCTCATCAGACTGGGTAAGACATGCACTCTGCAGGTCACCAGATGACTGTCCTGCAGTTCCTGTCTCACCAATCTCTTCCAAACCATGCTGTTCATGTGTGTTTGGCATGCATGAGATGTTCCAGCTGGACATCTGCTCCTTCCTTGCTTCATCCCGAATCTTATGAATTGCTGGGAAAATTGGAGAATATCCATAGGTCTCCCCATAGATCTCTCTGGCATCTTGCAGTTTTGGTGTTTCTCCCAGAGCTTGTTTGGACAATTCCAGCATGGCCATAGCTGTTTCTTCTTCTCCTCCCTCACATGCTGACAGGAGGAGTGGTGCTGCATTGGCCTCCTCTGGACAGTGGGCAGTCTCAAAAGCATCTGAGTTTTCTGCATCTTCAGGAACTGATGCAGGCAATGGCTCAAACTGTCCTGCAGGCCCAGGACCTGGGCCCAGAAGAGAAGCTGAACACACTGCTTCTGTCTCACCAGATGGGGCAAGACATGCACTCTGCAGGTCACCAGATGACTGTCCTGCAGTCTCTGTCTCAGCAAACTCTTCTAAATCACGCTGTTCATCCTGCACTCCAGCATCCCAAGATAAGAACTCTCCTGGTGCAGGAAAGGGGCCCTCCACCCTCGATGTTGTGGTGCAGGTATCCAGCACACCCTGAGCAGTGTCAGTAGCAATGGCACTGTTACGTGCTGCTTGGGGTCTTAGCAGCCTGAGCATTCTCACGTCTGGCCAGGAGATGTTCCAGCTGGACAACATCTGCTCCCTCCTCACCTCATCCCAAATTCTATGAATTGCTGGAAAAATTGGAGAACATTCATAGGCCTCCCAGTTTATCCCTCTGGGATATTGCAGTCTCAGTGCTGCTCCCAGAGGTTTTCTGGAGATCTCAGGCATAGCGATAGCAGTCATTTCTCTTTCTTCCCCCTTGCACACTCTTGGGAAGAATGGTGCATCATCAGACTTCTCTAGAAAGTGTGCAGCCTTGGGAGAATCTAAGTTGCCTGCATCTTCAAGCAGAGTCTCCTTGTCTCGCTCTTTGCCGCCTGCCTGCCCTCCTGGGCCCTTCTGAGCTGCTCTGGACAGTGGTGTAGTGGCAGAACGAGTGTCTCTGGTGCCCTCCTGAGCATCTCTCCTGAGCAGCTTTTCTGAGCATCTCTCCAAGCGGATTTTCCCAGCCTTGGTGGAGAGCACCTGGGCCGTTCTTGCTGGTGTTCTCAGGCTGCTGGTGGGTGCATGGCGCCCTGGTGCTGCCAGCTGCACTCCGACTCTTGGGCTTGCAGCGGCAGCAGCACAGCTCAGGGACACCATGTAGTTTTGACTGGGTCTGTCGTGCCGAGGCACAAGAATGGTTGAGCAGACTTCCCGAGCTGGACCCTGGCTCTCAGCCCTTGCTGTCCTGTCCTGGACATGCAAGGTTCCCGGAGGTCTCGGGGCAAGAACTGGGAGTCTGCAGCCTGTAGTGCCCATGGCACGTGCTCTGCCTCCTGCAGAAGGTGTGGAAGAGGCTGCTGCTGGCAGAGCAGGTAGCTTACAGGCCCTAGAAGCTACTGTTGAACGCCAGGGTGCAGGTGCCGGCCGCCCTGCCTGCCTTAAGCAAGGCAGCAAGGGTGGATGAGGCTGCCTCCCGCCCGCCTGCAAGAGAAGCCGAGGAGAATGGCTGGGTGAGGGACAAAGCCCCGTCGCCGGGCTCCCCTCAGCTCCCTCAGCCTGTCTTTGTAGGGAGGTGCAGCCCCCTGATCAAATTTGTGGTTCTCCTCTGAACCCTCTCCAACAGCTCCCTGTCTTTCTTGTACCAGGGGCTCCAGTCCTGGACACAGTACTCCAGATGGGCCTCACAGGTGCAGAGTAGAGAAGGAAAATCACCTCCCTGTCCCTGCTGGCCACCCGTCTTCTGATGGAGCCCAGGATATCATTTGCTTTCCGAGCTGCAAGAGCACACTGCCGGCTCATATTAAGCTTTTCATCCATCAGGCCGCCAAGGTGCTTCTCTGCAGGGCTGCTCTCAAGGACTGCTCCTTCCAGTCTCTATAAATGCCTGGGATTCCTCTGGCCTAAGTGCAAAAATTTCACTTTGCCATGTTGAACCTCATCAGGTTCACCTGGGCCCACCTTTCAAGTCTGGGCGACATCACTTGTTACCCGCCTCCACCTGGACATTAATCCATTAATCACCACCCTCTGTCTGCGGCCATTCAACCAATTTCTTATCCATCGGGTGGTCCACCCATCAAATCCACATCCCTCCAATTCTGAGATAAGGATGGAGATAAGCCTTCCTCTCCTTCTTAAAAATGGGAGCAATGTTTCCCTTTTTCCAGTCACCGGAGCAGTTTACCGGACTTGTATGCATTCAGCTGCATCAGGAAGTCTCAGACATGTTCCACTGTTACAGTGGGATGGAACCTGCTCCCCACACCCTCACTTAGAGATTGCAGGGCCTGTCACATTATTGTCAGATCCAGAAACTTTCTCTTGCACTTGCATTGTTATCCATGGGCCAGACCCCTGCACATTGCAGTGATTTGTGTCTCTCAAGAAGTTCCAAAGTTGCGTGAGCACACAGATCAGACAGCACTCAGCCAGGATGGTATAATGATAATATTTAATCAGAATTCTGTGTTGACAGGATGGAATCAGAATTCTGCACTGACAAGATGGAACCAGAATCCTATGTTGACAGGATGGAACCAGAATTCTACATTGACAGGTTGAAATCAGATGTCTCCGGGGAGCTGCGTGGTGTTTGCAGCCTCGTGCCTCTCCTCTCGTTGTCCCCTGACGCAGCTGCAGGTGCAAATCCTGCGCAGAGCCCGGAGCACAGTCCTGATGACAGCTGGCATCCGGTGGCGAGCTGCTGTTGTCTTCATCTCAACAGATGAGGCACCAGAAATGCTTGGTGGCACACCAGCTGCCTCAGCAGCTGCTTCCTCACTGTTGTCCTCCCATTCTTCCACACCCTCCATGGTATCAGGGCAAAAACAGGAGGGTGTGGGCATGCTCTCAGCTGTCACTGCATTGTCCCTGGCATCCAGCATGCTGTGATCCGTGCTGGCATCACTGGCAGCATCATCAGTGGTCTCTTCCTGTGCATGCTGAATTCTAATGTCCTGGCTTTGAGAATCACAAGAGGCAGGAAAGAAGCCTTCCACCCTCGATGTCGTGGTGCAGGTGTCTAGCATTCCCTGAGCAGTGTCAGTAGCACTGGCACTGGCATGTGCTGCTTGGGCTCTTAGCAGCCTGAGCATGCTCGTGTCTGGCCAAGAGACTTTCCAGCTTAACATCTGCTCCTTCCTCGCCTGATCCCGAATTCTCCAGATTGCTGGGTGTACTGGAGAGCATCCATAAGCCTCCCAGTTGACCTCTCTGGGATCTTGCGGTCTCAGTGCTGCTCCCAGAGCTTGTCTGGAGACTTCAGGCATGGCGGTACCATTTACGTCTCTTTTTCCCTGTTTGCACACTCTTGGGAAGAGCACCGCGTCATTGGCCTCCTCTGCAGAGTGTGCAGCCTTGGGAGAAACTAAGTTGCCTGCATCTTCAGGCACTAATGCAGACAGAGGCTCCTTGTCTCGCTCTTTGCCGCCTGCCTGCCCTTCTGGGCCCTTCTGAGCTGCTCTAAAAGATGGTGTAGCTGCAGCACGAGTGTCTCTGGTGCCCTCCTGAGGAACTCTCCAAGCTGCGTGGATCTTCCCAGCCTTGGTGGAGAGCACCTGGGCTGTTTTTCCTGGTGTTCTCAGGTTGCTGGTCGGTGCATGGCGCCCTGGTACTGCCAGCTGCCCTTCAACTCTTGGGCTTGCAGCGGCAGCACAGCTCAGGGACACCACGTAGTTTTGTCTGGGTCTGTCGTGCTGAGGCGTTAGAATGGTTGAGCAGACTTCCCGAGCTGGACCCCGGCTCTCCGCCCTTGCTGTGCCGTCCTGGACGTGAGGTCTCGGGGCAAGTACTGGGATTCTGCTGCCTCTAATGCCCACAGCATGCGCTCTGCCTCTTGAAGGTGTGGAAGAGGCTGCTGCTTGCAGAACAGGCAGCTTAGAGACTCTAGAAGATGCTGCTGCACGCCGGGGTGCAGCTGCCGGCAGCCCTGCCCGCCTTAAGCGAGGCAGCAAGGATGATTGAGGCTGCCCGCTTCGCCCGCTGGCACCGCCGCAGGTCACCGACGGGGAAAACTCCCGCCCGCCCGCCTGCAAGAGAAGCCGAGGAGAAAGGCCGAGTGAGCGCGGTCCTTCCCGCTCACGCCGCACTCGGCACCGAGGACAGCGCTCAGCCCGCGGGCGGCCGCCGCCCCGCTCCCCGCAGCCGCGCCGGCACAGGGCGGTCCCCACGCGGCGCGGGAAGACGTCCGGCCCCGCCTCCCTCGGGCTACCTACCTGTGCGTCGCGGCGCCCGGAGGCCCGCGAGCTCTCCGGGCCGGGCAGCTGGGGCAGACGGACGCCGCGGAGGGACGAGGCCGGGCTCCGGCCGCCCGGCGGCGGCGTCCGTGGGGAGAAGGAGGCGCGGGACGGACGCGGCGAAGTCGCCGCCGGCCGAGCCCGAGCGCCTCCCTCCCCGGCCCGCACCCCGCGGCGGTCCGGCACGCGTGGCGGGCCCCGCGTCGGGCCGGCGCTCGTCCTTCTTGTCCCGCTCCTCGCTCATCGTCGCGTCCTCGCGCAGATGCTCGGTCGCAGGCACTCGGGGGAACCTCCTCGCGGAGCCTCTCTCCCGAGAGTGAGCGGCACTCTCTGCGGGGGACTCCGGCCCCTCGAGGCGGCCCCGCGTCACAATGGCCTTCGGGCGCGACGCCGGCCCGCGTCACAAAGCCCCCGCGCCGGGTTCCCGTCTTCCCGCTTCCCTCGGCCATCTCCGCGGCCGCCCCCGCACCTTTGCCGGCGGCGTCGTGGCCGTCGCTGACGGGCTCGCCCTCCAAGCGGCTGGAAGCGGCCGCGTCCGGCGCGGGGCGGCCCCCTCTCTCGTCTCGTCGCCCAGCCCGGCCGAGTGCACCCGGCCCGAGCGGCCCGTCCGCACCTCGGTCTCGTCCTCGTGCTGCGGCTCTCTGGACCCCGCTTAGAGTTCAGATGTGCCGCGCTCTGTGGAGCGGCCCGCGCTGGAGTAGCTGGGCGTAGCCTGAAGGACTGAGGCTGCAGGCCGTGGAGAGCCGCTAGGGAGCGGTACGCGGGACACAGCTGAGCCCCGTCGCAGGGCTTGCGGTAACCGCAGGGCCGTCCGCAGGGGCTGGAGCAATTGCGGGGCCTGTCACGGTTTATTGTCACATCCAGAGATTTTCTCTTGCGCTCCAGGCTGCTGAATCACGTTGTTATCCATGGGCCAGGCCCCTGCATATTGCAGTGATTTGTGTCTCTCTAGGATTGCCAAAGTGATTGCATACCTTTTCCAGATGTTTTGTTCTTTGTGATTCTGCAGTTGTTCAGGGGTAATGTTACAAAACCCTGGAGGCTGTGCATTTTCACCAGTGATGAACAAGAGCCTGCATGCTGCACTTGTAAAAATCTGTGCCAGCGGAGGTGACCACTGTTTCACAGCTGCTGTGATGGTGTCATTGCTGAAACGCACCACCCAGCACCTCACTGTGCTCACATCCGCTGTTTGGTCTCTGTCTACACTCAGCAAATGTTGATGAATTTCAGTGGGTGCCATTTTGTCCTCGTCGAGGATTTCAGTGACACACCTTTGCTTCATTTGCGGTGTCACGCCAGTTGCCATTTTGTCAGACTGCTCCTCTGCAGCCATCTGTTGTGTGACAAATACAGCAGAATAGTGGTGAGAAGGTTCAACCTCTGTGTCCACATCACCAGCATCTGCCTCTGATGTTCTAGGACAACATAATAAAAATGGAAACTTTACTTTTGTAGCAGACCTCATTCTTTTGCAGATTTAGATCTGCTAATAATCCACAAAGAGAATCAAACGTTCACAAACATTTTGCCAGGAAAGTTCAGCTCCAGAGGTCAGTTTCCCATTTCATATTAGCAGACATAGCATTGGAAAGAAAGGGTACTCACAAGTGCTGGTTGACATTAAAGCATCGTTTCGTCCAAGCTCGGGGTTTGTGAATTCCTAAGAGTTAGAAGTCAGGCAAAAATAGCAGGAAACCTGCCTCCTCTATCGTCTTTGAAAGGTCTTGGAGAATGGCAGAGGAGTCTGAAGACCTGAGGATAGGCAGTGTTACTCTGGTCTTCAAAAAGGGCAAGAAGGTGGATCCAAAGACAGGGATCTTTAAGAGAGAATCCAGCAGCAGAGGGTCACAAAGATGAGTAGGGGCCTCGAGCATCGCCCTTATCACCCTTAGGCTGGGAGACTCTGGACTTTTCAGCCTGGAGAAGACTCAGAGGTGATCTCATTCCTGTTTATAAATACCTGCAGTGGGGGAGACAAGTGGATGGGGCCAGGTTCTTTTTGGTGGTGTGCAGAGATAGAACAAGAGGCAGTGGGCACAAACTGGAATGCAGAAAGTTCCATACAAACGTGAGGAAGAACTTCTTTACTGTGAGGGTGACAGAGTACTACTGGAACAGGCTGCCCAGAGAATATCTCCTTCTCTGGAGATATTCAGGACCTGTCTGGATGCTTTCCTGTGCAACCTACTGTTTCTGTAGCAGCTGAGCAGGCTGCGAGAGGAAGGTGCCAGGAAAATAATCTGCTGTACTCAGCAGTCAGAGGGAGAGACTGATGCCTGGTATCATGCAATGATACGGAAAGACAGGCAGCCCTGTCTTTGGGCGATTTAAGAAATGGATAAGATCTCCTGAAAAACTGACCTTAGGCACACAGCAATGGAAAGAGTTGGAAGCACTTTTAATAACATGTTTCTGAGAGCACGAGAGCTCTCCAACCCCCAGAATAAGAAATCAGGCAGGGCTGGCAGGAAACCAGTATGGCTGAGCAAAGACCTGATGGGGTGGCTGAGAGAAAAGCAGGAAAAACAGAAGTCCAGGAGGAGGGAATGGGTAACCTGGTAGGAATATAGGGATGCCGTCAGGATGTGCCTGGATGGCATCAGGAAAGCCAAAGTACAGATGAATTAATCTTGGGAAGGGCTGTTGGAGCAGGTCCAGAGGAGGACCAAAAAGATTATCAGAGGGCTGAGGGCTGGAACCCCTCTCCTATTAAGCAAGGTTGAGGGAGTTGGGATTGTTTAGCTTGGAGATGAGAAGGCTCCAGGGAGACCTCACTGCCATCTCCAATACTTGAAAGGAACTTACAAGCTGGAGGAGGAGGAACAACTTCTTATGCAGGAAGTGATAGGACAATCCAAGTCATTCTATGATTCTACGACACTGTAGAGAATGTCCTTTACTGGGGGAGTTGGACTAGATGATGAGATCCTTTAACCTGTACAATTCTGTGATTCTGTGATAATGTGCTGTGTGAGGATTTCTTCCAAGTGCTGGTTCGGCAAATGCACAGTTGAATAGAATGACCTTGTTTGACTTTCCTAAGAAAACTGGGATCGCTTTCTGTCTGCACAGACCACTGCTGCTACCGAGAAAACAAATTAAACACATACAAAAGATAACTCGCAAAACACTACAACATTACTACTGAATTCTGAGACATCTCCACTTCCCTCTGACCGTGGTTTTGGTGGTATTCTGATTTTAATCCCTCTCAACAACCAGTAGAGTTTCCCTGCTCTCTAATAATTGTATTTTCCCAAATGTGCCAAATTTCTTTACCAAGAAACAAAAAGGTGTTGTCACACTCAGGGTGGCACCATACAGAACCACTCACCCCGTAACCGCAAGTGAGAATCGCTTCATACAAGCACCCGAGTGCCAGGAAGAACGGTCCCCTCATCAATCTCCCCAGTTGCTAACCATGGACGCAGGAATCTTCAAGGCCACAGCCCACCTCCAGTTGCTGGTTCACTCACCCCTTTCTTCACAGGGGATCCCACACACACACCAGGCTTAGCTGGCTTCCCCTTCGCTAGCCTTGCACACCCACATTCTTTGCCCTTGATGGTTCCACTGACACAGGCATCCTCCACCCTGTGCTCTGACACCAGTAGCTGCACTCAGAGACCAAACATCACTTCACTGGCCACCTTTGGAGAGCGTGCTGCTGTGCAACAGCCTGAGTTTTCTGCATCTTGAGGAACCGATGCAGGCAATGGCTCAAGCTGTCCTGCAGGCCCAGGACCTGTGCCCAGAAGAGAAGCTAAATGAACTGTTTCTGTCTCATCAGACTGGGTAAGACATGCACTCTGCAGGTCACCAGATGACTGTCCTGCAGTTCCTGTCTCACCAATCTCTTCCAAACCATGCTGTTCATGTGTGTTTGGCATGCATGAGATGTTCCAGCTGGACATCTGCTCCTTCCTTGCTTCATCCCGAATCTTATGAATTGCTGGGAAAATTGGAGAATATCCATAGGTCTCCCCATAGATCTCTCTGGCATCTTGCAGTTTTGGTGTTTCTCCCAGAGCTTGTTTGGACAATTCCAGCATGGCCATAGCTGTTTCTTCTTCTCCTCCCTCACATGCTGACAGGAGGAGTGGTGCTGCATTGGCCTCCTCTGGACAGTGGGCAGTCTCAAAAGCATCTGAGTTTTCTGCATCTTCAGGAACTGATGCAGGCAATGGCTCAAACTGTCCTGCAGGCCCAGGACCTGGGCCCAGAAGAGAAGCTGAACACACTGCTTCTGTCTCACCAGATGGGGCAAGACATGCACTCTGCAGGTCACCAGATGACTGTCCTGCAGTCTCTGTCTCAGCAAACTCTTCTAAATCACGCTGTTCATCCTGCACTCCAGCATCCCAAGATAAGAACTCTCCTGGTGCAGGAAAGGGGCCCTCCACCCTCGATGTTGTGGTGCAGGTATCCAGCACACCCTGAGCAGTGTCAGTAGCAATGGCACTGTTACGTGCTGCTTGGGGTCTTAGCAGCCTGAGCATTCTCACGTCTGGCCAGGAGATGTTCCAGCTGGACAACATCTGCTCCCTCCTCACCTCATCCCAAATTCTATGAATTGCTGGAAAAATTGGAGAACATTCATAGGCCTCCCAGTTATCCCTCTGGGATATTGCAGTCTCAGTGCTGCTCCCAGAGGTTTTCTGGAGATCTCAGGCATAGCGATAGCAGTCATTTCTCTTTCTTCCCCCTTGCACACTCTTGGGAAGAATGGTGCATCATCAGACTTCTCTAGAAAGTGTGCAGCCTTGGGAGAATCTAAGTTGCCTGCATCTTCAAGCAGAGTCTCCTTGTCTCGCTCTTTGCCGCCTGCCTGCCCTCCTGGGCCCTTCTGAGCTGCTCTGGACAGTGGTGTAGTGGCAGAACGAGTGTCTCTGGTGCCCTCCTGAGCATCTCTCCTGAGCAGCTTTTCTGAGCATCTCTCCAAGCGGATTTTCCCAGCCTTGGTGGAGAGCACCTGGGCCGTTCTTGCTGGTGTTCTCAGGCTGCTGGTGGGTGCATGGCGCCCTGGTGCTGCCAGCTGCACTCCGACTCTTGGGCTTGCAGCGGCAGCAGCAGCACAGCTCAGGGGACACCATGTAGTTTTGACTGGGTCTGTCGTGCCGAGGCACAAGAATGGTTGAGCAGACTTCCCGAGCTGGACCCCTGGCTCTCAGCCCTTGCTGTCCTGTCCTGGACATGCAAGGTTCCCGGAGGTCTCGGGGCAAGAACTGGGAGTCTGCAGCCTGTAGTGCCCATGGCACGTGCTCTGCCTCCTGCAGAAGGTGTGGAAGAGGCTGCTGCTGGCAGAGCAGGTAGCTTACAGGCCCTAGAAGCTACTGTTGAACGCCAGGGTGCAGGTGCCGGCCGCCCTGCCTGCCTTAAGCAAGGCAGCAAGGGTGGATGAGGCTGCCTCCCGCCCGCCTGCAAGAGAAGCCGAGGAGAATGGGTGAGGGACAAAGCCCCGTCGCCGGGCTCCCCTCAGCTCCCTCAGCCTGTCTTTGTAGGGAGGTGCAGCCCCCTGATCAAATTTGTGGTTCTCCTCTGAACCCTCTCCAACAGCTCCCTGTCTTTCTTGTACCAGGGGCTCCAGTCCTGGACACAGTACTCCAGATGGGCCTCACAGGTGCAGAGTAGAGAAGGAAAATTACCTCCCTGTCCCTGCTGGCCACCCGTCTTCTGATGGAGCCCAGGATATCATTTGCTTTCCGAGCTGCAAGAGCACACTGCCGGCTCATATTAAGCTTTTCATCCATCAGGCCGCCAAGGTGCTTCTCTGCAGGGCTGCTCTCAAGGACTGCTCCTTCCAGTCTCTATAAATGCCTGGGATTCCTCTGGCCTAAGTGCAAAAATTTCACTTTGCCATGTTGAACCTCATCAGGTTCACCTGGGCCCACCTTTCAAGTCTGGGCGACATCACTTGTTACCCGCCTCCACCTGGACATTAATCCATTAATCACCACCCTCTGTCTGCGGCCATTCAACCAATTTCTTATCCATCGGGTGGTCCACCCATCAAATCCACATCCCTCCAATTCTGAGATAAGGATGGAGATAAGCCTTCCTCTCCTTCTTAAAAATGGGAGCAATGTTTCCCTTTTTCCAGTCACCGGAGCAGTTTACCGGACTTGTATGCATTCAGCTGCATCAGGAAGTCTCAGACATGTTCCACTGTTACAGTGGGATGGAACCTGCTCCCCACACCCTCACTTAGAGATTGCAGGGCCTGTCACATTATTGTCAGATCCAGAAACTTTCTCTTGCACTTGCATTGTTATCCATGGGCCAGACCCCTGCACATTGCAGTGATTTGTGTCTCTCAAGAAGTTCCAAAGTTGCGTGAGCACACAGATCAGACAGCACTCAGCCAGGATGGTATAATGATAATATTTAATCAGAATTCTGTGTTGACAGGATGGAATCAGAATTCTGCACTGACAAGATGGAACCAGAATCCTATGTTGACAGGATGGAACCAGAATTCTACATTGACAGGTTGAAATCAGATGTCTCCGGGGAGCTGCGTGGTGTTTGCAGCCTCGTGCCTCTCCTCTCGTTGTCCCCTGACGCAGCTGCAGGTGCAAATCCTGCGCAGAGCCCGGAGCACAGTCCTGATGACAGCTGGCATCCGGTGGCGAGCTGCTGTTGTCTTCATCTCAACAGATGAGGCACCAGAAATGCTTGGTGGCACACCAGCTGCCTCAGCAGCTGCTTCCTCACTGTTGTCCTCCCATTCTTCCACACCCTCCATGGTATCAGGGCAAAAACAGGAGGGTGTGGGCATGCTCTCAGCTGTCACTGCATTGTCCCTGGCATCCAGCATGCTGTGATCCGTGCTGGCATCACTGGCAGCATCATCAGTGGTCTCTTCCTGTGCATGCTGAATTCTAATGTCCTGGCTTTGAGAATCACAAGAGGCAGGAAAGAAGCCTTCCACCCTCGATGTCGTGGTGCAGGTGTCTAGCATTCCCTGAGCAGTGTCAGTAGCACTGGCACTGGCATGTGCTGCTTGGGCTCTTAGCAGCCTGAGCATGCTCGTGTCTGGCCAAGAGACTTTCCAGCTTAACATCTGCTCCTTCCTCGCCTGATCCCGAATTCTCCAGATTGCTGGGTGTACTGGAGAGCATCCATAAGCCTCCCAGTTGACCTCTCTGGGATCTTGCGGTCTCAGTGCTGCTCCCAGAGCTTGTCTGGAGACTTCAGGCATGGCGGTACCATTTACGTCTCTTTTTCCCTGTTTGCACACTCTTGGGAAGAGCACCGCGTCATTGGCCTCCTCTGCAGAGTGTGCAGCCTTGGGAGAAACTAAGTTGCCTGCATCTTCAGGCACTAATGCAGACAGAGGCTCCTTGTCTCGCTCTTTGCCGCCTGCCTGCCCTTCTGGGCCCTTCTGAGCTGCTCTAAAAGATGGTGTAGCTGCAGCACGAGTGTCTCTGGTGCCCTCCTGAGCAACTCTCCAAGCTGCGTGGATCTTCCCAGCCTTGGTGGAGAGCACCTGGGCCGTTTTTCCTGGTGTTCTCAGGTTGCTGGTCGGTGCATGGCGCCCTGGTACTGCCAGCTGCCCTTCAACTCTTGGGCTTGCAGCGGCAGCACAGCTCAGGGACACCACGTAGTTTTGTCTGGGTCTGTCGTGCTGAGGCGTTAGAATGGTTGAGCAGACTTCCCGAGCTGGACCCCGGCTCTCCGCCCTTGCTGTCCCGTCCTGGACGTGAGGTCTCGGGGCAAGTACTGGGATTCTGCTGCCTCTAATGCCCACAGCATGCGCTCTGCCTCTTGAAGGTGTGGAAGAGGCTGCTGCTTGCAGAACAGGCAGCTTAGAGACTCTAGAAGATGCTGCTGCACGCCGGGGTGCAGCTGCCGGCAGCCCTGCCCGCCTTAAGCGAGGCAGCAAGGAGGATGATTGAGGCTGCCCGCTTCGCCCGCTGGCACCGCCGCAGGTCACCGACGGGGAAAACTCCCGCCCGCCCGCCTGCAAGAGAAGCCGAGGAGAAAGGCCGAGTGAGCGCGGTCCTTCCCGCTCACGCCGCACTCGGCACCGAGGACAGCGCTCAGCCCGCGGGCGGCCGCCGCCCCGCTCCCCGCAGCCGCGCCGGCACAGGGCGGTCCCCACGCGGCGCGGGAAGACGTCCGGCCCCGCCTCCCTCGGGCTACCTACCTGTGCGTCGCGGCGCCCGGAGGCCCGCGAGCTCTCCGGGCCGGGCAGCTGGGGCAGACGGACGCCGCGGAGGGACGAGGCCGGGCTCCGGCCGCCCGGCGGCGGCGTCCGTGGGGAGAAGGAGGCGCGGGACGGACGCGGCGAAGTCGCCGCCGGCCGAGCCCGAGCGCCTCCCTCCCCGGCCCGCACCCCGCGGCGGTCCGGCACGCGTGGCGGCCCCGCGTCGGGCCGGCGCTCGTCCTTCTTGTCCCGCTCCTCGCTCATCGTCGCGTCCTCGCGCAGATGCTCGGTCGCAGGCACTCGGGGGAACCTCCTCGCGGAGCCTCTCTCCCGAGAGTGAGCGGCACTCTCTGCGGGGGACTCCGGCCCCTCGAGGCGGCCCCGCGTCACAATGGCCTTCGGGCGCGACGCCGGCCCGCGTCACAAAGCTCCCGCGCCGGGTTCCCGTCTTCCCGCTTCCCTCGGCCATCTCCGCGGCCGCCCCCGGACCTTTGCCGGCGGCGTCGTGGCCGTCGCTGACGGGCTCGCCCTCCAAGCGGCTGGAAGCGGCCGCGTCCGGCGCGGGGCGGCCCCCTCTCTCGTCTCGTCGCCCAGCCCGGCCGAGTGCACCCGGCCCGAGCGGCCCGTCCGCACCTCGGTCTCGTCCTCGTGCTGCGGCTCTCTGGACCCCGCTTAGAGTTCAGATGTGCCGCGCTCTGTGGAGCGGCCCGCGCTGGAGTAGCTGGGCGTAGCCTGAAGGACTGAGGCTGCAGGCCGTGGAGAGCCGCTAGGGAGCGGTACGCGGGACACAGCTGAGCCCCGTCGCAGGGCTTGCGGTAACCGCAGGGCCGTCCGCAGGGGCTGGAGCAATTGCGGGGCCTGTCACGGTTTATTGTCACATCCAGAGATTTTCTCTTGCGCTCCAGGCTGCTGAATCACGTTGTTATCCATGGGCCAGGCCCCTGCATATTGCAGTGAATTGTGTCTCTCTAGGATTGCCAAAGTGATTGCATACCTTTTCCAGATGTTTTGTTCTTTGTGATTCTGCAGTTGTTCAGGGGTAATGTTACAAAACCCTGGAGGCTGTGCATTTTCACCAGTGATGAACAAGAGCCTGCATGCTGCACTTGTAAAAATCTGTGCCAGCGGAGGTGACCACTGTTTCACAGCTGCTGTGATGGTGTCATTGCTGAAACGCACCACCCAGCACCTCACTGTGCTCACATCCGCTGTTTGGTCTCTGTCTACACTCAGCAAATGTTGATGAATTTCAGTGGGTGCCATTTTGTCCTCGTCGAGGATTTCAGTGACACACCTTTGCTTCATTTGCGGTGTCACGCCAGTTGCCATTTTGTCAGACTGCTCCTCTGCAGCCATCTGTTGTGTGACAAATACAGCAGAATAGTGGTGAGAAGGTTCAACCTCTGTGTCCACATCACCAGCATCTGCCTCTGATGTTCTAGGACAACATAATAAAAATGGAAACTTTACTTTTGTAGCAGACCTCATTCTTTTGCAGATTTAGATCTGCTAATAATCCACAAAGAGAATCAAACGTTCACAAACATTTTGCCAGGAAAGTTCAGCTCCAGAGGTCAGTTTCCCATTTCATATTAGCAGACATAGCATTGGAAAGAAAGGGTACTCACAAGTGCTGGTTGACATTAAAGCATCGTTTCGTCCAAGCTCGGGGTTTGTGAATTCCTAAGAGTTAGAAGTCAGGCAAAAATAGCAGGAAACCTGCCTCCTCTATCGTCTTTGAAAGGTCTTGGAGAATGGCAGAGGAGTCTGAAGACCTGAGGATAGGCAGTGTTACTCTGGTCTTCAAAAAGGGCAAGAAGGTGGATCCAAAGACAGGGATCTTTAAGAGAGAGTCCAGCAGCAGAGGGTCACAAAGATGAGTAGGGGCCTCGAGCATCGCCCTTATCACCCTTAGGCTGGGAGACTCTGGACTTTTCAGCCTGGAGAAGACTCAGAGGTGATCTCATTCCTGTTTATAAATACCTGCAGTGGGGGAGACAAGTGGATGGGGCCAGGTTCTTTTTGGTGGTGTGCAGAGATAGAACAAGAGGCAGTGGGCACAAACTGGAATGCAGAAAGTTCCATACAAACGTGAGGAAGAACTTCTTTACTGTGAGGGTGACAGAGTACTACTGGAACAGGCTGCCCAGAGAATATCTCCTTCTCTGGAGATATTCAGGACCTGTCTGGATGCTTTCCTGTGCAACCTACTGTTTCTGTAGCAGCTGAGCAGGCTGCGAGAGGAAGGTGCCAGGAAAATAATCTGCTGTACTCAGCAGTCAGAGGGAGAGACTGATGCCTGGTATCATGCAATGATACGGAAAGACAGGCAGCCCTGTCTTTGGGCGATTTAAGAAATGGATAAGATCTCCTGAAAAACTGACCTTAGGCACACAGCAATGGAAAGAGTTGGAAGCACTTTTAATAACATGTTTCTGAGAGCACGAGAGCTCTCCAACCCCCAGAATAAGAAATCAGGCAGGGCTGGCAGGAAACCAGTATGGCTGAGCAAAGACCTGATGGGGTGGCTGAGAGAAAAGCAGGAAAAACAGAAGTCCAGGAGGAGGGAATGGGTAACCTGGTAGGAATATAGGGATGCCGTCAGGATGTGCCTGGATGGCATCAGGAAAGCCAAAGTACAGATGAATTAATCTTGGGAAGGGCTGTTGGAGCAGGTCCAGAGGAGGACCAAAAAGATTATCAGAGGGCTGAGGGCTGGAACCCCTCTCCTATTAAGCAAGGTTGAGGGAGTTGGGATTGTTTAGCTTGGAGATGAGAAGGCTCCAGGGAGACCTCACTGCCATCTCCAGTACTTGAAAGGAACTTACAAGCTGGAGGAGGAGGAACAACTTCTTATGCAGGAAGTGATAGGACAATCCAAGTCATTCTATGATTCTACGACACTGTAGAGAATGTCCTTTACTGGGGGAGTTGGACTAGATGATGAGATCCTTTAACCTGTACAATTCTGTGATTCTGTGATAATGTGCTGTGTGAGGATTTCTTCCAAGTGCTGGTTCGGCAAATGCACAGTTGAATAGAATGACCTTGTTTGACTTTCCTAAGAAAACTGGGATCGCTTTCTGTCTGCACAGACCACTGCTGCTACCGAGAAAACAAATTAAACACATACAAAAGATAACTCGCAAAACACTACAACATTACTACTGAATTCTGAGACATCTCCACTTCCCTCTGACCGTGGTTTTGGTGGTATTCTGATTTTAATCCCTCTCAACAACCAGTAGAGTTTCCCTGCTCTCTAATAATTGTATTTTCCCAAATGTGCCAAATTTCTTTACCAAGAAACAAAAAGGTGTTGTCACACTCAGGGTGGCACCATACAGAACCACTCACCCCGTAACCGCAAGTGAGAATCGCTTCATACAAGCACCCGAGTGCCAGGAAGAACGGTCCCCTCATCAATCTCCCCAGTTGCTAACCATGGACGCAGGAATCTTCAAGGCCACAGCCCACCTCCAGTTGCTGGTTCACTCACCCCTTTCTTCACAGGGGATCCCACACACACACCAGGCTTAGCTGGCTTCCCCTTCGCTAGCCTTGCACACCCACATTCTTTGCCCTTGATGGTTCCACTGACACAGGCATCCTCCACCCTGTGCTCTGACACCAGTAGCTGCACTCAGAGACCAAACATCACTTCACTGGCCACCTTTGGAGAGCGTGCTGCTGTGCAACAGCCTGAGTTTTCTGCATCTTGAGGAACCGATGCAGGCAATGGCTCAAGCTGTCCTGCAGGCCCAGGACCTGTGCCCAGAAGAGAAGCTAAATGAACTGTTTCTGTCTCATCAGACTGGGTAAGACATGCACTCTGCAGGTCACCAGATGACTGTCCTGCAGTTCCTGTCTCACCAATCTCTTCCAAACCATGCTGTTCATGTGTGTTTGGCATGCATGAGATGTTCCAGCTGGACATCTGCTCCTTCCTTGCTTCATCCCGAATCTTATGAATTGCTGGGAAAATTGGAGAATATCCATAGGTCTCCCCATAGATCTCTCTGGCATCTTGCAGTTTTGGTGTTTCTCCCAGAGCTTGTTTGGACAATTCCAGCATGGCCATAGCTGTTTCTTCTTCTCCTCCCTCACATGCTGACAGGAGGAGTGGTGCTGCATTGGCCTCCTCTGGACAGTGGGCAGTCTCAAAAGCATCTGAGTTTTCTGCATCTTCAGGAACTGATGCAGGCAATGGCTCAAACTGTCCTGCAGGCCCAGGACCTGGGCCCAGAAGAGAAGCTGAACACACTGCTTCTGTCTCACCAGATGGGGCAAGACATGCACTCTGCAGGTCACCAGATGACTGTCCTGCAGTCTCTGTCTCAGCAAACTCTTCTAAATCACGCTGTTCATCCTGCACTCCAGCATCCCAAGATAAGAACTCTCCTGGTGCAGGAAAGGGGCCCTCCACCCTCGATGTTGTGGTGCAGGTATCCAGCACACCCTGAGCAGTGTCAGTAGCAATGGCACTGTTACGTGCTGCTTGGGGTCTTAGCAGCCTGAGCATTCTCACGTCTGGCCAGGAGATGTTCCAGCTGGACAACATCTGCTCCCTCCTCACCTCATCCCAAATTCTATGAATTGCTGGAAAAATTGGAGAACATTCATAGGCCTCCCAGTTTATCCCTCTGGGATATTGCAGTCTCAGTGCTGCTCCCAGAGGTTTTCTGGAGATCTCAGGCATAGCGATAGCAGTCATTTCTCTTTCTTCCCCCTTGCACACTCTTGGGAAGAATGGTGCATCATCAGACTTCTCTAGAAAGTGTGCAGCCTTGGGAGAATCTAAGTTGCCTGCATCTTCAAGCAGAGTCTCCTTGTCTCGCTCTTTGCCGCCTGCCTGCCCTCCTGGGCCCTTCTGAGCTGCTCTGGACAGTGGTGTAGTGGCAGAACGAGTGTCTCTGGTGCCCTCCTGAGCATCTCTCCTGAGCAGCTTTTCTGAGCATCTCTCCAAGCGGATTTTCCCAGCCTTGGTGGAGAGCACCTGGGCCGTTCTTGCTGGTGTTCTCAGGCTGCTGGTGGGTGCATGGCGCCCTGGTGCTGCCAGCTGCACTCCGACTCTTGGGCTTGCAGCGGCAGCAGCACAGCTCAGGGACACCATGTAGTTTTGACTGGGTCTGTCGTGCCGAGGCACAAGAATGGTTGAGCAGACTTCCCGAGCTGGACCCTGGCTCTCAGCCCTTGCTGTCCTGTCCTGGACATGCAAGGTTCCCGGAGGTCTCGGGGCAAGAACTGGGAGTCTGCAGCCTGTAGTGCCCATGGCACGTGCTCTGCCTCCTGCAGAAGGTGTGGAAGAGGCTGCTGCTGGCAGAGCAGGTAGCTTACAGGCCCTAGAAGCTACTGTTGAACGCCAGGGTGCAGGTGCCGGCCGCCCTGCCTGCCTTAAGCAAGGCAGCAAGGGTGGATGAGGCTGCCTCCCGCCCGCCTGCAAGAGAAGCCGAGGAGAATGGCCGGGTGAGGGACAAAGCCCCGTCGCCGGGCTCCCCTCAGCTCCCTCAGCCTGTCTTTGTAGGGAGGTGCAGCCCCCTGATCAAATTTGTGGTTCTCCTCTGAACCCTCTCCAACAGCTCCCTGTCTTTCTTGTACCAGGGGCTCCAGTCCTGGACACAGTACTCCAGATGGGCCTCACAGGTGCAGAGTAGAGAAGGAAAATCACCTCCCTGTCCCTGCTGGCCACCCGTCTTCTGATGGAGCCCAGGATATCATTTGCTTTCCGAGCTGCAAGAGCACACTGCCGGCTCATATTAAGCTTTTCATCCATCAGGCCGCCAAGGTGCTTCTCTGCAGGGCTGCTCTCAAGGACTGCTCCTTCCAGTCTCTATAAATGCCTGGGATTCCTCTGGCCTAAGTGCAAAAATTTCACTTTGCCATGTTGAACCTCATCAGGTTCACCTGGGCCCACCTTTCAAGTCTGGGCGACATCACTTGTTACCCGCCTCCACCTGGACATTAATCCATTAATCACCACCCTCTGTCTGCGGCCATTCAACCAATTTCTTATCCATCGGGTGGTCCACCCATCAAATCCACATCCCTCCAATTCTGAGATAAGGATGGAGATAAGCCTTCCTCTCCTTCTTAAAAATGGGAGCAATGTTTCCCTTTTTCCAGTCACCGGAGCAGTTTACCGGACTTGTATGCATTCAGCTGCATCAGGAAGTCTCAGACATGTTCCACTGTTACAGTGGGATGGAACCTGCTCCCCACACCCTCACTTAGAGATTGCAGGGCCTGTCACATTATTGTCAGATCCAGAAACTTTCTCTTGCACTTGCATTGTTATCCATGGGCCAGACCCCTGCACATTGCAGTGATTTGTGTCTCTCAAGAAGTTCCAAAGTTGCGTGAGCACACAGATCAGACAGCACTCAGCCAGGATGGTATAATGATAATATTTAATCAGAATTCTGTGTTGACAGGATGGAATCAGAATTCTGCACTGACAAGATGGAACCAGAATCCTATGTTGACAGGATGGAACCAGAATTCTACATTGACAGGTTGAAATCAGATGTCTCCGGGGAGCTGCGTGGTGTTTGCAGCCTCGTGCCTCTCCTCTCGTTGTCCCCTGACGCAGCTGCAGGTGCAAATCCTGCGCAGAGCCCGGAGCACAGTCCTGATGACAGCTGGCATCCGGTGGCGAGCTGCTGTTGTCTTCATCTCAACAGATGAGGCACCAGAAATGCTTGGTGGCACACCAGCTGCCTCAGCAGCTGCTTCCTCACTGTTGTCCTCCCATTCTTCCACACCCTCCATGGTATCAGGGCAAAAACAGGAGGGTGTGGGCATGCTCTCAGCTGTCACTGCATTGTCCCTGGCATCCAGCATGCTGTGATCCGTGCTGGCATCACTGGCAGCATCATCAGTGGTCTCTTCCTGTGCATGCTGAATTCTAATGTCCTGGCTTTGAGAATCACAAGAGGCAGGAAAGAAGCCTTCCACCCTCGATGTCGTGGTGCAGGTGTCTAGCATTCCCTGAGCAGTGTCAGTAGCACTGGCACTGGCATGTGCTGCTTGGGCTCTTAGCAGCCTGAGCATGCTCGTGTCTGGCCAAGAGACTTTCCAGCTTAACATCTGCTCCTTCCTCGCCTGATCCCGAATTCTCCAGATTGCTGGGTGTACTGGAGAGCATCCATAAGCCTCCCAGTTGACCTCTCTGGGATCTTGCGGTCTCAGTGCTGCTCCCAGAGCTTGTCTGGAGACTTCAGGCATGGCGGTACCATTTACGTCTCTTTTTCCCTGTTTGCACACTCTTGGGAAGAGCACCGCGTCATTGGCCTCCTCTGCAGAGTGTGCAGCCTTGGGAGAAACTAAGTTGCCTGCATCTTCAGGCACTAATGCAGACAGAGGCTCCTTGTCTCGCTCTTTGCCGCCTGCCTGCCCTTCTGGGCCCTTCTGAGCTGCTCTAAAAGATGGTGTAGCTGCAGCACGAGTGTCTCTGGTGCCCTCCTGAGCAACTCTCCAAGCTGCGTGGATCTTCCCAGCCTTGGTGGAGAGCACCTGGGCCGTTTTTCCTGGTGTTCTCAGGTTGCTGGTCGGTGCATGGCGCCCTGGTACTGCCAGCTGCCCTTCAACTCTTGGGCTTGCAGCGGCAGCACAGCTCAGGGACACCACGTAGTTTTGTCTGGGTCTGTCGTGCTGAGGCGTTAGAATGGTTGAGCAGACTTCCCGAGCTGGACCCCGGCTCTCCGCCCTTGCTGTCCCGTCCTGGACGTGAGGTCTCGGGGCAAGTACTGGGATTCTGCTGCCTCTAATGCCCACAGCATGCGCTCTGCCTCTTGAAGGTGTGGAAGAGGCTGCTGCTTGCAGAACAGGCAGCTTAGAGACTCTAGAAGATGCTGCTGCATGCCGGGGTGCAGCTGCCGGCAGCCCTGCCCGCCTTAAGCGAGGCAGCAAGGATGATTGAGGCTGCCCGCTTCGCCCGCTGGCACCGCCGCAGGTCACCGACGGGGAAAACTCCCGCCCGCCCGCCTGCAAGAGAAGCCGAGGAGAAAGGCCGAGTGAGCGCGGTCCTTCCCGCTCACGCCGCACTCGGCACCGAGGACAGCGCTCAGCCCGCGGGCGGCCGCCGCCCCGCTCCCCGCAGCCGCGCCGGCACAGGGCGGTCCCCACGCGGCGCGGGAAGACGTCCGGCCCCGCCTCCCTCGGGCTACCTACCTGTGCGTCGCGGCGCCCGGAGGCCCGCGAGCTCTCCGGGCCGGGCAGCTGGGGCAGACGGACGCCGCGGAGGGACGAGGCCGGGCTCCGGCCGCCCGGCGGCGGCGTCCGTGGGGAGAAGGAGGCGCGGGACGGACGCGGCGAAGTCGCCGCCGGCCGAGCCCGAGCGCCTCCCTCCCCGGCCCGCACCCCGCGGCGGTCCGGCACGCGTGGCGGCCCCGCGTCGGGCCGGCGCTCGTCCTTCTTGTCCCGCTCCTCGCTCATCGTCGCGTCCTCGCGCAGATGCTCGGTCGCAGGCACTCGGGGGAACCTCCTCGCGGAGCCTCTCTCCCGAGAGTGAGCGGCACTCTCTGCGGGGGACTCCGGCCCCTCGAGGCGGCCCCGCGTCACAATGGCCTTCGGGCGCGACGCCGGCCCGCGTCACAAAGCTCCCGCGCCGGGTTCCCGTCTTCCCGCTTCCCTCGGCCATCTCCGCGGCCGCCCCCGGACCTTTGCCGGCGGCGTCGTGGCCGTCGCTGACGGGCTCGCCCTCCAAGCGGCTGGAAGCGGCCGCGTCCGGCGCGGGGCGGCCCCCTCTCTCGTCTCGTCGCCCAGCCCGGCCGAGTGCACCCGGCCCGAGCGGCCCGTCCGCACCTCGGTCTCGTCCTCGTGCTGCGGCTCTCTGGACCCCGCTTAGAGTTCAGATGTGCCGCGCTCTGTGGAGCGGCCCGCGCTGGAGTAGCTGGGCGTAGCCTGAAGGACTGAGGCTGCAGGCCGTGGAGAGCCGCTAGGGAGCGGTACGCGGGACACAGCTGAGCCCCGTCGCAGGGCTTGCGGTAACCGCAGGGCCGTCCGCAGGGGCTGGAGCAATTGCGGGGCCTGTCACGGTTTATTGTCACATCCAGAGATTTTCTCTTGCGCTCCAGGCTGCTGAATCACGTTGTTATCCATGGGCCAGGCCCCTGCATATTGCAGTGAATTGTGTCTCTCTAGGATTGCCAAAGTGATTGCATACCTTTTCCAGATGTTTTGTTCTTTGTGATTCTGCAGTTGTTCAGGGGTAATGTTACAAAACCCTGGAGGCTGTGCATTTTCACCAGTGATGAACAAGAGCCTGCATGCTGCACTTGTAAAAATCTGTGCCAGCGGAGGTGACCACTGTTTCACAGCTGCTGTGATGGTGTCATTGCTGAAACGCACCACCCAGCACCTCACTGTGCTCACATCCGCTGTTTGGTCTCTGTCTACACTCAGCAAATGTTGATGAATTTCAGTGGGTGCCATTTTGTCCTCGTCGAGGATTTCAGTGACACACCTTTGCTTCATTTGCGGTGTCACGCCAGTTGCCATTTTGTCAGACTGCTCCTCTGCAGCCATCTGTTGTGTGACAAATACAGCAGAATAGTGGTGAGAAGGTTCAACCTCTGTGTCCACATCACCAGCATCTGCCTCTGATGTTCTAGGACAACATAATAAAAATGGAAACTTTACTTTTGTAGCAGACCTCATTCTTTTGCAGATTTAGATCTGCTAATAATCCACAAAGAGAATCAAACGTTCACAAACATTTTGCCAGGAAAGTTCAGCTCCAGAGGTCAGTTTCCCATTTCATATTAGCAGACATAGCATTGGAAAGAAAGGGTACTCACAAGTGCTGGTTGACATTAAAGCATCGTTTCGTCCAAGCTCGGGGTTTGTGAATTCCTAAGAGTTAGAAGTCAGGCAAAAATAGCAGGAAACCTGCCTCCTCTATTGTCTTTGAAAGGTCTTGGAGAATGGCAGAGGAGTCTGAAGACCTGAGGATAGGCAGTGTTACTCTGGTCTTCAAAAAGGGCAAGAAGGTGGATCCAAAGACAGGGATCTTTAAGAGAGAGTCCAGCAGCAGAGGGTCACAAAGATGAGTAGGGGCCTCGAGCATCGCCCTTATCACCCTTAGGCTGGGAGACTCTGGACTTTTCAGCCTGGAGAAGACTCAGAGGTGATCTCATTCCTGTTTATAAATACCTGCAGTGGGGGAGACAAGTGGATGGGGCCAGGTTCTTTTTGGTGGTGTGCAGAGATAGAACAAGAGGCAGTGGGCACAAACTGGAATGCAGAAAGTTCCATACAAACGTGAGGAAGAACTTCTTTACTGTGAGGGTGACAGAGTACTACTGGAACAGGCTGCCCAGAGAATATCTCCTTCTCTGGAGATATTCAGGACCTGTCTGGATGCTTTCCTGTGCAACCTACTGTTTCTGTAGCAGCTGAGCAGGCTGCGAGAGGAAGGTGCCAGGAAAATAATCTGCTGTACTCAGCAGTCAGAGGGAGAGACTGATGCCTGGTATCATGCAATGATACGGAAAGACAGGCAGCCCTGTCTTTGGGCGATTTAAGAAATGGATAAGATCTCCTGAAAAACTGACCTTAGGCACACAGCAATGGAAAGAGTTGGAAGCACTTTTAATAACATGTTTCTGAGAGCACGAGAGCTCTCCAACCCCCAGAATAAGAAATCAGGCAGGGCTGGCAGGAAACCAGTATGGCTGAGCAAAGACCTGATGGGGTGGCTGAGAGAAAAGCAGGAAAAACAGAAGTCCAGGAGGAGGGAATGGGTAACCTGGTAGGAATATAGGGATGCTGTCAGGATGTGCCTGGATGGCATCAGGAAAGCCAAAGTACAGATGAATTAATCTTGGGAAGGGCTGTTGGAGCAGGTCCAGAGGAGGACCAAAAAGATTATCAGAGGGCTGAGGGCTGGAACCCCTCTCCTATTAAGCAAGGTTGAGGGAGTTGGGATTGTTTAGCTTGGAGATGAGAAGGCTCCAGGGAGACCTCACTGCCATCTCCAATACTTGAAAGGAACTTACAAGCTGGAGGAGGAGGAACAACTTCTTATGCAGGAAGTGATAGGACAATCCAAGTCATTCTATGATTCTACGACACTGTAGAGAATGTCCTTTACTGGGGGAGTTGGACTAGATGATGAGATCCTTTAACCTGTACAATTCTGTGATTCTGTGATAATGTGCTGTGTGAGGATTTCTTCCAAGTGCTGGTTCAGCAAATGCACAGTTGAATAGAATGACCTTGTTTGACTTTCCTAAGAAAACTGGGATCGCTTTCTGTCTGCACAGACCACTGCTGCTACCGAGAAAACAAATTAAACACATACAAAAGATAACTCGCAAAACACTACAACATTACTACTGAATTCTGAGACATCTCCACTTCCCTCTGACCGTGGTTTTGGTGGTATTCTGATTTGAATCCCTCTCAACAACCAGTAGAGTTTCCCTGCTCTCTAATAATTGTATTTTCCCAAATGTGCCAAATTTCTTTACCAAGAAACAAAAAGGTGTTGTCACACTCAGGGTGGCACCATACAGAACCACTCACCCCGTAACCGCAAGTGAGAATCGCTTCATACAAGCACCCGAGTGCCAGGAAGAACGGTCCCCTCATCAATCTCCCCAGTTGCTAACCATGGACGCAGGAATCTTCAAGGCCACAGCCCACCTCCAGTTGCTGGTTCACTCACCCCTTTCTTCACAGGGGATCTCACACACACACCAGGCTTAGCTGGCTTCCCCTTCGCTAGCCTTGCACACCCACATTCTTTGCCCTTGATGGTTCCACTGACACAGGCATCCTCCACCCTGTGCTCTGACACCAGTAGCTGCACTCAGAGACCAAACATGCGTGAGCACACAGATCAGACAGCACTCAGCCAGGATGGTATAATGATAATATTTAATCAGAATTCTGTGTTGACAGGATGGAATCAGAATTCTGCACTGACAAGATGGAACCAGAATCCTATGTTGACAGGATGGAACCAGAATTCTACATTGACAGGTTGAAATCAGATGTCTCCGGGGAGCTGCGTGGTGTTTGCAGCCTCGTGCCTCTCCTCTCGTTGTCCCCTGACGCAGCTGCAGGTGCAAATCCTGCGCAGAGCCCGGAGCACAGTCCTGATGACAGCTGGCATCCGGTGGCGAGCTGCTGTTGTCTTCATCTCAACAGATGAGGCACCAGAAATGCTTGGTGGCACACCAGCTGCCTCAGCAGCTGCTTCCTCACTGTTGTCCTCCCATTCTTCCACACCCTCCATGGTATCAGGGCAAAAACAGGAGGGTGTGGGCATGCTCTCAGCTGTCACTGCATTGTCCCTGGCATCCAGCATGCTGTGATCCGTGCTGGCATCACTGGCAGCATCATCAGTGGTCTCTTCCTGTGCATGCTGAATTCTAATGTCCTGGCTTTGAGAATCACAAGAGGCAGGAAAGAAGCCTTCCACCCTCGATGTCGTGGTGCAGGTGTCTAGCATTCCCTGAGCAGTGTCAGTAGCACTGGCACTGGCATGTGCTGCTTGGGCTCTTAGCAGCCTGAGCATGCTCGTGTCTGGCCAAGAGACTTTCCAGCTTAACATCTGCTCCTTCCTCGCCTGATCCCGAATTCTCCAGATTGCTGGGTGTACTGGAGAGCATCCATAAGCCTCCCAGTTGACCTCTCTGGGATCTTGCGGTCTCAGTGCTGCTCCCAGAGCTTGTCTGGAGACTTCAGGCATGGCGGTACCATTTACGTCTCTTTTTCCCTGTTTGCACACTCTTGGGAAGAGCACCGCGTCATTGGCCTCCTCTGCAGAGTGTGCAGCCTTGGGAGAAACTAAGTTGCCTGCATCTTCAGGCACTAATGCAGACAGAGGCTCCTTGTCTCGCTCTTTGCCGCCTGCCTGCCCTTCTGGGCCCTTCTGAGCTGCTCTAAAAGATGGTGTAGCTGCAGCACGAGTGTCTCTGGTGCCCTCCTGAGCAACTCTCCAAGCTGCGTGGATCTTCCCAGCCTTGGTGGAGAGCACCTGGGCCGTTTTTCCTGGTGTTCTCAGGTTGCTGGTCGGTGCATGGCGCCCTGGTACTGCCAGCTGCCCTTCAACTCTTGGGCTTGCAGCGGCAGCACAGCTCAGGGACACCACGTAGTTTTGTCTGGGTCTGTCGTGCTGAGGCGTTAGAATGGTTGAGCAGACTTCCCGAGCTGGACCCCGGCTCTCCGCCCTTGCTGTCCCGTCCTGGACGTGAGGTCTCGGGGCAAGTACTGGGATTCTGCTGCCTCTAATGCCCACAGCATGCGCTCTGCCTCTTGAAGGTGTGGAAGAGGCTGCTGCTTGCAGAACAGGCAGCTTAGAGACTCTAGAAGATGCTGCTGCACGCCGGGGTGCAGCTGCCGGCAGCCCTGCCCGCCTTAAGCGAGGCAGCAAGGATGATTGAGGCTGCCCGCTTCGCCCGCTGGCACCGCCGCAGGTCACCGACGGGGAAAACTCCCGCCCGCCCGCCTGCAAGAGAAGCCGAGGAGAAAGGCCGAGTGAGCGCGGTCCTTCCCGCTCACGCCGCACTCGGCACCGAGGACAGCGCTCAGCCCGCGGGCGGCCGCCGCCCCGCTCCCCGCAGCCGCGCCGGCACAGGGCGGTCCCCACGCGGCGCGGGAAGACGTCCGGCCCCGCCTCCCTCGGGCTACCTACCTGTGCGTCGCGGCGCCCGGAGGCCCGCGAGCTCTCCGGGCCGGGCAGCTGGGGCAGACGGACGCCGCGGAGGGACGAGGCCGGGCTCCGGCCGCCCGGCGGCGGCGTCCGTGGGGAGAAGGAGGCGCGGGACGGACGCGGCGAAGTCGCCGCCGGCCGAGCCCGAGCGCCTCCCTCCCCGGCCCGCACCCCGCGGCGGTCCGGCACGCGTGGCGGCCCCGCGTCGGGCCGGCGCTCGTCCTTCTTGTCCCGCTCCTCGCTCATCGTCGCGTCCTCGCGCAGATGCTCGGTCGCAGGCACTCGGGGGAACCTCCTCGCGGAGCCTCTCTCCCGAGAGTGAGCGGCACTCTCTGCGGGGGACTCCGGCCCCTCGAGGCGGCCCCGCGTCACAATGGCCTTCGGGCGCGACGCCGGCCCGCGTCACAAAGCTCCCGCGCCGGGTTCCCGTCTTCCCGCTTCCCTCGGCCATCTCCGCGGCCGCCCCCGGACCTTTGCCGGCGGCGTCGTGGCCGTCGCTGACGGGCTCGCCCTCCAAGCGGCTGGAAGCGGCCGCGTCCGGCGCGGGGCGGCCCCCTCTCTCGTCTCGTCGCCCAGCCCGGCCGAGTGCACCCGGCCCGAGCGGCCCGTCCGCACCTCGGTCTCGTCCTCGTGCTGCGGCTCTCTGGACCCCGCTTAGAGTTCAGATGTGCCGCGCTCTGTGGAGCGGCCCGCGCTGGAGTAGCTGGGCGTAGCCTGAAGGACTGAGGCTGCAGGCCGTGGAGAGCCGCTAGGGAGCGGTACGCGGGACACAGCTGAGCCCCGTCGCAGGGCTTGCGGTAACCGCAGGGCCGTCCGCAGGGGCTGGAGCAATTGCGGGGCCTGTCACGGTTTATTGTCACATCCAGAGATTTTCTCTTGCGCTCCAGGCTGCTGAATCACGTTGTTATCCATGGGCCAGGCCCCTGCATATTGCAGTGAATTGTGTCTCTCTAGGATTGCCAAAGTGATTGCATACCTTTTCCAGATGTTTTGTTCTTTGTGATTCTGCAGTTGTTCAGGGGTAATGTTACAAAACCCTGGAGGCTGTGCATTTTCACCAGTGATGAACAAGAGCCTGCATGCTGCACTTGTAAAAATCTGTGCCAGCGGAGGTGACCACTGTTTCACAGCTGCTGTGATGGTGTCATTGCTGAAACGCACCACCCAGCACCTCACTGTGCTCACATCCGCTGTTTGGTCTCTGTCTACACTCAGCAAATGTTGATGAATTTCAGTGGGTGCCATTTTGTCCTCGTCGAGGATTTCAGTGACACACCTTTGCTTCATTTGCGGTGTCACGCCAGTTGCCATTTTGTCAGACTGCTCCTCTGCAGCCATCTGTTGTGTGACAAATACAGCAGAATAGTGGTGAGAAGGTTCAACCTCTGTGTCCACATCACCAGCATCTGCCTCTGATGTTCTAGGACAACATAATAAAAATGGAAACTTTACTTTTGTAGCAGACCTCATTCTTTTGCAGATTTAGATCTGCTAATAATCCACAAAGAGAATCAAACGTTCACAAACATTTTGCCAGGAAAGTTCAGCTCCAGAGGTCAGTTTCCCATTTCATATTAGCAGACATAGCATTGGAAAGAAAGGGTACTCACAAGTGCTGGTTGACATTAAAGCATCGTTTCGTCCAAGCTCGGGGTTTGTGAATTCCTAAGAGTTAGAAGTCAGGCAAAAATAGCAGGAAACCTGCCTCCTCTATTGTCTTTGAAAGGTCTTGGAGAATGGCAGAGGAGTCTGAAGACCTGAGGATAGGCAGTGTTACTCTGGTCTTCAAAAAGGGCAAGAAGGTGGATCCAAAGACAGGGATCTTTAAGAGAGAGTCCAGCAGCAGAGGGTCACAAAGATGAGTAGGGGCCTCGAGCATCGCCCTTATCACCCTTAGGCTGGGAGACTCTGGACTTTTCAGCCTGGAGAAGACTCAGAGGTGATCTCATTCCTGTTTATAAATACCTGCAGTGGGGGAGACAAGTGGATGGGGCCAGGTTCTTTTTGGTGGTGTGCAGAGATAGAACAAGAGGCAGTGGGCACAAACTGGAATGCAGAAAGTTCCATACAAACGTGAGGAAGAACTTCTTTACTGTGAGGGTGACAGAGTACTACTGGAACAGGCTGCCCAGAGAATATCTCCTTCTCTGGAGATATTCAGGACCTGTCTGGATGCTTTCCTGTGCAACCTACTGTTTCTGTAGCAGCTGAGCAGGCTGCGAGAGGAAGGTGCCAGGAAAATAATCTGCTGTACTCAGCAGTCAGAGGGAGAGACTGATGCCTGGTATCATGCAATGATACGGAAAGACAGGCAGCCCTGTCTTTGGGCGATTTAAGAAATGGATAAGATCTCCTGAAAAACTGACCTTAGGCACACAGCAATGGAAAGAGTTGGAAGCACTTTTAATAACATGTTTCTGAGAGCACGAGAGCTCTCCAACCCCCAGAATAAGAAATCAGGCAGGGCTGGCAGGAAACCAGTATGGCTGAGCAAAGACCTGATGGGGTGGCTGAGAGAAAAGCAGGAAAAACAGAAGTCCAGGAGGAGGGAATGGGTAACCTGGTAGGAATATAGGGATGCTGTCAGGATGTGCCTGGATGGCATCAGGAAAGCCAAAGTACAGATGAATTAATCTTGGGAAGGGCTGTTGGAGCAGGTCCAGAGGAGGACCAAAAAGATTATCAGAGGGCTGAGGGCTGGAACCCCTCTCCTATTAAGCAAGGTTGAGGGAGTTGGGATTGTTTAGCTTGGAGATGAGAAGGCTCCAGGGAGACCTCACTGCCATCTCCAATACTTGAAAGGAACTTACAAGCTGGAGGAGGAGGAACAACTTCTTATGCAGGAAGTGATAGGACAATCCAAGTCATTCTATGATTCTACGACACTGTAGAGAATGTCCTTTACTGGGGGAGTTGGACTAGATGATGAGATCCTTTAACCTGTACAATTCTGTGATTCTGTGATAATGTGCTGTGTGAGGATTTCTTCCAAGTGCTGGTTCAGCAAATGCACAGTTGAATAGAATGACCTTGTTTGACTTTCCTAAGAAAACTGGGATCGCTTTCTGTCTGCACAGACCACTGCTGCTACCGAGAAAACAAATTAAACACATACAAAAGATAACTCGCAAAACACTACAACATTACTACTGAATTCTGAGACATCTCCACTTCCCTCTGACCATGGTTTTGGTGGTATTCTGATTTTAATCCCTCTCAACAACCAGTAGAGTTTCCCTGCTCTCTAATAATTGTATTTTCCCAAATGTGCCAAATTTCTTTACCAAGAAACAAAAAGGTGTTGTCACACTCAGGGTGGCACCATACAGAACCACTCACCCCGTAACCGCAAGTGAGAATCGCTTCATACAAGCACCCGAGTGCCAGGAAGAACGGTCCCCTCATCAATCTCCCCAGTTGCTAACCATGGACGCAGGAATCTTCAAGGCCACAGCCCACCTCCAGTTGCTGGTTCACTCACCCCTTTCTTCACAGGGGATCTCACACACACACCAGGCTTAGCTGGCTTCCCCTTCGCTAGCCTTGCACACCCACATTCTTTGCCCTTGATGGTTCCACTGACACAGGCATCCTCCACCCTGTGCTCTGACACCAGTAGCTGCACTCAGAGACCAAACATGCGTGAGCACACAGATCAGACAGCACTCAGCCAGGATGGTATAATGATAATATTTAATCAGAATTCTGTGTTGACAGGATGGAATCAGAATTCTGCACTGACAAGATGGAACCAGAATCCTATGTTGACAGGATGGAACCAGAATTCTACATTGACAGGTTGAAATCAGATGTCTCCGGGGAGCTGCGTGGTGTTTGCAGCCTCGTGCCTCTCCTCTCGTTGTCCCCTGACGCAGCTGCAGGTGCAAATCCTGCGCAGAGCCCGGAGCACAGTCCTGATGACAGCTGGCATCCGGTGGCGAGCTGCTGTTGTCTTCATCTCAACAGATGAGGCACCAGAAATGCTTGGTGGCACACCAGCTGCCTCAGCAGCTGCTTCCTCACTGTTGTCCTCCCATTCTTCCACACCCTCCATGGTATCAGGGCAAAAACAGGAGGGTGTGGGCATGCTCTCAGCTGTCACTGCATTGTCCCTGGCATCCAGCATGCTGTGATCCGTGCTGGCATCACTGGCAGCATCATCAGTGGTCTCTTCCTGTGCATGCTGAATTCTAATGTCCTGGCTTTGAGAATCACAAGAGGCAGGAAAGAAGCCTTCCACCCTCGATGTCGTGGTGCAGGTGTCTAGCATTCCCTGAGCAGTGTCAGTAGCACTGGCACTGGCATGTGCTGCTTGGGCTCTTAGCAGCCTGAGCATGCTCGTGTCTGGCCAAGAGACTTTCCAGCTTAACATCTGCTCCTTCCTCGCCTGATCCCGAATTCTCCAGATTGCTGGGTGTACTGGAGAGCATCCATAAGCCTCCCAGTTGACCTCTCTGGGATCTTGCGGTCTCAGTGCTGCTCCCAGAGCTTGTCTGGAGACTTCAGGCATGGCGGTACCATTTACGTCTCTTTTTCCCTGTTTGCACACTCTTGGGAAGAGCACCGCGTCATTGGCCTCCTCTGCAGAGTGTGCAGCCTTGGGAGAAACTAAGTTGCCTGCATCTTCAGGCACTAATGCAGACAGAGGCTCCTTGTCTCGCTCTTTGCCGCCTGCCTGCCCTTCTGGGCCCTTCTGAGCTGCTCTAAAAGATGGTGTAGCTGCAGCACGAGTGTCTCTGGTGCCCTCCTGAGCAACTCTCCAAGCTGCGTGGATCTTCCCAGCCTTGGTGGAGAGCACCTGGGCCGTTTTTCCTGGTGTTCTCAGGTTGCTGGTCGGTGCATGGCGCCCTGGTACTGCCAGCTGCCCTTCAACTCTTGGGCTTGCAGCGGCAGCACAGCTCAGGGACACCACGTAGTTTTGTCTGGGTCTGTCGTGCTGAGGCGTTAGAATGGTTGAGCAGACTTCCCGAGCTGGACCCCGGCTCTCCGCCCTTGCTGTCCCGTCCTGGACGTGAGGTCTCGGGGCAAGTACTGGGATTCTGCTGCCTCTAATGCCCACAGCATGCGCTCTGCCTCTTGAAGGTGTGGAAGAGGCTGCTGCTTGCAGAACAGGCAGCTTAGAGACTCTAGAAGATGCTGCTGCACGCCGGGGTGCAGCTGCCGGCAGCCCTGCCCGCCTTAAGCGAGGCAGCAAGGATGATTGAGGCTGCCCGCTTCGCCCGCTGGCACCGCCGCAGGTCACCGACGGGGAAAACTCCCGCCCGCCCGCCTGCAAGAGAAGCCGAGGAGAAAGGCCGAGTGAGCGCGGTCCTTCCCGCTCACGCCGCACTCGGCACCGAGGACAGCGCTCAGCCCGCGGGCGGCCGCCGCCCCGCTCCCCGCAGCCGCGCCGGCACAGGGCGGTCCCCACGCGGCGCGGGAAGACGTCCGGCCCCGCCTCCCTCGGGCTACCTACCTGTGCGTCGCGGCGCCCGGAGGCCCGCGAGCTCTCCGGGCCGGGCAGCTGGGGCAGACGGACGCCGCGGAGGGACGAGGCCGGGCTCCGGCCGCCCGGCGGCGGCGTCCGTGGGGAGAAGGAGGCGCGGGACGGACGCGGCGAAGTCGCCGCCGGCCGAGCCCGAGCGCCTCCCTCCCCGGCCCGCACCCCGCGGCGGTCCGGCACGCGTGGCGGCCCCGCGTCGGGCCGGCGCTCGTCCTTCTTGTCCCGCTCCTCGCTCATCGTCGCGTCCTCGCGCAGATGCTCGGTCGCAGGCACTCGGGGGAACCTCCTCGCGGAGCCTCTCTCCCGAGAGTGAGCGGCACTCTCTGCGGGGGACTCCGGCCCCTCGAGGCGGCCCCGCGTCACAATGGCCTTCGGGCGCGACGCCGGCCCGCGTCACAAAGCTCCCGCGCCGGGTTCCCGTCTTCCCGCTTCCCTCGGCCATCTCCGCGGCCGCCCCCGGACCTTTGCCGGCGGCGTCGTGGCCGTCGCTGACGGGCTCGCCCTCCAAGCGGCTGGAAGCGGCCGCGTCCGGCGCGGGGCGGCCCCCTCTCTCGTCTCGTCGCCCAGCCCGGCCGAGTGCACCCGGCCCGAGCGGCCCGTCCGCACCTCGGTCTCGTCCTCGTGCTGCGGCTCTCTGGACCCCGCTTAGAGTTCAGATGTGCCGCGCTCTGTGGAGCGGCCCGCGCTGGAGTAGCTGGGCGTAGCCTGAAGGACTGAGGCTGCAGGCCGTGGAGAGCCGCTAGGGAGCGGTACGCGGGACACAGCTGAGCCCCGTCGCAGGGCTTGCGGTAACCGCAGGGCCGTCCGCAGGGGCTGGAGCAATTGCGGGGCCTGTCACGGTTTATTGTCACATCCAGAGATTTTCTCTTGCGCTCCAGGCTGCTGAATCACGTTGTTATCCATGGGCCAGGCCCCTGCATATTGCAGTGAATTGTGTCTCTCTAGGATTGCCAAAGTGATTGCATACCTTTTCCAGATGTTTTGTTCTTTGTGATTCTGCAGTTGTTCAGGGGTAATGTTACAAAACCCTGGAGGCTGTGCATTTTCACCAGTGATGAACAAGAGCCTGCATGCTGCACTTGTAAAAATCTGTGCCAGCGGAGGTGACCACTGTTTCACAGCTGCTGTGATGGTGTCATTGCTGAAACGCACCACCCAGCACCTCACTGTGCTCACATCCGCTGTTTGGTCTCTGTCTACACTCAGCAAATGTTGATGAATTTCAGTGGGTGCCATTTTGTCCTCGTCGAGGATTTCAGTGACACACCTTTGCTTCATTTGCGGTGTCACGCCAGTTGCCATTTTGTCAGACTGCTCCTCTGCAGCCATCTGTTGTGTGACAAATACAGCAGAATAGTGGTGAGAAGGTTCAACCTCTGTGTCCACATCACCAGCATCTGCCTCTGATGTTCTAGGACAACATAATAAAAATGGAAACTTTACTTTTGTAGCAGACCTCATTCTTTTGCAGATTTAGATCTGCTAATAATCCACAAAGAGAATCAAACGTTCACAAACATTTTGCCAGGAAAGTTCAGCTCCAGAGGTCAGTTTCCCATTTCATATTAGCAGACATAGCATTGGAAAGAAAGGGTACTCACAAGTGCTGGTTGACATTAAAGCATCGTTTCGTCCAAGCTCGGGGTTTGTGAATTCCTAAGAGTTAGAAGTCAGGCAAAAATAGCAGGAAACCTGCCTCCTCTATTGTCTTTGAAAGGTCTTGGAGAATGGCAGAGGAGTCTGAAGACCTGAGGATAGGCAGTGTTACTCTGGTCTTCAAAAAGGGCAAGAAGGTGGATCCAAAGACAGGGATCTTTAAGAGAGAGTCCAGCAGCAGAGGGTCACAAAGATGAGTAGGGGCCTCGAGCATCGCCCTTATCACCCTTAGGCTGGGAGACTCTGGACTTTTCAGCCTGGAGAAGACTCAGAGGTGATCTCATTCCTGTTTATAAATACCTGCAGTGGGGGAGACAAGTGGATGGGGCCAGGTTCTTTTTGGTGGTGTGCAGAGATAGAACAAGAGGCAGTGGGCACAAACTGGAATGCAGAAAGTTCCATACAAACGTGAGGAAGAACTTCTTTACTGTGAGGGTGACAGAGTACTACTGGAACAGGCTGCCCAGAGAATATCTCCTTCTCTGGAGATATTCAGGACCTGTCTGGATGCTTTCCTGTGCAACCTACTGTTTCTGTAGCAGCTGAGCAGGCTGCGAGAGGAAGGTGCCAGGAAAATAATCTGCTGTACTCAGCAGTCAGAGGGAGAGACTGATGCCTGGTATCATGCAATGATACGGAAAGACAGGCAGCCCTGTCTTTGGGCGATTTAAGAAATGGATAAGATCTCCTGAAAAACTGACCTTAGGCACACAGCAATGGAAAGAGTTGGAAGCACTTTTAATAACATGTTTCTGAGAGCACGAGAGCTCTCCAACCCCCAGAATAAGAAATCAGGCAGGGCTGGCAGGAAACCAGTATGGCTGAGCAAAGACCTGATGGGGTGGCTGAGAGAAAAGCAGGAAAAACAGAAGTCCAGGAGGAGGGAATGGGTAACCTGGTAGGAATATAGGGATGCTGTCAGGATGTGCCTGGATGGCATCAGGAAAGCCAAAGTACAGATGAATTAATCTTGGGAAGGGCTGTTGGAGCAGGTCCAGAGGAGGACCAAAAAGATTATCAGAGGGCTGAGGGCTGGAACCCCTCTCCTATTAAGCAAGGTTGAGGGAGTTGGGATTGTTTAGCTTGGAGATGAGAAGGCTCCAGGGAGACCTCACTGCCATCTCCAATACTTGAAAGGAACTTACAAGCTGGAGGAGGAGGAACAACTTCTTATGCAGGAAGTGATAGGACAATCCAAGTCATTCTATGATTCTACGACACTGTAGAGAATGTCCTTTACTGGGGGAGTTGGACTAGATGATGAGATCCTTTAACCTGTACAATTCTGTGATTCTGTGATAATGTGCTGTGTGAGGATTTCTTCCAAGTGCTGGTTCAGCAAATGCACAGTTGAATAGAATGACCTTGTTTGACTTTCCTAAGAAAACTGGGATCGCTTTCTGTCTGCACAGACCACTGCTGCTACCGAGAAAACAAATTAAACACATACAAAAGATAACTCGCAAAACACTACAACATTACTACTGAATTCTGAGACATCTCCACTTCCCTCTGACCATGGTTTTGGTGGTATTCTGATTTTAATCCCTCTCAACAACCAGTAGAGTTTCCCTGCTCTCTAATAATTGTATTTTCCCAAATGTGCCAAATTTCTTTACCAAGAAACAAAAAGGTGTTGTCACACTCAGGGTGGCACCATACAGAACCACTCACCCCGTAACCGCAAGTGAGAATCGCTTCATACAAGCACCCGAGTGCCAGGAAGAACGGTCCCCTCATCAATCTCCCCAGTTGCTAACCATGGACGCAGGAATCTTCAAGGCCACAGCCCACCTCCAGTTGCTGGTTCACTCACCCCTTTCTTCACAGGGGATCTCACACACACACCAGGCTTAGCTGGCTTCCCCTTCGCTAGCCTTGCACACCCACATTCTTTGCCCTTGATGGTTCCACTGACACAGGCATCCTCCACCCTGTGCTCTGACACCAGTAGCTGCACTCAGAGACCAAACATGCGTGAGCACACAGATCAGACAGCACTCAGCCAGGATGGTATAATGATAATATTTAATCAGAATTCTGTGTTGACAGGATGGAATCAGAATTCTGCACTGACAAGATGGAACCAGAATCCTATGTTGACAGGATGGAACCAGAATTCTACATTGACAGGTTGAAATCAGATGTCTCCGGGGAGCTGCGTGGTGTTTGCAGCCTCGTGCCTCTCCTCTCGTTGTCCCCTGACGCAGCTGCAGGTGCAAATCCTGCGCAGAGCCCGGAGCACAGTCCTGATGACAGCTGGCATCCGGTGGCGAGCTGCTGTTGTCTTCATCTCAACAGATGAGGCACCAGAAATGCTTGGTGGCACACCAGCTGCCTCAGCAGCTGCTTCCTCACTGTTGTCCTCCCATTCTTCCACACCCTCCATGGTATCAGGGCAAAAACAGGAGGGTGTGGGCATGCTCTCAGCTGTCACTGCATTGTCCCTGGCATCCAGCATGCTGTGATCCGTGCTGGCATCACTGGCAGCATCATCAGTGGTCTCTTCCTGTGCATGCTGAATTCTAATGTCCTGGCTTTGAGAATCACAAGAGGCAGGAAAGAAGCCTTCCACCCTCGATGTCGTGGTGCAGGTGTCTAGCATTCCCTGAGCAGTGTCAGTAGCACTGGCACTGGCATGTGCTGCTTGGGCTCTTAGCAGCCTGAGCATGCTCGTGTCTGGCCAAGAGACTTTCCAGCTTAACATCTGCTCCTTCCTCGCCTGATCCCGAATTCTCCAGATTGCTGGGTGTACTGGAGAGCATCCATAAGCCTCCCAGTTGACCTCTCTGGGATCTTGCGGTCTCAGTGCTGCTCCCAGAGCTTGTCTGGAGACTTCAGGCATGGCGGTACCATTTACGTCTCTTTTTCCCTGTTTGCACACTCTTGGGAAGAGCACCGCGTCATTGGCCTCCTCTGCAGAGTGTGCAGCCTTGGGAGAAACTAAGTTGCCTGCATCTTCAGGCACTAATGCAGACAGAGGCTCCTTGTCTCGCTCTTTGCCGCCTGCCTGCCCTTCTGGGCCCTTCTGAGCTGCTCTAAAAGATGGTGTAGCTGCAGCACGAGTGTCTCTGGTGCCCTCCTGAGCAACTCTCCAAGCTGCGTGGATCTTCCCAGCCTTGGTGGAGAGCACCTGGGCCGTTTTTCCTGGTGTTCTCAGGTTGCTGGTCGGTGCATGGCGCCCTGGTACTGCCAGCTGCCCTTCAACTCTTGGGCTTGCAGCGGCAGCACAGCTCAGGGACACCACGTAGTTTTGTCTGGGTCTGTCGTGCTGAGGCGTTAGAATGGTTGAGCAGACTTCCCGAGCTGGACCCCGGCTCTCCGCCCTTGCTGTCCCGTCCTGGACGTGAGGTCTCGGGGCAAGTACTGGGATTCTGCTGCCTCTAATGCCCACAGCATGCGCTCTGCCTCTTGAAGGTGTGGAAGAGGCTGCTGCTTGCAGAACAGGCAGCTTAGAGACTCTAGAAGATGCTGCTGCACGCCGGGGTGCAGCTGCCGGCAGCCCTGCCCGCCTTAAGCGAGGCAGCAAGGAAGATGATTGAGGCTGCCCGCTTCGCCCGCTGGCACCGCCGCAGGTCACCGACGGGGAAAACTCCCGCCCGCCCGCCTGCAAGAGAAGCCGAGGAGAAAGGCCGAGTGAGCGCGGTCCTTCCCGCTCACGCCGCACTCGGCACCGAGGACAGCGCTCAGCCCGCGGGCGGCCGCCGCCCCGCTCCCCGCAGCCGCGCCGGCACAGGGCGGTCCCCACGCGGCGCGGGAAGACGTCCGGCCCCGCCTCCCTCGGGCTACCTACCTGTGCGTCGCGGCGCCCGGAGGCCCGCGAGCTCTCCGGGCCGGGCAGCTGGGGCAGACGGACGCCGCGGAGGGACGAGGCCGGGCTCCGGCCGCCCGGCGGCGGCGTCCGTGGGGAGAAGGAGGCGCGGGACGGACGCGGCGAAGTCGCCGCCGGCCGAGCCCGAGCGCCTCCCTCCCCGGCCCGCACCCCGCGGCGGTCCGGCACGCGTGGCGGCCCCGCGTCGGGCCGGCGCTCGTCCTTCTTGTCCCGCTCCTCGCTCATCGTCGCGTCCTCGCGCAGATGCTCGGTCGCAGGCACTCGGGGGAACCTCCTCGCGGAGCCTCTCTCCCGAGAGTGAGCGGCACTCTCTGCGGGGGACTCCGGCCCCTCGAGGCGGCCCCGCGTCACAATGGCCTTCGGGCGCGACGCCGGCCCGCGTCACAAAGCTCCCGCGCCGGGTTCCCGTCTTCCCGCTTCCCTCGGCCATCTCCGCGGCCGCCCCCGGACCTTTGCCGGCGGCGTCGTGGCCGTCGCTGACGGGCTCGCCCTCCAAGCGGCTGGAAGCGGCCGCGTCCGGCGCGGGGCGGCCCCCTCTCTCGTCTCGTCGCCCAGCCCGGCCGAGTGCACCCGGCCCGAGCGGGCCCGTCCGCACCTCGGTCTCGTCCTCGTGCTGCGGCTCTCTGGACCCCGCTTAGAGTTCAGATGTGCCGCGCTCTGTGGAGCGGCCCGCGCTGGAGTAGCTGGGCGTAGCCTGAAGGACTGAGGCTGCAGGCCGTGGAGAGCCGCTAGGGAGCGGTACGCGGGACACAGCTGAGCCCCGTCGCAGGGCTTGCGGTAACCGCAGGGCCGTCCGCAGGGGCTGGAGCAATTGCGGGGCCTGTCACGGTTTATTGTCACATCCAGAGATTTTCTCTTGCGCTCCAGGCTGCTGAATCACGTTGTTATCCATGGGCCAGGCCCCTGCATATTGCAGTGAATTGTGTCTCTCTAGGATTGCCAAAGTGATTGCATACCTTTTCCAGATGTTTTGTTCTTTGTGATTCTGCAGTTGTTCAGGGGTATGTTACAAAACCCTGGAGGCTGTGCATTTTCACCAGTGATGAACAAGAGCCTGCATGCTGCACTTGTAAAAATCTGTGCCAGCGGAGGTGACCACTGTTTCACAGCTGCTGTGATGGTGTCATTGCTGAAACGCACCACCCAGCACCTCACTGTGCTCACATCCGCTGTTTGGTCTCTGTCTACACTCAGCAAATGTTGATGAATTTCAGTGGGTGCCATTTTGTCCTCGTCGAGGATTTCAGTGACACACCTTTGCTTCATTTGCGGTGTCACGCCAGTTGCCATTTTGTCAGACTGCTCCTCTGCAGCCATCTGTTGTGTGACAAATACAGCAGAATAGTGGTGAGAAGGTTCAAACCTCTGTGTCCACATCACCAGCATCTGCCTCTGATGTTCTAGGACAACATAATAAAAATGGAAACTTTACTTTTGTAGCAGACCTCATTCTTTTGCAGATTAGATCTGCTAATAATCCACAAAGAGAATCAAACGTTCACAAACATTTTGCCAGGAAAGTTCAGCTCCAGAGGTCAGTTTCCCATTTCATATTAGCAGACATAGCATTGGAAAGAAAGGGTACTCACAAGTGCTGGTTGACATTAAAGCATCGTTTCGTCCAAGCTCGGGGTTTGTGAATTCCTAAGAGTTAGAAGTCAGGCAAAAATAGCAGGAAACCTGCCTCCTCTATTGTCTTTGAAAGGTCTTGGAGAATGGCAGAGGAGTCTGAAGACCTGAGGATAGGCAGTGTTACTCTGGTCTTCAAAAAGGGCAAGAAGGTGGATCCAAAGACAGGGATCTTTAAGAGAGAGTCCAGCAGCAGAGGGTCACAAAGATGAGTAGGGGCCTCGAGCATCGCCCTTATCACCCTTAGGCTGGGAGACTCTGGACTTTTCAGCCTGGAGAAGACTCAGAGGTGATCTCATTCCTGTTTATAAATACCTGCAGTGGGGGAGACAAGTGGATGGGGCCAGGTTCTTTTTGGTGGTGTGCAGAGATAGAACAAGAGGCAGTGGGCACAAACTGGAATGCAGAAAGTTCCATACAAACGTGAGGAAGAACTTCTTTACTGTGAGGGTGACAGAGTACTACTGGAACAGGCTGCCCAGAGAATATCTCCTTCTCTGGAGATATTCAGGACCTGTCTGGATGCTTTCCTGTGCAACCTACTGTTTCTGTAGCAGCTGAGCAGGCTGCGAGAGGAAGGTGCCAGGAAAATAATCTGCTGTACTCAGCAGTCAGAGGGAGAGACTGATGCCTGGTATCATGCAATGATACGGAAAGACAGGCAGCCCTGTCTTTGGGGCGATTTAAGAAATGGATAAGATCTCCTGAAAAACTGACCTTAGGCACACAGCAATGGAAAGAGTTGGAAGCACTTTTAATAACATGTTTCTGAGAGCACGAGAGCTCTCCAACCCCCAGAATAAGAAATCAGGCAGGGCTGGCAGGAAACCAGTATGGCTGAGCAAAGACCTGATGGGGTGGCTGAGAGAAAAGCAGGAAAAACAGAAGTCCAGGAGGAGGGAATGGGTAACCTGGTAGGAATATAGGGATGCTGTCAGGATGTGCCTGGATGGCATCAGGAAAGCCAAAGTACAGATGAATTAATCTTGGGAAGGGCTGTTGGAGCAGGTCCAGAGGAGGACCAAAAAGATTATCAGAGGGCTGAGGGCTGGAACCCCTCTCCTATTAAGCAAGGTTGAGGGAGTTGGGATTGTTTAGCTTGGAGATGAGAAGGCTCCAGGGAGACCTCACTGCCATCTCCAATACTTGAAAGGAACTTACAAGCTGGAGGAGGAGGAACAACTTCTTATGCAGGAAGTGATAGGACAATCCAAGTCATTCTATGATTCTACGACACTGTAGAGAATGTCCTTTACTGGGGGAGTTGGACTAGATGATGAGATCCTTTAACCTGTACAATTCTGTGATTCTGTGATAATGTGCTGTGTGAGGATTTCTTCCAAGTGCTGGTTCAGCAAATGCACAGTTGAATAGAATGACCTTGTTTGACTTTCCTAAGAAAACTGGGATCGCTTTCTGTCTGCACAGACCACTGCTGCTACCGAGAAAACAAATTAAACACATACAAAAGATAACTCGCAAAACACTACAACATTACTACTGAATTCTGAGACATCTCCACTTCCCTCTGACCATGGTTTTGGTGGTATTCTGATTTTAATCCCTCTCAACAACCAGTAGAGTTTCCCTGCTCTCTAATAATTGTATTTTCCCAAATGTGCCAAATTTCTTTACCAAGAAACAAAAAGGTGTTGTCACACTCAGGGTGGCACCATACAGAACCACTCACCCCCGTAACCGCAAGTGAGAATCGCTTCATACAAGCACCGAGTGCCAGGAAGAACGGTCCCCTCATCAATCTCCCCAGTTGCTAACCATGGACGCAGGAATCTTCAAGGCCACAGCCCACCTCCAGTTGCTGGTTCACTCACCCCTTTCTTCACAGGGGATCTCACACACACACCAGGCTTAGCTGGCTTCCCCTTCGCTAGCCTTGCACACCCACATTCTTTGCCCTTGATGGTTCCACTGACACAGGCATCCTCCACCCTGTGCTCTGACACCAGTAGCTGCACTCAGAGACCAAACATGCGTGAGCACACAGATCAGACAGCACTCAGCCAGGATGGTATAATGATAATATTTAATCAGAATTCTGTGTTGACAGGATGGAATCAGAATTCTGCACTGACAAGATGGAACCAGAATCCTATGTTGACAGGATGGAACCAGAATTCTACATTGACAGGTTGAAATCAGATGTCTCCGGGGAGCTGCGTGGTGTTTGCAGCCTCGTGCCTCTCCTCTCGTTGTCCCCTGACGCAGCTGCAGGTGCAAATCCTGCGCAGAGCCCGGAGCACAGTCCTGATGACAGCTGGCATCCGGTGGCGAGCTGCTGTTGTCTTCATCTCAACAGATGAGGCACCAGAAATGCTTGGTGGCACACCAGCTGCCTCAGCAGCTGCTTCCTCACTGTTGTCCTCCCATTCTTCCACACCCTCCATGGTATCAGGGCAAAAACAGGAGGGTGTGGGCATGCTCTCAGCTGTCACTGCATTGTCCCTGGCATCCAGCATGCTGTGATCCGTGCTGGCATCACTGGCAGCATCATCAGTGGTCTCTTCCTGTGCATGCTGAATTCTAATGTCCTGGCTTTGAGAATCACAAGAGGCAGGAAAGAAGCCTTCCACCCTCGATGTCGTGGTGCAGGTGTCTAGCATTCCCTGAGCAGTGTCAGTAGCACTGGCACTGGCATGTGCTGCTTGGGCTCTTAGCAGCCTGAGCATGCTCGTGTCTGGCCAAGAGACTTTCCAGCTTAACATCTGCTCCTTCCTCGCCTGATCCCGAATTCTCCAGATTGCTGGGTGTACTGGAGAGCATCCATAAGCCTCCCAGTTGACCTCTCTGGGATCTTGCGGTCTCAGTGCTGCTCCCAGAGCTTGTCTGGAGACTTCAGGCATGGCGGTACCATTTACGTCTCTTTTTCCCTGTTTGCACACTCTTGGGAAGAGCACCGCGTCATTGGCCTCCTCTGCAGAGTGTGCAGCCTTGGGAGAAACTAAGTTGCCTGCATCTTCAGGCACTAATGCAGACAGAGGCTCCTTGTCTCGCTCTTTGCCGCCTGCCTGCCCTTCTGGGCCCTTCTGAGCTGCTCTAAAAGATGGTGTAGCTGCAGCACGAGTGTCTCTGGTGCCCTCCTGAGCAACTCTCCAAGCTGCGTGGATCTTCCCAGCCTTGGTGGAGAGCACCTGGGCCGTTTTTCCTGGTGTTCTCAGGTTGCTGGTCGGTGCATGGCGCCCTGGTACTGCCAGCTGCCCTTCAACTCTTGGGCTTGCAGCGGCAGCACAGCTCAGGGACACCACGTAGTTTTGTCTGGGTCTGTCGTGCTGAGGCGTTAGAATGGTTGAGCAGACTTCCCGAGCTGGACCCCGGCTCTCCGCCCTTGCTGTCCCGTCCTGGACGTGAGGTCTCGGGGCAAGTACTGGGATTCTGCTGCCTCTAATGCCCACAGCATGCGCTCTGCCTCTTGAAGGTGTGGAAGAGGCTGCTGCTTGCAGAACAGGCAGCTTAGAGACTCTAGAAGATGCTGCTGCACGCCGGGGTGCAGCTGCCGGCAGCCCTGCCCGCCTTAAGCGAGGCAGCAAGGATGATTGAGGCTGCCCGCTTCGCCCGCTGGCACCGCCGCAGGTCACCGACGGGGAAAACTCCCGCCCGCCCGCCTGCAAGAGAAGCCGAGGAGAAAGGCCGAGTGAGCGCGGTCCTTCCCGCTCACGCCGCACTCGGCACCGAGGACAGCGCTCAGCCCGCGGGCGGCCGCCGCCCCGCTCCCCGCAGCCGCGCCGGCACAGGGCGGTCCCCACGCGGCGCGGGAAGACGTCCGGCCCCGCCTCCCTCGGGCTACCTACCTGTGCGTCGCGGCGCCCGGAGGCCCGCGAGCTCTCCGGGCCGGGCAGCTGGGGCAGACGGACGCCGCGGAGGGACGAGGCCGGGCTCCGGCCGCCCGGCGGCGGCGTCCGTGGGGAGAAGGAGGCGCGGGACGGACGCGGCGAAGTCGCCGCCGGCCGAGCCCGAGCGCCTCCCTCCCCGGCCCGCACCCCGCGGCGGTCCGGCACGCGTGGCGGCCCCGCGTCGGGCCGGCGCTCGTCCTTCTTGTCCCGCTCCTCGCTCATCGTCGCGTCCTCGCGCAGATGCTCGGTCGCAGGCACTCGGGGGAACCTCCTCGCGGAGCCTCTCTCCCGAGAGTGAGCGGCACTCTCTGCGGGGGACTCCGGCCCCTCGAGGCGGCCCCGCGTCACAATGGCCTTCGGGCGCGACGCCGGCCCGCGTCACAAAGCTCCCGCGCCGGGTTCCCGTCTTCCCGCTTCCCTCGGCCATCTCCGCGGCCGCCCCCGGACCTTTGCCGGCGGCGTCGTGGCCGTCGCTGACGGGCTCGCCCTCCAAGCGGCTGGAAGCGGCCGCGTCCGGCGCGGGGCGGCCCCCTCTCTCGTCTCGTCGCCCAGCCCGGCCGAGTGCACCCGGCCCGAGCGGCCCGTCCGCACCTCGGTCTCGTCCTCGTGCTGCGGCTCTCTGGACCCCGCTTAGAGTTCAGATGTGCCGCGCTCTGTGGAGCGGCCCGCGCTGGAGTAGCTGGGCGTAGCCTGAAGGACTGAGGCTGCAGGCCGTGGAGAGCCGCTAGGGAGCGGTACGCGGGACACAGCTGAGCCCCGTCGCAGGGCTTGCGGTAACCGCAGGGCCGTCCGCAGGGGCTGGAGCAATTGCGGGGCCTGTCACGGTTTATTGTCACATCCAGAGATTTTCTCTTGCGCTCCAGGCTGCTGAATCACGTTGTTATCCATGGGCCAGGCCCCTGCATATTGCAGTGAATTGTGTCTCTCTAGGATTGCCAAAGTGATTGCATACCTTTTCCAGATGTTTTGTTCTTTGTGATTCTGCAGTTGTTCAGGGGTAATGTTACAAAACCCTGGAGGCTGTGCATTTTCACCAGTGATGAACAAGAGCCTGCATGCTGCACTTGTAAAAATCTGTGCCAGCGGAGGTGACCACTGTTTCACAGCTGCTGTGATGGTGTCATTGCTGAAACGCACCACCCAGCACCTCACTGTGCTCACATCCGCTGTTTGGTCTCTGTCTACACTCAGCAAATGTTGATGAATTTCAGTGGGTGCCATTTTGTCCTCGTCGAGGATTTCAGTGACACACCTTTGCTTCATTTGCGGTGTCACGCCAGTTGCCATTTTGTCAGACTGCTCCTCTGCAGCCATCTGTTGTGTGACAAATACAGCAAAATAGTGGTGAGAAGATTCAACCTCTGTGTCCACATCACCAGCATCTGCCTCTGATGTTCTAGGACAACATAATAAAAATGGAAACTTTACTTTTGTAGCAGACCTCATTCTTTTGCAGATTTAGATCTGCTAATAATCCACAAAGAGAATCAAACGTTCACAAACATTTTGCCAGGAAAGTTCAGCTCCAGAGGTCAGTTTCCCATTTCATATTAGCAGACATAGCATTGGAAAGAAAGGGTACTCACAAGTGCTGGTTGACATTAAAGCATCGTTTCGTCCAAGATCAGGATGGTGAATTCCTAAGAGTTAGAAATCAGTCAAAAATCATCTTGGAGAATGACTGGAGGATAGGCTGTGTTACTGTGGTCTTCAAAAAGGGCAAGAAGGTGGATCCAGATCTAAAGACAGGGATATTTTAGGGAGAGTCCAGAAGAGGACCACAAAGATGAGAAGAGGCCTGGAGCATTTCCTGTATAAGGCTGAGAGACCTGGGGCACTTCAGCCTGGAGAAGCCTGAGAAGTAATCTCATCCCTGTTTTTAAGTATTTACAGTGTGGGAGTTAAGTGGATGGGGTGCTCTTCGTTCTTTTCAGTAGTATGCCATGAAAGAACACGGAGCAGTGGGCCTGGAATCTGGAAACTGGAACACAGGAAGTTCCATACAAACACAAGGAAGAGCAGTGTTTTCCTCAGTCCTCTCTGTTGGAGACTAAGATCCTGGCAAAAAGAGGAGAATGGACCAGCTGAATGACTGTCATGCCAAAGGCTATGGGTTCTATGATCTAGGACGTATTTTGGACAAACCAGGAATGTTGACATGATCTGAAACTAACCAGAAGGGGCAGAAATATACTTGGCAGCAAGCTGTCTAGGCTAATTACCAGGGCTGTAAACTAGAGCTTCCAAGCATAGGGAATGCACCGTTGAGCGACACATGGATGAAAACAGATTGAATCTTGGGTTGCAACCACAATGACATTACTAGCAGAGAAAGAGATGTGCTTTTCAAGGTGTGCACACAATTCAAAATAGACATAAACAGATGTGAGAAATCCCAAAGGTGATCAAAAGACTGGAGAACCCTTCCTATGAGAAAGAACTGAAGTACCTTGGTCTTTTGACCCTGTGAAGAAGAGGCTAAGTTTGGACCTCATCACAGTGTTCCTGTACTTAAAGGGGGGTTGGAAAGAGAATGGAGGCACTCTCTTCCCAAGAAGCTAGATGGAGGTAACAAGGAACAACAGGTACTAGGTTGCAGGAAGAAGAGGCTTCATCTTTATATAATATTTATTTTTACAGTGAGAACAAGCAGTCCCTAGGACAGCATCCCTAGGGATGTGTAGTTTCCATTGATGGAAGCTTTCCAGATACAACTGGATAGAATGCTAGACAATCTTATCTTTGCACTTATTTCCATTGAAAGTTGCAGAAATCTTTCAAGGTCCCTTCAAACCTTGGCTGTTCTGTGATTCTATGTCAATGATATTGATGTTTTTTGTAAAGATTTTAGTGATTATGGCTGACAGATAGAGACACTAAGAACCCCCTGCTTCTCCTAGAAATATCTATTTAGTATCCTTTTTATTCTGTGTACTATATTTTCAAATATGCATTTAGACAAACCATACAACTCTTTATAAAATAGCATGTGAAGGAAAAGAAGTTCCAAGCCTTTCCCACAGGGATCTCGGCACAGTCCTTTGTGCTTATTTTGTTATTTACCTGATTTTGTGACTAGATGTACAGCAGACAAAAGCAATGACAGTACCTTCTACTGGGATATAAATGCTATGAAGTAGTAGAAAGTGACAAAGGAAAAAAAAAAATAGCTCACCCCTTCTAATAACAGCTTGAAAGAAGTGCAAACTCTATCCACAGCTCCTTTGGCTGCCATCCTTACATAAGGATGAGGAGGGGTGGATCCAGGCTCCAGCCTTTCTGGTTAAACAGGTGCACCTGAGCTCCCTGGGTTAGCCACTCCTTCTCGCCTGGTGCTCAACCATTGGTTCAGACTGTGGCTTAGAAATTCTCCTGCACTAGGCTAGTTTCATATTAATGAAGTAAGTCAGGTTGCTGTAGGTGCTTAAGGCAATTTAAACTTACACATTTTATTTTTTAGCAATCACACATAATAAAATAGAAATAGTTGAAAGATAACTTTTGTGCAGGCAAAGACCATGCAGAGCAACGAAATTGAGACCGTTATGGCAAAATGGTGTCTCGCTATTTTGGGATAATGAAGCTGCAGGTGGAAAGCTGACCATGGATGGGGATGGGCTTTGCAGGAATAGCAGAACAGGCAGTAAGGGATAGAATAGTAAGTTGGACCATCCTGACCTGGCCCAGGTTTACACACTTTGCCTGCATAGCTCCACTATGCAGCACTTGGTTGGCTGAAATACGTGCAGGTGAAGTTAGACTACTTTGCTGGAAGTTGCTGGTTTTTCTGTGAAATCTTGTTAAGGGTGAAGAAAGCTGACTCTGCATAATTTAGTTTAATGTTGTTAATTTCCAAAAGCGATGTTCAGTGAAAGCTGGTTTTCTCACACATTTCAATTAATATTTTTGCTAACACCAATACAAATAAGTGAAATAATAATTGGAATAACTTTTTGTATGCAGATGAAGTACCTTGACTTCATTTTTAAGGGAGGGAGAGAAAAAAAATCCTAATTACATGTTTCATATTGTCATTACGGTTTCTTTTACAATCCTTATAATTGCATTGCTGATTTTTAATTAAGCATGTATTTTTTTGTAATATGACATATAAATAATCCTGCTGAGCCACACTTTTAATAACTATTCACCATTCATTTAATAGGTGTAAAGGGCAGGGAGAACAATTACTGAAATGTGCTTCTGCAAGGTAGAGCAGAGCACAGGAGACTAGACAGAGCATTTCATTGTCTGATTACATCTGTTGATGGGCTTACAGTGGATCTGATTTTAACAAGTAAGCAAATTGCAGATTTTTTTGGTCTTGCTTAGTGGTGAGAGACACTGGAATTCACTAAAGAAACAGGAATTGTAGGTAGCAAGGATCTTTAGATACATTTTTAGAATCTGTGCTAAACCTCAAGATGGACAGGTAAATTATGTGTACTTAAAGAGAATCAATTTCTTTTTCAGATGGAGTGAGCAGTTTCTGTGTTTAATATAGTTGAATTTCATGCAACTATATTCAGTGACATGTTTCATGCCTCAGCACTGCTCTGGCCAAACCAGAAAAATCTAAGGCATGCATAAAGAAGCAGAAACAGTGTCACCATAGGCTGGATTTTTTCTTCAGCCTTTTTGAAGGTTAAAGATGTACTTCATATATCAAGGACTTTTTTTTTTTTAAACAACATCAAAAAAAGATGTTTTGTATATTTTCAAATCCGAACTTAAATTTAGCTCACATTCAAGTCAAAAGAGCATCATAAATATTCCTAAAGGCTTTTCTCAATAGAGAAGGACTTCAGATTAGCTTATGCTTCACTCCTTCTTTACCAATGCCATACTCACCATTAAATATTGTTTTTCACAATCATCCATATGTTTAAATTGATCATCGCTCTTTATCCTGACCTACTGGGGTGAACAGCAGTTTCATTCATCCTCAGTAATTCCAATATTTAGATGTGACATTGCCCACACTTCACAGTCTCATGAGGAGGGCTGGCACACTGCCTAATCATCCTAAAATAGATTCATTTTTACCTTACTTCAATTTTTTCTGGTGCTGTGTACAGAACTAACTGTTCTTTATGGATTCAAGTGGAAGATCTTGTCAGACTGAAGTTTCCAGATAGCCTTCATTTGAAATATTTTCAGGGCTGATTTAAGTGTTATACGTGCACTTTCCTTGCAGTTTCACAAGAAGCCTATTTCTTAGGCTTTGCTAAAGCCGGCATAACTTTTAAAGTGTAGTAAATAGGATATTGCTACAGATTTTAGCATGCTGTGCCACAACCTCTGTGTTAAACTAATGACATGGTTCTTGACTTAACAGGCTTTGCCTGGACTTGTCTTGGCGTGCTTAGAGATTTGATCTAGACTTTTAGCTTTAACAGCAACTTGGAACCGTATCACTGATACGTACATTGCTTTATCTTTAGTTTAGCTTTGTACAATTGTGTGGCCTAGAAACTATTTCAGTACATATCCATATACACAATGAACAATGGCAAGAATTTTGTGTAGAAGGAGCATTGACCCTAGAGTAAAACAGTGTTGGAAGAGCACAGGCTCTTCACATGCTAACAGAAATCCTCTAAGTACCTGCACGGAATGGTATGGGATGCCCCCAGGCTGTAAATAACTTGTCAACTGTTGGTTATTGGTCACCAAAGGTTTGCAGCCTGGGCAAGACCAGTTTTAAGGGCAGCAGAGAGAATGAGTACTAAGTGTATATAGAAGTGAGCATAGGAAGAGAGAGAGAGAGGGTGAGCAGAGAGAAAGGTAGAGGTGAGAACAACATCAGAGAAAGAGACAGATGGTAGAGAGTTTTTGTATATATTAATTTTTAGTATTGTGGAATCAGAATTATAAATGTTAGAATCATTTAAACATAAATAAGAAATCATTGGTTGTTCTTAAGATGTCAGTTAGAATACTGATTATTGTTCTTGCGTATATTACGTGATCCTCATGTTACAATTCTGAATGCAACAAACCAGCAGAGAGTCAAGCAATGCATTTGGTACAGCTGATGGAACAAACTGAAGACATCAGCATGCTATAAGCATTACTTTAGCCAAGCAAAATCATTTAGTCACAAATACAGAGAGAGAATAAGTCAACTGCATTTGACAGCCCTGCTTGTATTAAGGGAAGGTGTATCGTGACCATCATGTCAGTCAGATTCAGGCTATTTTGTACAAAAAAATTCTTAAATACATTACATTCTCACAGATGTAGGCTGCATAATTAATAATAAACACTGTGAGAGCATGTTCTCTGTGTTTATAAAAAAGGATGTTTTTTTTGGTTTGGTTTGGTTTAGCAGGGCCTTGAGAGATGATGCTGGAATAAAAGACTTGGATGCAAGGTTTTTCTTCCCTCCTTTTTATGATTGATAGTACCTATTTTGCTGGGGCACTGAGTAGATGTACACTAGGGACTTGACTCATCTGTGCAGCATATTTATAATATCCTGAATAATAATCTAGCACTAAATACACTGTATGCTTTAAAAAATACCCATGTTTTCCTATGTATCTCAAGCATTTCAAAATGAGACTTTTGGCTGTACAGCTTGAGAGAAGGATTCCTGGTTACTCCATTGTGCATAGCCTCTATGAGAAGCTTGCTTAGAGAAGCTTCGTGAGACAGAAATATTCCATAAGTTAAATAGTACTTCTTGGAAATTAAAACCTTAAACTGAAGTAATTTGTAGAATCCTTCAAAAAAAAGAGGTATGTGGAAAATTTTGGCAGAGTTGTAAATGGATTCCCAAAGTTAGACATTTTTCTGCAGGTATTCTAGTCTTGAATATTTTCCCCCGTGTTTTCTATTTTCACAAGTATTTTTAAATAAGCAGAACTAGCTAAACCTCTGCTTTTTCTTGGATTGACGGTTGTTCAACCTTTTGTTTAATTACTGGTGCCTCTGGGAATATCCTGGGTCAGAATTAATTTCTTTTCCTTGTCTTTTCCTCCTTTTCCTTAGCACCTGCTGGTTTTATGGCCCTTCCCAAGCATACCTAAGCATCTGTCAGTTTCCCTCTTTGTCCTACTAAATAAAGGTCCCTAAATTGTACTGGAAACTTTGTCTTGGGCTTCTTTCCATTCCGTGCTTGGTATAGTTAAAGGAAGAATTAATTTTCATAACACACATGCTAAACTGTGAAACACTAGGTAGATGGCTCACATCTCGTCCCATGTGGATCATACATATGTATATATAAAACAAGTTTAGGTTGAGACTTAGAAGGCACAAAACAGAAGTGAAAATGCAGTTCTTAGATTTTTGCTTAGCTAACTAAATGTGGTAATTTAACCTATAGTTGCACAAAGATCAGGGGAAGAAATAAATTTGACTTTGGAAATCAAAGGGAGCTGAATCTTACTATGTTTTAAATATTTTTCAATTAATCATTTAGTTTCAAAGCATAACTGTATAAAACTTGGATTCCAAAGTGAAGCTGGTAGATCTCTACTATCTGATGAGCAACATGTTTCTTAAAAGTAACGAAGATTGCAGAGTCTTCTTGCTAACACTCTTGCTGCTATCTTGACACCTGAAATGTTGGAATAAAATAAATTATTGACATAACTATTGTTATGGATAATGTTTTCATAGAGTGAAATGAGAAAACATTTAGACTACACTTCGACAATGCTTTGTTATGACTGCAAGAGCATCTGATGAAAACTGTCAAACAAGCAATTATATAAATTCTTCGAATCTTATTCCAGCAGAGTAAGTCATGTTAGTAAGCAAAATTATTTGTAAGGAAAAAAAATCTTTCCTCCTGCTAATTTAAAAAAAATAATGTTGCAGGATTTTGGATCAATCCAACAATACAAAGTTTCACTAGTCTAAATGTGTTCAAAGGACAATTTTCTGTCTTAGATCCTATATTTACATGGAATGCTGTTAGAACTGGCAGAGACAGCAAGATAATTCCTTTCTTTATCCTAGGTGTTTGCCTTAGCACTGAGAAACAGAAAATTTACTATGTGAACTGAAATGCAGCAAATCTCTGTCCTTCAAGATGTTCTGCTAACTTGCTGTTAATTGATAGGCTATCATGTGCATGTGTATCCTGTCTCTGAATGAAGACAGAGGGAAAGCTCACATTTCTTAGAAGAGTTAGCTATCTCTTAGCTCTAGATAATGCATCATTGGACTTCTATTTGGAAATATTTCCAAGTGGATACAGAAATTTCTTTTCCTAAGGAAGTATCAACATGATAACAATTTTAAATAATGCAATATTCTGCTTGATCTGGATCTGCTATTGGATGAAATGCCATATTAAACACATTCAGAATGTCATTTTTAAGATAAATTATTTGGGAAAGTAATGAGCGAAATTAAACTTGAAAAGCAAATATCAGGCTGGAGGTGACTGCTAGTGGAAGTGTGGGGTTTGATTTTGTTTGTTCTTTTTGTTAGGGATTGATCGTACCTTACACTGTAGACATTGATCCTGCTTTAATTAAAGATCAACAGAGAGAGCTCTCAGGATGCCAGCAATCTATTCCAGTTCATCACTAGTGCTGTATTCAGAATAGGCTGTTTCTTTCATGTGGGGGGGGGCAGCTTTATGATCATAGTACTCTCTCCTTTTTTGCTTCGTGTGCTGAGCAACCTCAGTTTATTCAATCTTTCTCAAAATAAGAAAAAGTTAAGAAATGTGTGTAGGGCTCATTCATATGAATCTGATTTTCATATTAATATACAAAAGTTGAGTTGGACAAAATTGAAGTCTTTGTAATTGTTCCTTCAGCCAATATTGAGGCCAAGATCAAATTACTGAAATTATTTCTTTTGCTGACTATTACTGTTTAGTATTTGTATGCCCTTACAGAACAAGCTAAATTTATGTGACTTGCCATAATTCCCTTAGATTTATGTAAAGATTATGAAATATTATTCTGTTTATAATTCATTTCATCTTAAAATTGGGGAATAAAAATCAGTTTGAAAAATTCTAAGGATATTAAGCTTTATTAGGTAAATTTTAAAAAGAATTGAGAATGAAGGTAATGAAACTAGATGATTGAAAATACTTGCTTTTATTGTTCTATGATGTATGGAATGAGATACATTTTTCTGCATAAAAATATTCCTCAATTACCTAACTCAGATATCGTCTCGGGAGTATGCAACAACCATCTGTACATTACTAAGTAACATTGTAGATGTTCACATTGGAGATACGTTCCATCCTGTGTTTTTCTGTTATTTCAAAAGATATTAAAAGTAAAAGGACCATTTCAAATATAGATAGGCCCAATTTCAATCTACTGTATTCCAAGACCCTCCTTGGGAGACTGATAGTGGCTTAATAAGTTTTAGGACATTAGTCAAATAAACTCCCAGTCACTGAAGTCTTTCAAAAACTGTATGTGATTTTGAGTGATGGCTATGTTAAACAGCCCTATTAAAACTAGTTTGCAAAGAAAGAATAACATTTCCATGGAAGATCTGCAAAGATAGGCAACAAAAAATGGAAAATCAGAGAACAGACAGACTTTCTAGTCTTGTTCTTCCAGTCTTTTTCTGGGTATGTGTTTACAGGAAACAGCTAGCATTTGAGACCTCACTTGTTTTCATTCTTTTTTATTCTATGCAGTCTACAGTCTTACAAATAAAATCATTAATAACCTGCCTTTCCTTCAGTTGCTGTGTTGCAAAATTGCCTGAGTCATTAGGTAAGAACGGGCACATGGCTAGTAATGGAAACACTGGAGTAGTTATTTGCGTTACTGATCATTTAAGTTGTATCTAAAGAACTCCTAATATCTGATCTCTGTTGAATTTTTTTGTTGTTGTTGCTTTTTTCCTAGTTTAATTATTCTGGGATAGCATCACTTCTCAAAGATCAGCATCACTCTTTCAAGTCTAATTTCAGAAGCAGCAACTCAGTTTTTTGACTATACAGCTTGTTTCACTCTTTTCAGTAGTATTTTGAAGACAGTTGTCATATTTAAAATAATTCAAAATAGTAAAATAATCTTTTTCAAACTCTTTCGATCCTCAGAAATGTCCTCTTTCTTTCATTTACATTCAGTTTGTGTTGATTTTACCTTTCAGGATACAATTACCTGACACAATTACAAAGTGATTAAACATCTCCAGGTTTATCAAAAGAAACAAATTAGTGCTCAGTATGCATTAGTAATATTTTTTTCTGTTTGGAATAACCCTAAATGGAATCACAAAATAAACTCACAAAATAACATTTACTTAAAAGTGAAGGCTAAATGGTGCTGTACTCTTAGGTGGGATACAAGGCTGTACATATCAGAAGATAGCTTTTTTATCTGCTATGAGATTACCTGTGCTATTTAACAAACACAGTATGTGGTAAACATTTTAATGGCAGCTCTATGTAGTTCTGGTATATTGATTAAAAGCTCCCCTGGAAAAGAGTTCTATTTGTGGACAGATTAAAAGATCCCCAGACTTGAAGATGAAAATTTCTTGCAGTAACCTTTCTTCCTAAGAAATACGTTTATAACGCAGAATCCTTTCTTATATTCATGATGAAGATTAGAAGCCAAAAGGGAATTGTAAAATGATTATTTGACATGAAATTGATGTTACTAATTTCAAAATTTCATCTTCCTGAAATTCTGAATAGTTTTCTATGGACATGAAAAGAAGGAAAAACAAAAAAAACACAAAAAAACAAACACCATCAAATAATCACTGAATCAAATGCAGTCACAGAATTTATTACTTGGACTGCAACTTTTCCTTTAATATTGACCCTGGAAAAAATGCTGATGAAAATCTCTGAATGTTTGCTGGGTTTTCTTGTCCATAGAGCTTCAGCTGTAGTTATGTTTCACGTTGGAATGATTCAAGTTGTACAACCATGTTATATTACAACTATAGTTATGTTTACATTAACAAATGGTGCAGTAAGATAAGAGCAGATCTGTACATCAAAGCAGTACGAATTAGTACTAACTGGTATTTTGGGGTTTTTACTTTATAATGGCTGCAGTCTAGCACCATGGATAGGATGCCTAATAGTGTCCTGAGTGCATTGGACATACACAAACTCCTGGAGAGCATTTTCTGATATTTTTTTTTTCTAAAAAGAATCCAATTCTTGTCTTCAGTGATTTCTGAACTGTGAATTGATTGCTAAGTGTGGTTGATAGACAATTACTTCTGAAGCATTTTCCTGATCAAACATGAACCCAGTGTAGACATACTCTGGAAAACCAGTCAGCACTAGTAAAGTAAGGTTGAATTATTGCCTGAGGAGCTTAAGGCTACCAGAATCTCATCCTTAAGCATTGTGTAGTACAGTATAAGTAAAATTAAAATTATAAGCTATGTAATAAAACCATGTTAATATTAAACTCTTATTACTAGTTTTGCTGAATTTAATCTGAAGGGATACTTGAGACCAATTGTAGCAGTTTGCATGGACTAGGATCAAAAAGGACATCCAACTTTTTATTTTGGATACTTAATATCTACTGTCAAAGTACATTTCACAGAATGACAATAAATAGTTTGTGCAAAACAGCTTTCAGGCATGCACTGAGTAGGAAAGAAAAAGTAATTACCAGCACTTCAGGAAGAACTAATAAATATTTCCCAAAAATCCATTTTAAAGGAATTTGGAAAAGAACTTTGTATTAGACAGAACTCTAGGAGAATAAAGCCTCTGATATTTCCATTGATCCATGTTACCTTTAGGAAAAGAGGGTACTTAGAACTGCTTGACTCAAAATGTATGAGATTTCTGATCACTGCATAAAAAATGTAGTTCCAGAGAATTCTTTTGCCATAGATGTTTTTGGTTTTTTTTCCCTGAATTATTTTTTGAAAATGGAAGCATTCTGTAGAATAGAAATGAAGTATAGTTTGTGTCAAGTTAGAAATATGATAGCATCATGGCTATTTCAGGAATTAACCATACTAGTGCAGTATTCTGTTTCCCTTCTTTTTGTTCAAGTGGAAATATTTTTCCTGATCTCTATGACTTTTCAAAAGCTTGCTGTCTTGATTATCTTCCACAGAGGGTGTAAGTTGTCATTGCTCCTGTCTTTTTTCCCTTGTCTCAGTGTCCTGGGATTCCTGAAGGCAAGTTTTATCAGTGGCAAAGAAGACTTTAAGTATACCAGCTTTTTCCATGTCTTTTTCACCAGGTACTTTGCTCCTTTAAGCCCATGTATACGTTAAGTCCATTTCCACTGCTGATATACCCGTATAAACCTTTTGTGTCTCTTGCCACATTCAGCTCTAGATGAACTCTGCTCATCTTATCCCTACATATTTGAAGAGCATATTCATATTTCTTCTGGATCACTTGAGTGTACTTTCACCTCGTTTACACTTCCTGTTTACTATTCTGAGTTTACTGAGGAGCAGCCCATTCATCCACACTCTGGTCCTTTGATTTCAGATGGACCATTCTTGGGACAGGAGCTAATGAGCCTTGAATCAGTCACCTCTCCTGGGCTCCTCCTTCTGAGGATTCTCTCCCATGGAATTTATCTGAGGATTTTCCTGAACATGGCAAAGTCTTTTCTCCTGAAGTCGAAGGCTGTGGTCCTGCTTTTTGCCTTCTCCCTCCTTGCTGGTTCCTGAACTCCACTATTTTGTGTTCACTGCATCCAGAGGTGCCCCTGACTTTCACATACATTATCCATTCTTCCTTGTTTATATGTAGGATGTCCATCAGATTGTCGCCCATTTGTTCCATTGTCTCTCCACTCACATGAGGAATCAATGCACTCTAGAAACCACCTGGACTGTTTGTGCACAGCTGTGTTGTCCCTCCAAAAGCAAAGTTAAGCAAGTCATGCATAATCTCTAGGTCATACAAACTGAGTTTAAAGTGGGGTAATAGTTAAATTTTAATGAATAAACAATTTAGTCCACCAGGGTAGAAAAAGTTGAGAACTGTTTTCTCAACTGTAACTGCATAATAAAACCAGTAACTTATGAGCGGTGTCATATATTAACAGTTTTTGACACCCATGATGTAAATTTATTGTGGTAGTAAGTTTCAGATTGCACCTCAGCAATAGTAATGATGTATATGATGTAATCATGTCTTTTTAAGCATTTGGATAAAGTATGCAATTTTGATATAAAATAAAGAATTTGTGTCATGGTCTATAACGGACATCTCCTGTAATTATACTGATCATGGTTTATGTATATTTCCATCTTCTGTTGCTTAGTCTTTACTTGTATTCACAGTCTTCTGTTTCAGGCATCACAACTGTTCACCTTGGAAGCAGGTAGACAGAGAGGTCAAAATAACACAAGAGTTTGGTATTCGACTGTAGTTATATACCATTTAGCTGCATTCAGTTCTAATTTATTAAGCCATATTGTGTAGTCAAGAAGCATGCTTATTTATAGCACTACAGTATTCTGTTTGCCACTTAAGCTGCTATAATTTCTGCTTGTGCAAATGCTTCAAGAAAGTTTTTCCATGGTTTCTATAAAGCCACATGATATAATTTGTTGATGGCTTTTTTTAGTATACATGAAAAATAGTTCCATCTGTAGCAAGGAGAAAGGTCTGTTCAGACTGACTGCAAAGCAGACTGAAAGACTGCAAGAGTAGCTAGACAGCTGGGAACAAATACACAAAATCCTCTGTCTGAGAGATGTTCTTTGAGAAACAAAAAAAAGCAGACATCCTTAGAGGAAAACAGAAATGCAGCTACCTGATTGCTCAGAATTGGAAATCACACACAATGGGAGCTCTGAGGAGACTAGGAACTGTTGGGCAGCATGAAGAAGCTTCTTTCTTTCCGTCATCTGGGACTCTTATACCGTGTAGCTGTTGTTAAAGGCTTGGAAAAAAGCCTGGAATTCAGCTGAAAGGGAAATCTGTAAGTGCTGATAAATCACTTGCTAAACTAAAGACCAGTATAGAGGATGCTGGAATTCAGAAACGGGTAAACTTCTGAAAAGAGACCTTTCAAGGGGAAAGAATGACCAGGTTTGATAATTTCAAGGGGAGTGGAGCCTTTCCTAAGCCTTAGATCTGGTATCAGATTCCGTTATTAAATATCAAAGCTAAAAGATCTTTGCACACATTTACATAGAGAAATGAGAATATAGGTCAAATGATTAGCTATCCTTATTCATAGATAGTGCCATTCTAGCTGTTTGTAGTCAAATGATGGCCATGTAGTGAAGAAACACGAGTTAAATTATGAAAGAATACTTTAAAAAAAAGGTTTTTTTCCTAAGGTATTACTCTCCAGCATTTGTCATGTGCTCAGATAATCAATCCAACTCATCTAACCCTTTTTTAACCATAAGGAAGAAGCTTCTGTGTAATGCCACAGGCAGATGGGCTTCTCGTCAAACTGTATTACCAAGGAAATGAAGACAGTGTCAGGGAGATGAGTCAGAAATCACGGGAGTGAGTGAAGACTGAAGTTGGAAAGAGATTTTAATATTACTTATGTATTCACCCAATCAAACTTAAGTGGGATCAACCAGGCTGCACATTTTCTCTTTCTGTACTCACATACTATCAAATGCTGACTTTAGACAGGTATAGGATTTTCTGAATTTCATTAAATCTGATTTTGCTAGAGGAATCATATGATCCATTATTCCTCCCAGCCACAAAAACATGGACTGTAAGGAAACAAATGAGTAGTGTTTTCTGTTTATTACCAGGATATCATAGTCCACATATTTCATTTGTAATCAGAGTTTCATTTCTCACTAATACTTTCTTCCTTCTCTCCTTTGTCATAGATGCTGCACAACCTTCAGCAGATTAATTCATTTCATTCTTAGTTCTGTTCGTGTAGTATCAAGGCCAAGGCCTTAATATGTACCTACAGTAGATTGATTGGTGTACAGGTAAGAGTCTTCAGTTGTGTGAAAAAGTGCTTTTTTGTAAGTCTATAAAATAACTGAATTTCACAATGCAGGCTGCAAACAGTTGCTGGCAGTCTGCGGCATGATTTTCTATCTGAAGTGCTGCCCTTGTAGAGACAGTGGAGTATGAAGGACCAGTAGTCTGTACAACTTTTCCTAATTCTTTCCCTACACCTAAGGCCATTCCACTGCCAGCCTAATGATAAAATATCAGTATTCTAGCTAATCTGGAAAATATGTGATGAGAAGCTGGAGGGAACTTATTACAGTAGATATGTTAGTCTAAGCTTTTTTTTTTTTTTTTTTTTTTTACTTCTTAAGTGCTAGTGGAAAAATACTTAGTATTTTAAACAGGGTAAACAGCTGATTTTTTGTGACTTCTTTTTTAGGTTGAACAACCAGATTTACATGTAGTCTTTGTAATGATTTGATGCTCTGATTTTAAAATATCTTTCCTTATGGAGCAGGAGAGGATTTCTTTGATCTAGAAAGCAATCCTACCTAATATTTTCATGACCCGACTTAATAAGAAGATCTAAGTACTTTTGCAGTACTTTTGGGTTTGCTGGTGGTGTTTTCTTGTTGTTGTTTTCTTACGATGGCATTTGGATTTGTTTCTATAGGTTTTGTTTTTTTCTTATTGTTTGAATGATGAGATAGAAGCTTGTTTATATCACTGTTTTATATATAAATATTTGCTATTTCTCTGTACTTTTTGTAATAAGTTTCACAAAAAGTAAGTCCATCTTAACATATGAAAACTTTTAAGTATGACGCTTTTCTGACATGTGGAGAAATGTGGAGCACAAATCTTGAGGAGTGGCAGGTTCGGACTGTTTAGTCAGGAGGAGAGCAGGCTCCAAGGAGATCGAATTGCTCTCACAACTGCCAGAAAGGAGGTTGTAGTGAGGTGAGAGTCAGCCTCTTCTCCCAGGTGACTAGTGATAGGACAAGGGGAGATGACCTCAAGTTGTGCCAGAGCAAGTTCAGGTTGAATATTAGGGAAAATTTTTTCACAGAGACAAGGGTGAGGTATTGTCACAGGCTGCCCAGGGAAGTGGTGGAGTTACTGTCCCTTGGAGGTATTCAAGAAAGGGGCCGATGTGGCACTGAGTGACACGGCTTGGTGGGAATGGCGGTAATAACTTGACAGTTGGACTGGATGATCTCAGTGGTCTTTTCCAACCTTAATGATTCTATGATTCTGTGAAATGATAATTGCAGAATATTAAAGTCATAGTCTTCTCTCCAGTCAAACTCTGTGCTCAGTATAAAATACTGAGTGAAACTTTTGCTTGTCTGCAATAAATTGTAGTAAGCTACTTCAGAGGTTTGTGCTGCTGACAGAAAGTCATTCTTACAGTGGTTAAATAATCTACTATTATAATCAGTGTCAGGGCCTTGGTGCCCTCGTAGGCTTTAATGGCCCTGATGAGCCCCCTGTGCATGGGACTCTCCAGTCCAGTTGCAGTCATGCTAATGCCTGGTGTAGATACCTGTAATGCCCAGTCCTGGCCTCTAGTTACAGGGTTGTGTGTGACCGATTGCCATCACTGGACTTGAATCTGATAAGTGGATTAGTTTTCCAGCTTGACCTCAGGCCTGACTTATCACGGTGGACTTGTTTGATGATTTTGACTGTAAGTTGAAGCTACCATCCTCAGGCTTGGCCCTCTTGAAACACTCATGTAATTATGGAACTGGACCCTGGTTGGCAGAGACCCCAGTTTGCTATCCATGTTATCCTACCTGCTTTCTCATCCCTTTGATAGCTGCTGATACTTAATTACCACTGATTTAATCTGCTAAAGGCAAATTGTTAGCTACTTACCTGCGTGATGTGAAACTTCTTGTGAGCACGCAGTAGCCATTTGCCAATAGGAAGTATGCCAGTCCAATGACTACAACAGTAGTTACAGCAATTGCAACAGTAGAGTTGCACTGAAAACAGTTCTATATCATAAAATATAAAAAATAGATAATCAGGAAATGAAACTGCAGTGACTTCTATGATTTTCAATGTGTTTGTATTAAAGTTATTTTACTCAAAGAGAAGGGAAAAAAAAAGAACACCTGTGGAAAAGGCTACTCTTATTCTGATGATATATCTACAGTAAAGCACTATAGAAATTCTGCCACTTTTCTCTTCAGTGAGCTGCCCTCGTTAGTCGGACCAGCACATGGAAAGATTTATTAAATTTTTTGCTGCTGATATGTTATCATACTGAGATGAAGTTGTGAGAAGAATTCAAAAGGCATAAGGCGATACTCAACAGAAAAGCACAGGCACACTTTGGGACAAGGGGAGATGACCTCAAGTTGTGCCAGAGCAAGTTCAGGTTGAATATTAGGGAAAATTTTTTCACAGAAACAAGGGTGAGGTATTGTCACAGGCTACCCAGGATAGCCTGAAATAAGGGCATGCAAAACCAGCCTGGATTGAGTGTGATATATATCACAACAGGGATCATATATTTCTTAAAGATGAGGACATGTTTAAGTTTATGGGTTAGGTTATAATTAATAGTGTAACTGGCAACTACAGCATGCAACAATGAACATTGGTGATACTACAGTGGTGTAACTAGACACAGTGCATACACACTTAAGCATGTGGGCAGTCTGAGCTGTGAATGGGCAAAAATGTGTTTGATCCAGGAGGTGTCCAAGTAATAAAAAACTGCCAGGCTAAGGACAAGTTGAACGCTATGGATTACAAATAGGCTGAATCCTCAACAATAGCCATCAACACTTACCATATGGGATTGGCTCCACGGTATTGTATACTCACAGATAGTTTAAAATTTGCAGGGAAGCTGGACTTGATGATCTCAGAAGGTCCCTTCCAGCCCTTATGGTTCTGTTATCTCCATCACAGCGATCTCTCATATCCTTAGTGACCTACGTTCAAGTATACACTCACACCACTTAAACACAATGACATTAGAAGACAGACATTCTGACTGAAGGGTTTGTTGACAATTGAAGACTTGAAAATGAGAGTTTTTTCTCATTTTTTTTCACTACTGTGCTTAAAATTATCACCTGAGCTTTCCAAAGGAGTATAACAGATACTTGTTTGTACACTGAGATGAAATAATTTTCTAGTTTTAACTACAGCAGCTTGGTTAGGAATGATTTTTTCCTTTAATGAAGTTATCTATTTAATAATAGGGAAAATTAGGAAACTGAGTCTAGCTTTTCCTGTAGCCAATAATTAATTTTCCATTCATTCAGTAATATGTAACTTGCCACTTAAACCACTGACTTAAATATGACTTAAAGTGATGTTTGAAACCAAACAGAAATAGACTCTTAACTAACAAGTGGAAGGTGGAAACATACAAGATATATAAGATATACATTTCATAGAAAAATGCTTTCTTTTCAGATTCTCATAGTGTTGTTGTACAAGGGGCTTGCACTCTTTTGTTGCCACAAGTTTTTCATTGGGATAGTTGTGTAACATAAACCCTGTTACAGATGTGTAGTTCAAACAGCAAGAAAATAGTAATAGGATCCAATTCACAGACAATTCAGAGACCATCTAGACACAGTTTGGTATTCCACTTATAAAATCCAGATAGATATATCTATGTAATCATTTGACAGACAGGTTTTCAAAGTATGTTTGCTCAAACTTACTCTTTAATCTCTAAGAAGACAAGAGGGATTTCATTAGTCAGGAGGAGAGCAGGCTCCTTTTCATATATTTATATATATTATATTTATATTTATATATTTATATATTTATACATATCACAGAATCACAGAATTGAAGGGATTGAAAGGGACCTTTTGGGATCATCTAGTCCAACTCCCCACCTAAAGCAGGTTCCCAATGGTTGCACAGGAAAGCATCCAGGTGGATTTTGGTGATCTCTAGAGAAAGAGGCTCCACAACTGTCTTGATTGCAGCTAGGTCAAAGTTTTCTTCTGGTATGATGCTGTGTTCTGGCTTTAGGAGAAAAACAATGTTGATAGCATATCAGTGTATTAGTTGTTGCTGAGCAGTGCTCTATGTAGTCAAGGACATTTCAGTTTCTCAGTTTCTCAGTTTCTCTCGCAGTCCTGCCAGTAAGGAGACTGGGGTTGCACAAGGAACGGAGGGGATAGAACAGCTGCCCTAAATTGGCTCAACCTACAAGTTCTGTTTTGTTGTGTTCTTTTTCAAATCTCTGCCCTTTCCCATTGGGAGGGTGGAGTGAGTGAACTGTGTGGTGCTGAGCTGCCTGCCAGGTTAAACCACGACAACAGCAGCTCTATCTCTCTGGGCAATTTGTTCCAGTTCTATGTCACTCTCAAAGTAAAGAATTTTTGTTCTTATATTCAGATGGAACTTCCTTTGTTCTTGGTTGTGCCAATGCCCGTTGCCTGTCACAACTGAGAAGAATCAGGCCCCAAACACTTGACACCCACCCTTTAGATATTTATAATCATTTATAAGATCCCCTCAGCCTTCTCTTCTGCAGACTAAAGAGTCCCAAGTCTCTCAGCCTTTCCTCATACAGGAGATGCTTCAGGCCCCTACTCATCTTTATGGCCCTCTAGGAAATCCCTGTCTTTTTTGAACTGAGGAGACGAGAACTAAAATAGTACTCCAGATGTGGCATCACTAGTGCACATAGTTGCTGGCCATATTCATTTCAATGCACTCCAGGATACCATTGGCCTTCTTGATCACAAGGGTATGTTGCTGGCTCATGGCCAACCTGTTGTTCAGTCAGGAGTTGGATATGATGACCTTATTGATTCCATCCAAATAAGGATATTATGTGATTTCAAGATCTTATTTAAATCCTTCATCATTGTTAATTACAGTCACAACATAAGATATTGTTGGTAAGGTTAAGGGTTCAAGAAGCTATGGATCTGCCCTTTGTTTACTAATACTGTTTTAAGATGTATACATGACACCATGACAAAAAGAAGCAAGCAAATTCACCTTCCTGGTATCCCATTATTACAAAGCAGAACATCTAGAAATTGTAATGCTACAATTATAATTCGATTGTTTACCTGGCTGCAGGTGCCTACTTAGAACAGGTACCTACCTTTGTTTTGGACAGTCTGGTCTATATTCATCTTCTTCCATCTGTTCAATGGAATAAGTTTTTTTTATCTTAATAACTTGTCAGGTTTGGCAATTTTCTTAATACTGCGTTTGGAAAAATAAAATATTAGTGCAAGTCCTACAGGTGAAGGAAGGACATAATCTAGTATGTAATCAAAATACATGAAGAAATAGCATAACATTCTGTAGATAAACTGCACTTTGGTGAAAGCCAGACTTTAAGAAAGTGTTTGATTTGATCATTGATTTGATCATACTCAGCTTTAATCTGAGTAACTGTTATCTGCACTTCCTATTTCTGGAAGTAATAGATAAAAAAATATTACCTAAGAATTAATAAGTGAATAAATACTTGCAGTATTTTATTTCTTTGTTAATTTCTTTCTAACATTCAGTATCTTCGGATTCTATGAAAAAATTATTTCTTCATATTGGTCTTGGAAATCTTTCATCTAGAGTTTTGTATCAGCCTATACTTGAATTTGAAGACATTATGTAGTTAATTAAAATAACTCTTATTTCAGTTTTCTGTGAGATTTGAGTCGTCAAATTATAACTGCATAAAATGATAAATTATTTTCCTTGCCATTTTTCAAATTCATTCAAATTTTATCTTGTCTTTTTCAGGACTGATGTATATATAATAAAATATTTCAGATGAGTTCTTCATCTTCCATGCTATTGTCCAGTTCTTTTCTCTGTTTGGAAGAAATAAATGACGACATTAGCAGAATCTGTATATTTACTTCCCAATTATTACATAATTTTGTAATTAATGTTCATCCATGCATATAGAAAGCAAAAAGATTCTTAATTATATGTTGCTCTTTAGAAAAGTCCAATTCACAACCAGTATTACTGAAAACTCTACCTAAGCAAACTCTTCCAAATTTACATTAATCAGATTAATCACTACAGACCTGTGAGGTTATAAGTTGAGGGAAGACATAAGACACTTGTAAAAATCTGCATGTCAGCTATCATAAAATGCATCAGAACATCAAAGAAGGAAGATTAACCAAAGAAATGTGACCACTGATTCTGGCGAAAAAATGCTGGAATTCCATGTTGTTCCTACAACATCAGAAACACGCCGACCTGTTACACTAATGTTAAATAGCAACCAAAATGAAATACCTACCTCCAGGACAAGCAATTTAAAAGAGTTCCAGACAGGATAAACACAAGCAAAATTATAGTTTCCCTCATGAATCAATGTTTTTACCAAAATGTCCTTATCTTCTCCTCCCATTCTTTTTTATTTACAATGATAAATTTGGTTATAAACCTCTGCATTTATTTAGTTAAGGCAGAAGATAACAAGGGGAGGGCATTTTACTGATGACTAAGATGAGCCATACCTATTTACCTCAGGAAAAAAAAGCTGCCATTTTTGTACTCTGCATTTTTGCTTGTTTGTATCTCAGTCTATGGAATTTAAGAGGCAATTGTGGTATGAGTTAAAATGTTGACATAAGGATAAAGTCTGTGTGGGGTAAGTCACCATGAGTCTGTTGCAATTAGTTATGATTTGTGCATAGAGTAAGCTAGTCAAAACAAACACAGGTTTACACAGGTCAGTGGACCACGTTAATGATAAGAAATCAGTGGACAAACATTGTGGCAAGTCTCACTTGAACCAGCAGAAGGTATTATAAGGATGCTTAGTGCAAAGATAGTGAAAACACAAAATGAAGTGGTCATCTTCTTTCTCCCCTAGCTTTGCTTTCTTACCCTTGATGTTTTATGTTCCTCTCCCAGAACAAAAGGTAATGATCTCCTCTGTGTTTGACATCCCTTATATTGTTTTGGAGCCAAGAACCTTCTCTAGTTTCACTGGATTCCTCACACACTTTATTTAGTTCCAGCAGACATCCCTCCTGCTTGTTCCAGTTTCTGTTCTTACCTTGCTGATGTTACTGTTTACAAGTGCTTTCCTTCAACTTTCTCTATGTAGTTCTACTACAGTCCTCTGATGCTCCCTTTGTGGCATTTATTTATTTATTTATTTATAAATTAATTTAAATATTTATGCTTAGCTTAAGTCAAGGCAAGCAAAGCCTGAGTTTTTTGCTTAGCCTCCTGTTTATGAGTGAAACAAGCTTCTATGTCAACTCTGTCACATTGATTTGAATGACGCAGGAATTGTAATGTCACTCAATAAAAGTGATGCTGATCTGTCACTATTGCACACTAAGTGGCTCATATTTCAAAAGAGAAAAAATAAAGACAGCTTGCCACTGTTACAAGTTCTGAAGCACAGAGATCACTGTGAAGCCATTAAATTGTCAATTTTGGTGACGGCCTTGAAACCACAATTATTTAGCAAGTACACCTCCAGTTGGGAATATTACTATGGCTTGGTTCAGTGTTTCAGGCTCATTTAAATAACTAGATTGAATACAAATGCCTCCCAACCTTTTAAAAAGCTAACTTGGCTTTATCTTTAGTGCCATGGAGAGGCGTGAGTCACTGTTTTCTTGGTATCATGTATAAGTTTTCAATTCTGTTTCAGTAGATTTCCTTTCACTTCTGATTTTTTCACAGTAGGATGTATTTTTGGATATGCCTAAGTACTTTGGATTGTGTTTGTTTTAAATGAGTTTGTTTAAAAGAGTGAAATAACATATTCCCAGCAGCTATTTACTGTTCTAGGTGTGCCATACAGTTCCCCTGGCAGCAAGATTACTGGATAAGTAATCATCACTTTTAGGACTTTGAAGACAGTATGTTTTCACAGACTGTGTTAGTTGTGTTTTAGCTTGAAGGTTTTGTTTTTTTAAAGCAAATTTCATGCAAATTCCTCATTTCCAATGCATTTCCCTAGCTGAAACTTCCTTTTATTCTTTGTGTTCTTAAAACAACATTGCTAGTTTATCTTTTTATTATTATTGTTAATTGCTGTTATTCTGAAATAATTTTGCTTTTTCTTTTGACAAGTCCTTGACAAGTGCTAGATGGAGCACATAAGAACCTTTCCATATTATTATGGGTTTGTTTGTTTGTCTTTTGTAGCAATTGGTGCAGCCTGGTTAAGTACACCAGGATTCACTTGGTCAGTATTCAAGGATCACCTTCTCCAAAAGCAGTCCATTTTAATGAATGGCCAAGAATGCCAGGAAACCTACATGGATGAACAAGAAGTTCTTGGCCAAACTCAAACATAAAAAGTAATCATACAGAGAGTGGAATACAGAGATACTGTCCAAGAATCCAGTGGTGAGGTTAGGAAAGTTAAAGCCCAAACAGAATAGAACTTGACCAGTGATGTTGAAGACAATATGAAGGACTTCTGTAAGTAGTAAAGGTTCAAAAATACAAATGACAAAAGGAAGACAAGGGAAAAGGAGACCGACTGCTGAACAAGATAGGGATGCTGGTTATGCCTGAGGTGCAGAATGCTTTTTTTAGTCCTTAACAGTCCCATGTCCCACTGACCAAGGAAGAGACTGAAGCAAGGAAGATGTCTCCTTGGTGGAATAAGATCAGATCAGGGAATATTTAAGCGAACTGGACGTACATGAGCCCTGATCAGATGCACCCATGGATGCTGAGGGAGCAGGCAGATGTGAGGTCACCCTTAATAATCTTTGATTGATCATGGAGACTGGGAGAAGTGTTGAAAAAAATAAATGGAGGAAAGAAAATCTCACTCCTATCTTAAAGGCAAAAAGAAGGACTCAGGGAACTACAAGAGCAAGCAGCCTCACCTCAAACCCATTTAAAGTGATGGATCAGCTCAACCTGGAAACTATTTACAAGAATGTGAAGTGCAATAAAATTATTTTTATCATTCAGGATAGCCAGCATGGATTTACCAAGGAGTAGTCGTATCTGAGTAACTTGGTAAGCTTCTACAATTAAATGACTTGTCTGGTAGAGGAATGGAAAGCAGTTGACATTGTCTACCAGGACTTCAGGAAGGCCTTTAACACTATCTCCCATTAGATCTTCATAGAAAATCTGTTGATGTATTTGGACTGGATGGGCAGAAAGTGAGATGGGTTGAAAACTGTCTAAACAGCTGAACCCAGCGGGTCATTTGGTACAAAATCTAGATGGAGTCTAGTAAATAGTGACTTACCCTACGAGTCAATATTGAGTCCAGTTCAGTTTAACATCTTTGTTAATGATGTGGTTGATGGGAAAAAGGGTATCCCTAGTAATTTTATAGACAACAAGAAACTAGATGAAGTGTCTGGTACACAAGATGTAATCCTTGAAGGGCTAGAGAAATGGGCTGTCAGGATCTTCATGAAGTTCAACAAGGAGAGCTGAAATGTTCTACACCTTGGGAGTAACGATCTCGTAAGTTAGGATGTGCTGAAGGCCAGCCAGCTGGAAAGTAGCCTGGCAGAGAAGGACCATAAGGTCCTGGAGGACACCAAGTTGAACATGATTTAGTAACATGCACTTGCTGCAAAAAAGGCTAATGGTATTCTTGGCTGTGTTAGGCAAAGAGTTGCCAGCAGATCTTTCCCCTTTACTCAGCTTTAGTGAGGACACAACTGGAGGATTGTATCCAATTCTGGGCTTCCCAGTACAAGAGAGACAAGGAGCTGCTGGAAATAATCAAACAAAGATGATTAAAGGACAGGAACACCTCTCCTAGGAGGAAAGCGGTCTGTTTAGCCTGGACAAGACAAGGCTCAGGGGGATCTTGTAAATATATTTAAATACTTGAAGGGAGGGCACAGATTCATTTCAGTAGTGCCCAGTGCAATGGCCACAAACTGAAAATCAAGAGTTTCCTGATGTTCAGATAAAAACAATCTTTTGCTGTCCGGCTGGCTGAGTACTGCAGCATAGGAAGTTCCACACAAACATGCGCAAGAACTTCTTTACAGTGAGGTGACGGAGCACTGGAACAGGCTGCCCAGGGAGGTGGTGGAGTCTCCTTCTCTGGAGATGTTCAAGACCTGCCTGGACGCCTACCTGTGCGACCTACTGTAGGGAACCTGCTTTGGCAGGGGGGTTGGACTCGATGATCTCTGGAGGTCCCTTCCAATCCCTACAATTCTGTGATTCTGTGATACTGACATGGGTTGCCCAGAGAGGTGCTGGAGTCTCCATCTCTGGAGATCTTCAAAAGCCACATGAACACGGTCCCAGACAGCACTTGGTACTCCTGCCTGAGCAGGAGTTTTGGACTCCAGAGATTTCTTCCAGCCTCAGCCACTGTGTGGTTCTGTGACGGTATTGCTCAAGTGTAGTAATACAAGCAGGTAAAATCTGAAGGTGTGCAGAAAGATTATAGGTGGGAATTGGTCAATATATCTGAAATCAGTATATCCAAATCTATACAGAGCAACATCTCACACACAGATGATTACTGCTTCCTAGTGCCTCAACTGAAGTTTGCATGAAAGGCTCTTGCATTCCTTATTTTAACTGCAGAGAGCACAGGACCAATTTGTTCTGTGCAGATTTATTGGAATGTAATATTCAGCGTCATTTCAGGTTGTATGTACCCATACAGAAGCCTCCAAGAAATAATCCAAGATTGAAATATACCGAATTACTTACTTAAGATCAAATCATGGGGGAGCAATACAGTTATGATAGTTAAACTATTAAGAAATAAGTCAGTAAGTATACTGTGAAATTATATATCTACTGTATAATCTGTAAAATGTGACTGCTCAATATTTAAGATCCTATAAATGTTAGATCAGTCAGCGTGACAAAAAATGCCTGTACTTTATTTTTAAAATAAATTCCAATGTTCTCCATTTAAAATATTCATCCTTTTCACAGAAATATCAAGGTAACTGCCAAACTGTGACTACTTTATTTTGTAAGGGCACTGAGGACTGATAATGCTTCTGTACTTAGGGAAGATGACTGCCCTTGAAGGCTGCAGAACTGAAGTTTGCATTGCTGTAACATATTGTCTCAGAGGAAGAGTGTTCCTTTAGGTAAGGTGTTTGTTTGTAACACATAATTCAGCTGAACATTATTCACAGTTCTTTCAACACTGAGTGTTTGAAGAAGTTATTTAAGAACTACAGAAGTGGAGAAAAATGTTTATTTCGAACATGATGGATGTGGTGAGAAGGAAATAAAAAGTAGGTTATGTTACTACTTTTTGTATTGATTTGGAATTAATGTTTTAATCCTTTGCATAAGAGGAGTAAGAAAGCAAAACGTCTGAAAGAATAGTGCACACAGATATTTGTTTGTCTTCATAATCAAAAAATTTGACTTCACAGATTATAAAGATCCTCATTTTTATGTGTTTTCTTTGTTTTCTTTGTTTTCTCTTTCTCTTTTTCTTTTTTTTTTTCCCTCTATTTCTTCTTTTCTCTCACTTTTTCTTCTTTCTTTTTTTTTTTTTTTTTTTTTTTTTTCCTTCTTTCTGGTGGCTTGTTTTTGTTTTCCTGCTTTCTGTAGGAAGATTTGAGGTTTTGTTCTTTTCTGCTTAGTGTTATTTCAGCAGCCCAGGAAACAGTTTTCTCAGTATTTAATGATGTGTTGAACCGTTCAGTACACATCTCTTTGGAGACTGCTGGCTTTGGAAAAGTGAAGTTTTCAGTACAAGTAACATCAATATACTCTTTTTTTTTTTTTTTTTTTTTTTTTTGGTACTGTTTTTCTACAGTTTCTTCAAAATACTAATATTAGGGTAATCAGCTATATGTGTTCAAATTATTGAAATACAGAACATCTGTTGAAGAAATTGTAGTGACAAACACAGTGCTACTCTGAAACTCTTGCTAGCTTGCATGATGGCAGTGTCACTGTTCCTGAACTTAAAAAAAATAATAATAAAGGAAAATATCCAGTGTCACCTCTAAGTCACCAACTGTGAATACATATGGCAGTTTCACTCTGTCAGTCTATTTGCTGAAGCTCCTTTTAAAATTAATGGTAAGTTCTTCTCAGGCTTGGTTGACTTTGGCAGCAGATTGATGCTGTGTTCAAATTCTGTATGCCTTGCAGCATTTCTTCTTCTGTGCTGGAGAAGCATTCAATTCATTATTTACATTTGACCTGTGAGAATAGCTTAAGAAATGTGTGATTGTAATGCTGGGAAGTAGACCTTTTAGGAAGAAAGTTTTTTATTTGGAAAGCTAAAAGAAGAATGAGACATTTTCACCTTGATTAATGTTTAACTTATAAACAACCCTGATGTAGTTGAGTATTGTGAACTGTTGCACTGACTGCAACTATTTGAAGGAAAGCATTACTGCAGCTGCAGTTCAGATGCTGAAATAGAAACTTTTGTGAAACCTTTTCAGAATTTTTGAAAACACTGTGAGCTTACACTAAATCAATAGCTTGAAAATTGACAAGATTGAATATGATAACGGCATTATTCTGCACAACCTTGGTTTGTACAGAATAAATGCAATACTAGTGTTTTCCTACTAAGAACTCTCAGGTGATTATGAGATTCTTCTTGGTGTTTTAGAGTGAAGAAGTAAACAACTTAATCAGAAATAAGACTAGTAGTTTTATCCCTAGAGTATTACTAAGAATCCAAAACTCCACGTGTTGGCAAGTATTAAACCTGTAATTCCAAAGTGAGGAAAAAACTACTCTGAATAAATTTTTTTTCAGGTTGTTCACAAAAGTATTACGTAGGTTGGGATAATTGTGTAGAGTCCCTTCAATGTCCTGTGTGTGTTGATAGCAGTCAATGTTGAATAAGCAGTAGAATTGCCTTCCATTTAATATATGTTATTTGAAGTAAAACTCCTTTCAGTTTAGTAATGCTGTGTAAATTTTCCCAGTGATTAAGCTGTAACAAATGATGTTTGCTTCTTTTGAGATTTCACAGATGTGGAATTTCTCAACATCATTGTTCTCTTTTTCCTTTGCCTAGGTAAATCACACTACATAAGAACTGCTGCACTCTGTCACTCTGTTCATTATTGGTTTTTTTTCCTCTTTTCTCTTTTTTTTCTTTTACATTTTTTCAGAACACTTGATAGTATGTACATTTTTAAGAAACTTTTCATTACGATTGAGCTATACATTTTTCTTCTGTAATTTTAGAAATTATAGAATGTGAAATATCATGGAAATGATGTAGCAGTCATGGTGTAATTCCTGTGTAGTACTCATAATGTACAGGCCTTTCTTCATGCGGGAGATTTTCCAGGCCCTTAATCATTTCAGTGGATCTCTGCTGGATTATCTCCAGTAGTTCCCTGTCTTTCCTGAACTGTGGAACCCAGAGCTGGGCACAGGTTCCAGATGTGACCTCACCAGGGCAGAGTAGAAAGGGAAGATCATCTATCTTCCTCATTCTGTTAGCCTTTTAATACACCCCAAGATACCATTGGCCTTTTTGGCCACAAGGGCATGCTGCTGGCTCATGGCCAGCCTGTAGTCTACCACACAGTGGGCATGCAAAGATTAAAAAGCCATGGGCCCTGATGGAATACACCCATAAGCGCTGAGGGAGCTGGCAGAAACAACTGTCAGACTTCTCTCTATCATCTTTGACAGGTCTTGGAGAATGGGAGGGCTGCCAGAGGACTGAAGTGTAGACAATGTCACTCCAGTCTTCAAAAAAGGCAAGAAGGGGGCACTGGGAAACTACACTCCAGTCAGTCTCATTTCCATTCCTGGGATGTTACCTTCAAGGAAGTGCAAGAAAAGGTTATCAGGAGTAGTCAACATGGATTCACCAAGAGGATATCATGCTTGACCAATATGATTGCCTTCTGTGATGTCACAACTGGCTGAGTAGATGAGGGGAGACCAGTGGGTGTAGTCTGCTTTGACTTCAGCAAGACTTTTGACACTGTCTCGCATAACGTCCTTGTAGGTAAGCTTAGGAAGTATGGGGTAGATGAATGGACAGAGAGGTGGATTGAGAACTGGCTGACTGGTAGAGCTCAGAGGGTTGTGATCAGCAGCACGGAGCCTAGTTGGAGGCCTGTAACTAGCGATGTTCCCCAGGGGTTGGTAGTGGATCCAGTGTTGTTCAGCATCTACAGCCTGGATGAAAGGATAGGGTGCTCTCTCAGTTTGCAGATTATATGAAGCTGGGAGGAATGGCTGAGATGCCAGAATGCTGTTCTGCCATTCAGCAAGACCTGGAGAGGCTGGAGAGCTGGGCAGGGAGAAACCTGATGAGATCCAACAAGGGCAAGTGTAGAGTCCTACACATGGGGAGGAGTAACCACATATACCAGGTCAGGTTAGGGGCTGATCTGCTGGAAAGGAGCTCTGTGGACGTGGATGGCCTGGTGGATAGCAGATAGAAAGTTATTACCCACCATACTGTCAGGAAAATAATGTTAAAACAAAGTCTTTAAACCCATGGAATTCTTTGCAGTTTTGTACTACTTACTCTTAAAGATATTCTTCACCTAATCTGTATTTCATGGTATTTATGTAGCTCTTGCAGCTTGTTTATTAAAAAAAAAACGAAAACCTTTTAATGTAAATTGTTGATACAAGTAGGAAAATTTTTAGATAACTTACAGAAACAGGTGATCATGAAGTTATAGTAGACCAGGTGTGGTATATGAAGTCTGAATTTCAAAGTCTTCTTTTCTAGGCAGATTATCAGGCTTTTTACCATACAGTCTTTTTGGCTATTGTTACATCTCTTGAGGATTAAGTCTTTTCCTTGTATTTCAGTATCATCTTAATTTTTATGTTGCATAGAGACAATTGGCAATTAAACAGATGATTAGAAGACTCCATTTAATTATTTTTTTTTCTAGATCAGTACTTTTGAAGCAATCCTTCAATTGATATTATTTATTTATTTATTTGTTTGTTTATTTATTTATGTATTTACTTTTTTTGGCATGACAGTGCTGAAAGGCATACATTCTGAGTAAAAGCTTTGTTTCAGGTGCTACTTATTTACAAATTACACTTGTTTTCCACCTTAAAGAAGCATGTTCTTCCTCTATCAAACTACATATTGAAACTGTACACCTTGTACAGGAGTATATTTGATTTTTGCTCTTTTATCAAGGGTTAGACTGGGATATGTTATTTCTTTTTCTCCACAGTACTAATCAGAATGTATTAATAATAAGGCATCTGCTTATAACATGCCAAAAGTGCATAATATCATGATATTCTTCTGCTATATCTTACTCCAAAAAATGGCTTTCATCCCATTAGAATTTTGCAGAACCCAAACCACGATGGTATGTGTCCAAAGATAGGCAAATTACTGTGGGAATCTGGAAAGACCTTTCTGCAGATCTCTTCAGTTTTCCTACAGAAGATACGCAGCTCGTTGCTGGACCACTGAACAAGAAAGAGGCAGCCTTTTTCAGTCTGATTTCTATGCTAGCCTTACAGTGTCGTTGGATTACACTCTCTCTCCTTTGACATAACATTATTACATGTCTTTGTTATATCATGGTCAAACTACTTCAAACATACACTAAACCATGCTGCTAAAAAAGCTCAGCAATTACCTTCGATTTGTGCAGAACAGAGTAGGCCAATTACTGTGAAGTTTGGGTGGACATTTTTTGATCCTTCCCAGTGCTTTACTGTGCACAAACTGCTTGTTGGCGTTTTGATGGAGTTCAAGGATTTAGTCTTTGCGTTTAAAGCCCTTAATAGAGTGGGTCACACTCTCTTGCTGGAATTCTGATCTTTAGGAATCTTTCATCTCGCCTTTAGAGATCTGAGGGAAAAGGTTAATCGTTGTGAGGGGTGGAAAGAAAGCTTCAGTTTGGCTTGCATCCTAGTGGCAGCGCTGTCAGATCTGTGACATGTCTTCCTTTAAGTGGAAGGAGTAGTATGGACTGGGGCTCTTGAAAGAGGCATAAAGACTTCATTTATCTTACACATATCGGGGAGGCACTTCTGACTCCTTTTCACTTTTTTTTTTTCCCCTTGGAGGCCAAAGATTGAAATAGGAAGAACTTGACACAGCTACTGTTACACATTTGAACATTCAGGTTACGCTTTTGGTGTAGACTATGTGGCAGCTCATCTCCACACAGCTAACAACGTGGTTGCTTTCAAGGCCAGAAGTATCTTAGGAAACAAATGGCTCATTAAACATTCAACGGCCCTACGTCCACACTGACTATTTCTGGTACTTTCATACTTAGTGGTAGAAGAGGATTTTTATTTTTATTAGTATTTCTTCTAATAACTGAAAAATTAAATTTCTCTTTGATTCCTAGCATATGTTTTCATATGCTTTAGGCTAAGAAATCAAATTTTATTTTCCTTTTATGGAACATGCTTCTGAAACCATTATGCTTTAACTGAAAGATGGCTTTTGTAATACATTAGAGATCCAAATGGCACAATTCTGAAAATTTTAAAAGACAGAATTGTAACTATGCAACAGATAGACCTATATTTTCATAGAATCCTCAAAGATATGAAGATGACAATATTTCTGCTTCAAAACATAATTTCTGGAGGACTGTGCAATTTAAAAAGTCTTTTTTTTTTTTACCAAAATTGTTCAGAGTGGCTCAATTTGGAATTTATATGCAGCACCTCCAGAGATCTACTTTGTATATTCCTGAATGTTATGTTGAAGAATAATTTAGATGATGAGCTAGTTAATTAATTCCCACAGAGGAAGATGGCTTGATCTTAAAAATACAAAAATAAGGGAAACAGAAATATAAGTTGTGTTCAAGTTATATTCTTCTCTGCTCCAAAGGCTAAAATAAAATATGTATCTCCTACTCCAAATGTTGATCAGTGGATCAACTAGTTTACAGAGTTTGGGGATTTTCTCCTTTTCTAGGAATATAAAATGTACTCTGATTGCATCAATCTTTTAGCAACTGTTCAAGGAATATTTTCAGAGTAATCAGAGCATTTGAATAGTTGCTAAAAAAGATCAACATGTTATTAGGAAGGCCACTTGTTTCAAGATATAAGTTGAAACTGAATGTTTACTGATGATATAATAGGCCATAGTAAGCAGAGTAACTGGAAATTTCTTCATTAAGATTTCCTTCATGAGTGGAGATCTATTTTTTATATCCTATGTTCTGCTCTGGTTTGCTGTTAAAAGTCTGGAGAGAAGAATTATGTGAGAATTCACATGCTTCTGAGCAGGTGTATATCTCCAGAGGGCTAAAAGCATGCATAATCCTAAAAATGAAAGTAATTTGGCCAGGTTTGTTTATGGGGTCAGATACTTAGAATTTAGATAATGAAATAAGTATGGCTGATTGAAGTTCTTACCACGCTACTCCCCCAGTTATAGTATAGTATAGTTTCAAGTAGCTCTGACGAAATATTCCCACTCCTAAATATTGAAATTGTGATGACCACTCATAGAATGTCAGCTTTAAGATTTGGTGTGAAGTTTCAAAGCAGAAATGCGAGATCTACCATCTTAAGAGAATGAAATATCTTCTAAAAGCATTTTTATTATATCAGTGTGAAACAGAACACAGGATCTATATAATGTACAGACAGATTTTCATGAAAGCAGTTGTTATAATTACAGTGATCGTTTCATTAAAAATAAAGTTTGTAGAGAGTAAAAGATTTTAATGTAATCCACCTTGGATCTTTATACAAAATTTAGTTAATTTTATTATGATGCAAATAATGTCAAATTGAGACAAAAGTGAGGGAGGAATTTTGAGTTTCTGCAATTTTTGTAATCTGAATTATTGGCAGCCATTGTACACTGATACTTTGTTCTGCTTACTCAAAAAGTTTCTTTTAATTCTTCTTCAAATCAGTAATAACCATTTAATATAAACTTCTATTCCATGCACTGTCAAGAGATACACAAAGCTGGTTCTACCCAGCTGTCACGCTGGCATTACTGTATGGCCCAGAATTATATGACCTATCATCTGTGTTCATATTCTCAGGCTTTAGCATCTTTCTGTACTTAGCTTTCAAGGCATCTCCTATCATACTGTTTCTGTACTGCTGTTGTCTGCTGCTCCAATCTTGTTTTCCTTAAACAGCCTTCGAGATGGAAATTACATTGCTAGTTTTTATTTAGCATAATACAGTGAAATATACATCATCAGTAGTTCACAAAAGTAGTGATCAAATAGAAAATGATATTATATATAAATACCTCTTCATATTCAACCAGAGAGGCTATGGAGGCCCCCTCCCTGGAAGCACTCAAGGCCAGGCTGAATGGGGCTGTGAGCAACATGGTCTGGGGGAGATATCCCTACCTGCAGTAGGGGGTTGGAACTAGATGGCTTAAAAGTTCCTTCCAACCCAAACCACTCTGTGACTCTATAGTTCTCCACATATGCATGAATCTTTAAACATATATTATCTTCATATCACAGAATCACATAATCACAGAATGGCTTGGATTGGAAGTGACCTCAAGGATCATCAACCTCCAACCCCCCTCTGCTGCATGCAGGGCCACCAACCTCCACGTTTAATACTAGATCAGGCTGCCCAGGGCCCCATCCAACCTGGTCTTGAACACCTCTAGGGACAGGGCATCCACAGCCTCTCTGGGCAGCTGTTCCAGCACCTCACCACTCATAATCAAGAACTTCCCCCTGACATCCAACCTAAATCTTCCCTCCCTCAACTTCAAACCATTTCCCCTTGTCCTGCTGTTATCAACCCTTTCAAAGAGTTGATTCCCCTCCTGTTTGTAGGCTCCCTTGAGGTACTGAAAGGCTGCAATGAGGTCACCCCACAGCCTTCTCTTCTCCAGGCTGAACAAGCCCAGCTCCCTCAGCCTGTCTTCATATATGTAGATACAACTATAAATCTATGCTTATATTAATCACAATGTATACAAATTTCATGCTTTGTTAACTACATATTATTACTATTCATTTACACCAATATCATCAGCTCATTATCAAAATGAATGTAATCAAATTATCCAATTCCATGAACAGACTTAGTAAGTTAAATTTTTGAGAAGAAATTACAAAACTTCACTACTTCAAAAATTAGAAACTTTCAGTTTCTAGTATAAGTTTTGTTCAGTTAGTACCATTTTTTTTCTTCTGCTTATTGTTCTATCTGTCAGAAATGTTTTCCTTTGCTTCCTGTCTCAACATTAATATTCTATCCAATTAGAAATTGGAATCATCTAAGAAATTAATTGGGATAACGTGCAAGGGCTACCTGATGCACCTTATCAAGAGCCAACAGATTTCTTTCTTCTACTTCTGTTAATGAAGTAATGAATAAAGTACACTGACACATTTTCTGTGTTAAAAATACACAAAAATGTCCAAGTACTATTTTAAGAAATTTTGCATACATTACATTATTTGGTAAACAGTAGATAATAATTAGTTGAAAATTCTGTCTACCAAAAAAAAAAAAGTAGGTGATTTTATGCACTAAAGAATTTAATTGCTGAATATTATACAATATTTTAAAATCATGAACAAATTTACAGGAATGGAATAATAAGCATGCTAGCAAAAATACCAGTTAAACATAGCACTAAAACTGAAATGTTTGTAGGCAGCTGCATACATCTGTAGGTGCATAGAACATCTGACGTTGGTACAGAGTTAGGTTGCATGCATATGAAAAGTTGAAGCTTGATTGAATCATGTACATAAAACTTAAAAGCTTCAAAATATGCACATTTGGGATGGTATTTCTTCTGGAATATGTAAATGGTGTTTTTCAGATGACAGTGTATAATCAGATATATTGGACATTTTCAAATAAAAACATATAACATATCCTTTGAATATTTTTTAATTGCAAGCCAACAATCACTTTGAATGCTACATAGGCATACCTAGGTTTAAATCACATACAGATATTAGTGAGAATTGGACAACGTTGTAAAGCAGCATTTTAAGGAAAACAAAGAACTTTCTTGAAAAATTAGATTATACTTCATTAGGTTAGGTGTTAGGAAGAAATTCTTTACTCAGAGCGTGGTGAGGCACTGGTACAGCTGCCCAGAGAGGTCGTAGATGCTCCATCCCTGGAGGTGTTCAAGGCCCGGTTGGATGGGGCCCTGGGCAGCCTGGTCTCATGGGGGGCAGCCCTGCCCATGGCAAGGGGTGGAACTGGAGTCTTTAAGGCCCCTTCCAATCTAAGCCACTCAATGATTCTATGAAACAGTGATAGGAACAACATATTTTCCAATTTGATATTTAAAGGCCCTGGCAAAGGGTGAGGAGATCTGGCTTTTTTTTTTTTTCTTTCTTTTATTTTGGTGGTATTTAAAAAGAATCATAGGCAACCTAGTATTGAAACTGACAACTTGTTTCCCCACTGGAATTAACTTTTCTCAAAGAAAAATATGCTCATGCAGCTATTGAAGAATTTATCTGGCCACACGAAATTATTCACTATATACATTTGAATATATAATACTAACATATGATTCATGCTTTGATTTCATTATTTATTTAAAGTGAATAATGTGAACAATTATCCTCAGTGGGAAAGGCAGTTCCTTTAATCTCCACCCTGGTCACATGCACTGTCCCAGTCCATTGTGCCAGTACCATCACTGAAGTGGAAGCTACCTGAGGAGATGGGTCTACCTGAAAGCTAATGAACTCAAATACACGTCTCAGGAACAAACCACCAGTTCAGGAAGCAGACCACATTTACATCAGTTTTAAGCCACGTCTGCTACTGTTGTTAGGAAGTGATATAAGGAGCTGTCTATGCAGTTTTGTGTACATAAAGAATATGCTTATACCTGGAAATCAAAAAATGGGCAACATTCTGTAGTCAATCTGTTTGTGGTCTCTTTCTTCAGAATGTTAAGCTTTCTCACTGGTAAAGAAATTGCTTGGACTGGACTAGCAGCACTTACATGACAAGCTCAATAGCTCAATGTTAACTGAAGCAAATTTTCTACAATTAAGACCTACAGGCTTTTTTGTTCGTTGGTTTGTTTGGTAGCGATTCCTTAATGATAGAAGGAGAATTTTTGCAAAGAATGCAATAATTTATGATTAGCTTCTACTTTTAGCCCTTAAAATTACTTTTTTTTTTTTTTTTTTTTTTTTTTTTGCTTTTAATCCTTAAAATGACACTTAATTGCAAAAGTTCAGATATCAAGATGCTATCAGTTTCTGTGCTGGCTGTATTCACTCTAATGAATGACTGCTTTCCAGGAGTCCTAAGTATCTCCTAACTATCAAGACTCCTCCATGATTTACAGTGTAGCATATCGATGGGGGAAAAAAAGGGACTTATAACTTAAAGTCTCTCTAGAACTTATTCTCTGAATTTTCTAGCTTAAACAAAATATGAAGCTTCTCTACCCATTATTGTTAGCAGACTGCATTGAGTGTTGATTTGTTGATTTCTGTTGTTGTTTTCTTTATTTGCTTTAAAGTATTATTATTTATGTATATTTAACATGAAATATCTCTTCAAGACTTAAGATTGCATCTGAATGATATCTTTGGTAGTAAGAAACTAGAATTAAACTTTGGATTTTCATCACTTCAAACCGTGGAGTTGCAATTACCATACGAAAAGCACAATTGATTTCTATTTAGCTCTAATGGAATTTGTGTCTACAGTTTATTGAATGGAGTGACCAATGTGAAGTGCACCGAATCACAGTTCTGATGTGCATTCCATCCTGTGTGACAAATGGAGGGATGCAAATCCCTTGGAAATAAAGCTCCCATGTTTCCCTTCAGTTGGTTTACTGCAGCTGTTGTCTAGCAGTGGGTAAGGGATGCTTTTAAGCAGAAGCAAATTGTAGATGATCAACCACAGGGCTTTTCTAATGAATTAAATTACACCAGTCATACATTCTTATTCTTGCAGACAGTAATGTCTGATATTCAACAGCCCATGGGCAATAATACTGAGTAACTGACATGATCTCAACTGATCTTACTTATTGCTTTCCTATTTCCCACACCAGCAGAGGATTTTAGAACCATAGGTTGGGACTACTAGTCTCAAATCCATTTTAAGAGGTCAAGAGGTGTTACTGAAAGTCATCAGTAGAAGAGATTTTATTCTCCTATGAAAGATGGGACACATAAAGCTTCATTTGAAGTGTGTTTCTTTGTTCATTCAAAAAGAAAGTGCTCTAAAAAGGTCTGAAATAAATTTTTATCATCTTCTGTCATGTTACTGTCTCAGCTTCTGTACCATTTGCATACCAACAGCACCTTGCATATGATGCTAATCTATGTTCTGGATAACTTGTACTTATTGCTAGTGATTTGCTTGTGATTTTGTGCTTAATCTAGTGGGCTTTGATTTTAGGGTTCCATCTTGAATTAGTTAGAAATTATTCAGTATAAACTTTATTTATATTTAGCATAGTTCCACTCTGGATACGGGCAATTACATACTGCTATTGCTTTACATTCTTTTTTCACACACAGTGCAGACCCCAATTTTTCAATTTATCTAAGCAATACACTGAAAATCCTGTACAGAAGTGATTTTCCTAGCAACATGGTTTTTATTGTTGTTTTCTGAGTTATTTCTGAATTTTCACTCCTTGCACATGAATTTTACATTAATCTCTCTTTCATTAATGAAGCAGGTCATGCTATATTTTTGCAGCTCCATGTACAGGAGAATTCTCTGACCAGAAACATTCATTTTCAGTTTTATGTGAAGCACTTGATTCAATGTTCTTTACCTTTATTATATGAGGCATCAAGTACCCGAAGTAAGAAATGTGTTTACAAACTGGAATTTCTTTGATGCCTAGATGCCCTGACACACAAAACTTTTCCATAGGAAAAATAACATAAACGTTGTTTATTTAAGTCTGTCACATTATATAGTGGCCTCACCTCCACAGTAGGTACCTTTTTTTAATATAAGTAAGGGCTTTCTGAAGAGATACGTACAACTTCAGATTTAATTATATTCACTTTGAGATCAACAAACTATGTAATTGTTAGCTGCTTGATAATGAGTTGACTTTTTTTAATAAATATTGCAAGAATATGTGGGACTTTTATTGAAATGATAAAGTGAAAATTTTGAATAATATTTTCTCTTTTGACCATTAAGGATTGTGTCATGCAACTGAATTTGTTTGAAATATCATTAAAACAATAATTTCTCCAGGATATAATAAAAAAAGTTGAGTTCTCAACTGTAGCTTGGTGGGTTTCTTTCCCACACAGAGTAGACCACTCCTGAGAACAAAGCACAGCTGAGGCTTTGTTCCTCTCTCCATTCTGAAGTTGTTAAAAATGCATGACTTTTCTTGAATTCTACTGGAGTCGTGACTGCTCAGAAGCATTGAAAATAAAATCCTGGGTATCCAAAAATCTTCTGCTTAAAAATGTTTGATTTTGTGTAGTCTTATTTTCCTGCAACATTCTCTAAAACCATACTCTGTTTTTATTTATAATCTTTTACCACTCCATTTCCTGTATTGATAGCTCTTAGATTCTATCAGAATTGTTTCTGAGGAACATGTTCTATTTTTCCCATTGTCAAGTCCATAGTTTTATAGAATTCCCAATACTCTTTTGTATCAATAATTATTGCTTTGATGTGTGAAACTTTGAAACATATTTTTTTTAAGTTCTTGCAGGAGTCGTCCATGTAGCTTTGTTATATGAACATGACAGCACGTACAACTGTTTCTGCTTACCTGATATTTATTTGTACTGTGTGATCTATTTTATTTTAAAAGTTGTTGCCAGAGGGAAGAAAGGGAAGGTTGTCAATTCATCTCCTCTTGGCTACTGCACAAGGTAGACCCCCAAGAAAGAATTGAGAAGAAGTTTCAAATCTCGCTTTCATGGGGAAACAGTGTGTCTTTGAACAAGAACACCTTTCAGTGATTTTCCCATTCTTCCAGCTTTTCTATTATGGAATTGTGCCTGAGGTTATCATCATCAGCATTTCTAGTTAGCCTTACTATCAGGTACGTTAGCAGACAAACACCTTGAACACCTCCAAGGCTGACAACTCCATGCTGAACCACAGTTTTTAACCACTCTCAGGGAATATTTACATGAAGATGAGTGGTGAGGTTGACACACACTCTAGATGCCATCCAGAGGGACCTCAACAGGCTTGAGGGGTGGATTTGTTTGGAAAAAACATGCAGTTTCATGAAGTCAAGTGGAACGTGTAACACATGGCTCAGGCTGATCCCAAACAGAAATACACAATATGAGTGATGAGTGGATAGAGACCAGCTCTTCTGAGAAGGACTTTGGGGTGCTAGTGGATGATAAATCAGCCTAGACATGAACTGGCAATGTAAGCACACAGTTCAGAAAGCTGATTGTATCCTGGGCTGCATCAAAAGAAGCATAGCTAGCGGGTGATTAGCCCCATCTGCTCCACTTTCATGAGATCCCCCACCAGGCATACAGCATTCAGCTCTTGGGCCCTTAGCATAAGAGACACAGACCTGTTGGAGTCGGTCCAGAGGCAAGTCAAAAGGATGATTGCTGAGCACCTCTCATGTGAAAAAAGGCTGAGAAAGTTGAGGTTCTTCAATCTAGAGAATAGAAGGATCTGTCCAGAACAGCTGTCTCCCAAGGTTTAGAAGCATACAGGAAAGATGGTGAGATACTACAAGGCAGTGTAGTGATGGGACAAGGGGTAACAGTTTAAGTCTAAAAGAGAGTAGGCTTAGATTAGATATAATGAAGAAATTTTTTACTGTGAGGTGATGAAATGGTGGAATAGGTTGCCCAGAGAAACTGTGGATGCCCCACTGAAGACAGATTGGCTGGAGATTTAAGGAGACTGATCTACTTGGAGCTGTCCTCCATGGCAGGGGGGTTGGAAATGTGTGATATTTGAGGTCATTTCCTACTCAAACCACGCTATGATTCAGTGATTTGCTGCTGCTTACTTTTAAGAGTAAAAATATCATGAAGACTTGTCTCATGTAGAATGCTCACCAAAGAAGATAAAATATTTTTTACCACACATTTCTATTTTTTAATTGGTGTTATATGAGGTTTTATAAAATTCTAACTGAGTTTGATATATGCTTTGCTGATGCTAGTGGAGCTTCTATGGGGTAAATTTGGTGCCTCCTACAGAACAGATTCCTGCACAGAGGTCTGCAGTGGGGAACTGTAATAGCATTTCAATCACTGTGAAATGCTGAGAGTGGTTAGGTTAGAGCCCAATCACTGCCTCATAGTAATTACATTGAGAATTGGGTTAATTTTTTATCACTTTCTCATACACCTTAAGACACATTGTTTTAATGTACACACTGAAACATTGAGATGGATCATTTATGAAGGGTGATGGACTCTACTGCCATTAAATTTTAATACATCATTAGTTTTCTAGGCAGATATAAAACAAGGACTGTGATATTCTGTTCTTCATTCCCAAGTTTAACTTAAAAGTCAGTGACCTCTCTTGATTGAGTGGTCATTAAAATAGTCTATACTGTGGTCATTTTAATCTTCAGAGTATGTAAATATTAGAAGTTCAAAAAAAAATCATGCAAATTTTGTCTAAGACTGGAGCCTATTAATTTCTACATTATAAAAGCGCCTTCTCTTCAAATGTACCTGAGAGAACTTTTTGGATTCCTTTGTCCTCTTTGCACAAGGTGAAATTCTATCAGAAATAATTGCATGATGGCAAAAGTATTTCAGGCACTCAGTCTGCCAAGATTAAAGCATATTTATTTTACAGGTCTTAATTAAGCCCTTCAGCAGGAAGGTTCTGTGGAAGCACGAAAAAACAAAGGTGCCTGACCACAATAGGACTGTAGATGAAGTAAAATGGTAAAGCCCCCACAGATATGAGTCAATAATATATAATATCATGGTGTAAAGCTGCTATTGAGGATTCTGTTTCCTGTCACTTTGCTGTGAATATAGAGAGCAGACTAGGAAAAAAAAAAAAAAAAAAGCGCACAAACAAAACCCACAACTGATTTATTGGGAACATCTGTACAAGGGTTAATTTTCACATGGAGAATCTAATCTTAACCAGAGTAGCCAAGAGTTCTCCAGATGGCAACAAAATCTCCACCACTAACATCCTTGCAGTGATGTTTTCCACTGGTCAGCTGTGAGTCACTGAGTTCTTTTTCTGCTGATATGTGTTAACAGTTGCTAATGCAAATTTAAAATTATTTAAATAAAGTTCAGCCAGCATATTGGTCTGCAGCTGGAATTGCTTTTGGTCTCCTAGCTTTCCTGGACTCCTCCTCCTTCCAGAGAGTTGATCAGCATATTCTGGTACACAAATAGTGCTTCTCAGCACAATGCTTCTGATATATAAACACAGGAGAAGCTGCTGGGAGGGTTCACAACTGCCTCAACTGGGCGGCCTGGTCTGGTCACTGGATGGTCACTGTGATCCTTTTCAACCCAGGCCATTCTGTGATTCTGTGATTCTATGATTCAAATCCTTCACAAAGAGTTCCTGTGTCCATTTTTTGGTCACGTTTTTGTAGAGTTGTTGGGGAGCTAAATCAATCATCTTGTTGTGAATCTGCCCTGATGTCCAGTCAATCTCTTGGCTATAAATCAGTAGCTTGTCTCACACTAGTCCCGTTTCATCTGTACAAAGATCAGATACATGCAGTTACAACAAAATTAAGAACTCCACAGATCTTGCCACATCATTTAAAGTAGTGACTATGCAAGTAATAAACTGCAAAACATGAAATAATTGATTAAATGATCATTTTAATTTCAGATCTCTAGGAAAACAAACAAAAAAACTTAAGAATTTTAAGTTAATTGTGCATATTTATTTGAAAGCAAAAAAAAAAAAAAAACTTTGTTCAATGTCTGCCTATAAAATAATTATTAACTTTTATACACAACAAAATTGTACCATAAATACATGTGAATATTTATTATCCGCTGCAGCCAACTGCTCTTAGAAAGTGTGGGATGATTTGGATAATACAGAATGAATTGTTGGCACAGACTGATTGCCTGTACTAATTGTAATTAGTACATGGGAACTCAAGAATTTTGTTGACACTTATCCACAGTTGTTTGCTTTGAAATGAATACATAGAAAGTAACTACAACAGAGTAAGCTTGAGAAAACATGGTCTAACTTTTATGACTTTTATGGAATAATATTATTCACAGTGAAATGGCTCTCCTTTTTTTTTTTTTTTTTTTTTTTTTTTCCAGAAAGTCTTTTATCAAACCTCCGATTTTACATTGATATCTTTCCTCTATGGGAGAATATTCTTGGCAGCAATGAAAACATGGGATGCAGAGTATACTTTCCAAATCAGCCAATGTCTCTTTGCAATTTTTGCCAATGTAAACTTTGCAAATCACGTGCACACTACGCATAAGAGCTGTTGCATTACAAATTAGTATTATTTAATTAATTTAATAATTGTTTAAATTTGAATTTGAATTAATATTATTTATTTATTTTACACAAATTTTTGTTAATTTCCCCAGGCAGATTTTTGATAAATATATGATAATTAAATGGAAAACAGCTTCTTGTGGAGGTTTGTTTTTTGGTTGGTGGGTTTTTTTTCTGTCTTACTCCACTGTTTTTGTTTGCTTGTTTTGGCAAAGCAGGAATAAAATCTTGATTTTCATGCACTGTTTGCAATATTGCTGAAAAGAATGAATGCATGCATATCAGCATGCTTGCTGTTATTTCTCCTATCACACGTAATTAGAAAGAAATATGAGCTAGTTCTCTCTTTGCAGAGATGACAGTTGTTGGAAATATCCAAATAATTTGTCAGGGCGGTATCTCTGATAAAAGCAGATTTTATTCGCGATTCAATGGCGGGCGTCCCGCAAGCAGGAGCGCCCTAAGGCCACAACGACAGCTTTTGTACCTTGTTCCCCGTTTGCCGATCCCCCTGCCCCGTTTCCCCGTTGGCTGGGTGCTCCAGGCTCACAATCTTATCACAGCTTACATTTGTTAATTGCTGTGTTATCTGGTGTCAGCCAGCAGCCATCCTGTTGTTTCCAAGCTGTCTCAGTGCTCTTCTTGTATTGATGTGGTGATTTTCTTCAAAGCCTTCGTTAAACAAAGAGCACCGGGGCGGGGTGATGCCAGGCCTTCCGATGTCTCCTCTTCAGGCGCTTCCTCGGGCATGCCATGGCTTGTTCTCTGGTTTGCTCTCGTGCAGGATATTCTTACAATGTGTATGATAAAATATACATATATACACCTACATACTGAGCGTGCATTCCTGGGGAAGGTTTGTCCAGAGGATAGCGATGCAAACTATTAGAGACCCCCCTCAGGTAAAGTAGAAAGTCTCCCAAAAAGAACTATGGCAGCAGAGACCGTGAAATAAAAAAATATTATCTAACTCTAATGCAGAAACAACATTTGACTCCGATGATAGGTGATGCCCTCAATATCTGCCAGAGTACAGAGTTTGCCTCCTTGGTCAGTTGGGTTGGCAACTCACCAACTTCAACACCAAAAGAGAAAAACAAATGTAGACAGTGTGCCTGGTATTGCTGTCCCCGTTATGTTTTGACACACACTTGACTAGGGTGTCATGGCAATTCTGTGCAGAGAGAAGTGAACTTTTCTAAAGCCTTCCTGTTTTCCATGCTGGAATTAATTTCTTCACTATAACAGATGAAACAGCTCAGAGCCTCTGGACAGTAATATAAATGGAAGGTTTTCTTCTGAAGTGGGAGTGGTAATGAAGAACACTGTTTTACAGAAACATCCTTTCTGAGAGAAAAGTAAAAGGTAGCTCAGCTTTCACTGCTAGATTAAGAACCCAAGAGTCCTTCAGTGAGAGGAAATAAAGACAGAGATGCAGAGTGCTCCATTTTAATCTCTCCCCATGCTATTTTACAAAGACTGATTTTATAGAAAAATAAGGAGCAAAACAGCAGGTCTTATGATATTGTTTTCAGAAATCTCATCAGATACTGGTTTCTTATTCTGGACACGTTTAACAGTTTAGTTGGTATTCTTCTCCTCTTCCTGAAATCATTACCTACATACAGAAAGCTGGGTGTACATACACAACTTTGTGCTTCCCCTACTTATTTGCTTTTGTTGTTAGGGCTCCTTTTTTTCTCCTCATTTGTGCTAAAAAATGCAAATAGATCTTCTTCTCAAGTACATACTGCTGTGGAACCAATGTTGCCCTGAAGGCTATATTGTATTTTAGCAGGGGAAGACCAACACTTTCACAAATGTCAGTCCATACACTTCTGTTAGGAACTGTTTTGTGTGCTTATGTCAAAGAGCAATTTCGAAATGTTTTTACTGATATGCCAGTATCACTGTGACTGTCACTCCTTTCTGTAATTACAATGGGTATCTAAGCGTGATTGGGAAAGTCTTATCGGGGAAAACTCTGAGCGGCAGGGCTGTCCTCCTAAAGTCCATTGTGGACCTCATAGAGAGGGTGGATACGCCCTAAAGGACGGGAGCCTCGGGAGGAACCAGTGCTGGAGAAAGGAAGAAGTGTCAGCAGGAAAAGGAAGTAGAGAAGAGCTGTGATGGGCTGAGCACAAGTCCCTCGCTGTCAGAGGAGCTGGGAATGAAAGGGTGTGTAAGGGTAATGAAAGCTCCCCCTCCTTTGGGGGTACCAAAGCAACAAGGAATTAAAAGATGGGAAGTCAGTTGGTCAATCAATCTAAACTGTGAGAGTAGGTGAGACTGCAGGAACATTTATGCCTGCAGGGTTATCTCACGCAGGAGACAATGACAAGCATCATACCTTCCATTCACACTTAATTAGGGTGCTAAAAGCTACAGGCTCTTAGGAAGAATGAGCCTTATAAACTGGTAAGACTGTGAACCGTGGCACCCAGAAGTCATTGGTTTAATTTGTTTTTATTTCTCACTATCCAAACCTTTGCAAACAGCTATATGAATTTTCTTCGAGTAGGTCTGTTTCGCTCATGACAGTAATTGTTATCTCCGACTTTCTCTCAAACCTTCAGGAGGGAAAGTCAGAAAGTGGTGTGGCAACCAGCCAAGGTCATCTCATCATGATATCATATATTTATATTGATTCATGTATAGAACTTCATAATAATAGAATGGCCTGGGTTGGAAAGCACCTTAAAGTTCCAACCCCCTCCGTGGACAGAGTTACCACTAAATATTGATACACCAATCAACTCCCTGTTCATACATACTTACAGGTTGGGTTACTGACATGTAAAGCAGAACAGAAGTGTGATGTTACTTGTCTTTGGTATTTGGAACGGTACAAACATAAGGACTTTGTCTGTGATAAGGCTATTTTCTTCATTAAGTAAACACAGAGCTAGAGATGAGTCATCCTTTGGACTAGATTTGGATATAATGCTGTTGTTTTGATAATTATTGCATTAGGTAAAATCTGTATGCACAACACTCATTCTAAATCAAAAGAAACAAGATGACATTGAAATTTGCAGCAGCTATTAGAATTTAAATTAAAACCTCAAAAATTTTTAGCAGGTCCATCAATTACCACATTTGTGAGTTAAACAAATGGATTAATATAAATTTACCAGCACAGCAGTTTTATGCAAGTGAGACCCATCTTAGTAATGGTCAAAATGTATTTGGCATCATCATTCATCCTTTTACATTTTTCAAATACATAATAGAAGGACATAAAAAGCCTCTGTCTCCAGACTGTACGGATGAATACTGGAAGAATTATCTCAATTTCATTACTAGGGAGAAATTCAATTCAACACTCTTCCTGTAGAAGAATTAAACCCTACTATTTTTTAACTGATTTTTAAAAGAGAAACCTCACCATTAAATGCATCAGCAAATGGGAAAATCCCAGAATTGAAATAAAAATAACATTATTTTAGATCAAGACAAGCTGAGAACATTGCCTTGTATTTTGATGACAAAAAATACTTGCCTGTTTTTCCTATTCACGGTTCACTTTAAGAGGAGATTTTGAAGAAGTAGTAGTTAGAAAAGTAAAAGAGAAAAAGGCCATTCCATTTATTTAACATGCCAAAATTCAACAATAAATTTTAAAATAACAAGCTTAACAGAAATAAAATGGTCCACTTTGAAACTATTGAAGCGGAAGCAGTGAATTTACCAAAATGGTCATTTACTTCTCTGAAGTTAAATTTTGCTGAAGTGGCATGAAATTATGAAAAGTGTTCCATCAAGGAATGTTTGCTGTGTCTGTTTTGTTGTATTAATCACATAGGATACTCCTTTGATTCTTAACCTTCCTGCCTCTACATTCCTAATCTCTATTTCTAATATCTCCTTCAAGCGACTGTGGCATTATCTGTCATAGTTTGAAACAATGTGCTCAAACAGACAAAATATGAATAATCATTAATTAAATGGCCTAACTGAAAGAAAATTTTAGTTAAAAACTTTTCTTGGTAAAATGAAAAGCACCATATCTTATCTGGACAAATATAAGACATGATATTTCCATTTTAAAACTCTGTCTGATTTCATTTTTTTTTCTTTTGCACTACATGTTTTTTCCTCTTTTTTTTTCTTGCAGATTTATTCAAGAATTAATTCTGTGTTTAATGAATGCCCTGAAGAGGACCAAAACTGACCAGCTACAGTCAATTAAATTATAGTAATTTTTAAGAAATCAATTCAAAATTATTAACTGCAAATAGCAGCAACTATTTTGACTGATAAGATTCTCAATACAGAAAGAAGACATAGAATATGAACATTCGTGCATAGGTCGGGTAGTCATCAAGTCTGCGTGCACAATGACTACTGATTCTTGGTATTCAGTGCTGAGGCTCAGATAATGACAAACTGCCAATGTTTTACAAGTAAAAGAAATGTAGTTTTGCTTCCATAAGATATTAAAAAATATTTCAATTTTTTTTTAACAATAGTTTTTCATTGGCTGAAGATCTGTTCTAATGAATTTGTACTGACAAATCTTATTGTGGGTAAGAAAACTGCTTGAATGAGGTGTTCACAGCATACAGCACATTAAGGCACATTTTGTAATTCATGTAGCTTAAACATGAATATAAATTGATGATTTTCTTCTTTCTTGTTCTTGGCTGAAAGTGTTTTGTTATTATTTTTCCTTTTTAATAAACTTTGTAATCAGAACGTGCCTTCTTGCAAATACATAAATTCTGCAAATGCCTAAATTCTGCATCATTTATCTTGGCATTGATGGATGCAAGTACAACTTTGGATAACCTTGCTGGCGGTTCCTTGCTCATGTCAGTTGTTCTGTAAGGGCTGCAGATCAAGTCAAATATTTCACAGACATTTTGCAGTCAACACAGTAACTTACCACTGACTGCAACCTCTGCCAGCTCAAGAGAAAGCTATTTGTAAAGTCAGTTTCTACAAGTGGGAAGGCCTGCACTGCATCCCATGCCATGGCTTCAGCTCAGTGTTAGCAGCACACCGGTGTTCAGTTTTTGCATTACTTAACTGATATTATGAGAACCTGTTCTCCTGAGTACATGGTGAATAACAGAGAATGAGAAATTTACCAAGAGTTTAGATTAGACTTTCACACAATTAGATTCTACTTAACCTATTTTAGTTTAAAATACTGCAGTGTGGAGAATTTTAAGATCAGGTTAGGAAAATGTCTTTTAGAAATATTGTAACTACAATTGATAATGCCTTGCAACAGAAAATTGGACTAGGTGACTAGCTGTAGTCTAAGTTTGTTTTATGTAATTGTAAATCTCTGTGATGGTTTTAGAAAACAAAACAAAACAATGCTACTTGGCTCTGGAGATCTTTGCTAGGACCAGTGTCAATTGGCACATAAATTAATATCTCATAGGCTCATTTTTATTTGTGTTTACATATCATGCAGAAAATTTGCCTGATGATTACAACCCCTGCAGCATCTCACATATTAAAAAGTCTGAAAAAGTCTTCAGAAGGGTTGTGCGATCTCCTATCTTGGAGGTATTTCGAATTTGAGTGGCAAAGCTCTGAACAACCTTACCTACTCTGACCCTATGCAGAGCAGGACTTGGAATGGGTGAATTCCAGAGGTTCTTCCCAGCCTGTATTATTCCATAATACTATGATTTGAAAGTGCATATTAAAGTAATCCTACCTTATTTCATCTTCTGATGTCTCTGTATGCAAGTTGTTTGGACTCAATCTCATGTGCTTCAAGGGGTGAAGGCAGTATCATGCACAACAGTGTATTCCCTTTCTAAAACTGAAGCCAGGTGACCTGTGTACAGGAACCTTGACTTAAGCGGTATGACTTTCTGTTAGTCTATGCATATGGACTTTCAAATACTTTGGACAGAATTTGACAGTTGTATTAGTAGGTGTCATAAACTGTGGTTTTTGTTAAAAATAATTTGGTTGTGTGTGCGTGCTGTACATGTACTAAAAATAAGCAGTTGTAAATGCAGCTGAAACATCACTGCTTTCACATGAACTTTCATCGAAGGTAATGAATTTGGTTTTGTTTTCGTTTTTGTTTCCTTTGTAGTGGATAAACAAGACCCTCCTTCTGTGAAACACAGTGACAGCATCTCAACCAGCACTGCAGTTCTAATCTGAGAGAGAGTCAGCTGAAGAATTAGAAATGAAAACTTGGACAAAATGAAATAACTCATATGAGGAAATCAGGACCAAGGAGTACATTCAGGTGATCTGGCACTGGGCTTATTTTTTTAGGGTTGTTTTCAACTCTTATGATACACACCCTATAAAAATGCTTTGTTCTGTAGTAGTTCATTACAACTGAAGACATGCAACATGTTCTATTACTCACAACAGCACAAACATGAAGTGAAAATAAACTCCTACAAATATGAACAATGATGAAGGCCCACATAAAAAAATGGGAAATCATAACTTGGAAAGATGTATAAGGGCCCTTATGTGAAAGTAAATATTAACCTCTTAGACTGGTTTTGAATGACTTGATGGGAAATCTTAATCCATATGGACTTAATTGAGTCCATACTGGGTGGTGGATAAGAGTGGATAGTACTTGAAGGGTCATTTTCATCTAAAAGTGCAATATCAGCTAACTTAAGGTTGAAATACCCTGTGCATTCTCTACAATGGAGAGAAAAAGAAGTGGAAAAAAATGAGGAATCTGTAGAGGAGCCATATAAGGCATTGAAAAACATGCATTAACTTGAGAGAATTAAAAAGCATGATCAATTCAGCTTATCTAAAAGAAGACTGAAGTGTGGCTTTATCAAGAAAACAAATCCTTTTCAATAACATATTTTCAGAGACTAAAAACAGAGAAAGTCACAATGAAAAATAGCACTGGACGCTCAGGTCAAATAGTGTCAAATAGGAACTGTATTGGGGTTAGAAGAGGAAGTAAGAGAAAAAATGATTTATAAAGGAAGAGATCTATCAAGAAAAATAGTAGAACAGTAGGTATTCTACATGTCACGTTTTCTTCAGAATAAGTCTTCCAGAAACATATGGTTCAGTCAAACACAGAATATTGGACTCAAAGAAATATTAAGTCAAAGTTAATGGCCCATGATTTAGGTAGAAAATGCTTTTCCCCTCACAACCCCAAATTACTTACATACAACAGTAGGAACTGCATCCACCCCTGCAAGAAGTTGAAGTGCCTTCTGTCATTCATGTATTCGGAAGTCAAAGTTATTCATGGTCCAGAAAATCTACAGAATGAAAAGTAAATCTGGAATTATGAGTAAATGTCAGGGGAAATGCATGTCATTTTCTACCAAAGTGCACATGAAAAAATAAGTTCACTAGAGAACATCTGAAAACACTTCACATTTGCTTTTTTTTCTCTCTCCCTCTATAAAGCATAAAACTGTCTAAAAGATAGATTATTTCCGTTGTACTCACCTGGAAGAAACGTTTAGTGTGGTGTTTTTCTTCATGTCTTCTGCAAAACTAAAATAGAGCTGAAGTAACTCGCTGAGTTCATTACGTTCAAGCAGCCAACAAGTTTGAAATATGCAGTTTATGTCCCCCACATTTTCCTTTCTAAGACCTTTGGGATGACAATTTAGAGATCAGTTTCATTGTCTACCAAATTATTTTTATTAAAACAACAACAACAAAAAACAATGCAAACCAGCAACTCTTAGTCCTGCATAGTTCTTGTACTTCCTGGAAGTTTTTAATATATGCTCACTTTGCACCTACATTGTTTGCTCAACATTAGCATCCTTTTGGAAAGAAAAGAATCAAGCAGCACTTCTAACACAATAGCTCATTTTGCAGGGTACTCCAATGAACCATTTAAGGATGAATGAAATAGCCTTTCTAGATGGATTTTGTTCACAAACTGCTGTTATGGATTCATAAATACCTCTGAGAAAAAAAAAGACAGGAGTTCTCAGTGTTTTACATAAATCCTTAAGTGAGATTTTATCATTCACTAGTGCTCACCAGCACTATGAAATCTAATAGCAAAAGTACAACACCACACTAATATCCATTTACAAGGCATAGAAATAGTGCTATCTATAATTTTTTATCTGACAATGATCTTCTTGGTTGCTGGTTAATATGATGATTAAGAAATAATAGGATAATGGCTTAACAGTGAATTTGCTTTGGGAAAAGAAAGCGATACAGTGTCTAGAAAACTGAACTAACAATTAAATATCAGCTTCTTCTCAGCTATGCCATTAAATAACAAAATCTTATTTCACTTATCTATATTATTGCTTTCCTCTTACTGTTTTAAATGCAAGGAATCTGGAACTTGCCATCTTTGCACAGCATCAGTCGTAGCAGAGCCCCAAATTTTGACACTACTAATCTCATTGTACTATAAGATAATATAATAATCTTTTTGACATGAAGAGAAAAAGATGTATCTCTTCCAGTAATCTTTGATAATGATCTGTCAACAACATTGTAACTTCTGTCATTTCAGAAAAGGTTTTTGCCTTTACTGGAAAAGGACTGAGGCTTTGTAGAGACAGCAAAATTCAGGGTCTTGGGACTTCTGGGGTTTTGTCTCAGTCTAAGTAGATTCTAGATTTATTAGCTTTGAAAACATTCGTCTAGCAAGTAGATAACTTTTGCCTTAATTTATTTTAGCTTTAGTTTTTACAGGGATAAAAAGTTATTATACTGCTTAGATTGAGTTGTCTGTGCCATCCACAATAAAATGTTGTGCAGAAGGTTTTAGATCTCCCTACACCATCTGAGCAGAAGACCATCAACCTTAGGACTCAGAGGACCTTTGAGTAATCAGAATATTCAACAATGTTTGTCATCTCAAGGAGGCTGGTGTTTTGTATAACAAATCATTCTTCTATTAATCTGGACTGTAAACTGTGGCATTTTTGTAACTGGATTAGCAACAGGTGTTTGTTGTAACTTGAATTCTGTTGTTAATCACATTAAGTATACTCTCATGTAGCCCATGAGAAAGATTTTGAGTGTAACAGATGCCTGTGTGAGGAACTTTCCACTTATATGCCATAATAAGGACTGAAGAAGCATCCGATTTCTTCTAACTCTATAGTGAAGCAATGATAGGCCTGTGGATTAATACTGGTATCTCTTCAGATTCAGCCTGTAATGGTTAACTCTTGTTTAAATAACTGTATAACGCACCCATTTTGTGTAACTGTTTTTTTGTGTTTGTGTCATTGGTTTTTAATCACTTTACTTAAGAAAATGCAAATATGATTTATAAAGGTGTCACTGGTGAGTTGCTATAGGACAGCTGAATTCTAAATTTAGAATTAGATTTAGAATTAAATTTAGAATATAGAATTCTAAAACCTTAGGTTTTAGAAATAACCCATTTGTAATTCTTCAATCCTCTTCAATCAGGAAAGTATTTAATTTCCTCCCTGCCCCTAACTTCATTGCCAAAGGAAATCCATATTTAAAAGAAAATAAAAAGAATATTGACCTTTTATCTTCAAATAATACTAATTATCACACATTCAGACCACTTAATCAGTGTACTGTAAGATAATTGGTCTCTGAAAGGATCAGGATGTATTTTGCTGCAGGCAACATTATTCAGTAACTACAGATTACTTAAACTGTGACATTTTAAGTGCATTCAAGGACTGAAAACCAACTAAACTACACTGGAATGTTCAATCAGCAACTGAGCAGTGCAGTGTGTATCTTAACAATGTGATCATCAGGAAGCAGCAAAAGTGAGGCTGCCCCACATAGGGAGGGAAGATGCAAGTTGGAGGATGCAGTAACACTGTCAGAGCAGCGCTCCCCAGCCAGGGCACAGTGCCATACCCAAGCAGGGCAAAAAGAGCAAGGCTGGTGGCAGTGTCTAGTTCTAGCAATCTTCTGACAAATGCTGGGTGATGAGTCAGGCCTGAGAGGAGCCCCAGCCAACAAATAAATGAATATCAGAAAGGCCCAGGCTTTCCTATAAACACAGCTCAGACAAGCGCCTGGGCCACAGGCAGGGAGTTGGAGTGGAGGGCTGCTCCTGGCAATTACAGCCTGTTGGTGGGCCATGTTGTGCATTTAAGCCATTTGTTAAAAAACATGCCAATTAACGCTGACTGCAGACAAACAGAAACTTTAATTAGCTAATCCTTAAGGATGTTTCTTTTTCCCCTGCAGAGTAAAATCTAATCTTTAAGCTGTTCTGACATTTTTATGACTGGAACTAGATTTCTTTTGCTATTTCATTTTAAATAATCATTTGTACTTGTTCATTGTTCCAGGATAAAGTCTGGGTTTGGGGAGGACTTGTAAGACAAACTGGAGAAATTATAACCGTGGGCTTTTTAAAATTAAATTAAAGTGAAGAGCAAAAATTAAAAGTATGGTGTGCAAGTAATAATCTCACTTCAAGCACTGAAATTCATAAATGGAAATAATATGCAAGTCTTCTTAAAAGTTATAGCAAAGTAATGCAGAGTTATTACTTCTACTGCAGTGTTCTGTCCTTCAGCTACTCCAGTAATATGATTGAGCATTTTGTGTTTGCATAGAGTTTTGAATTAAAAAGCCTCTAAAGAAACAAAAATGCTACGGTAAAGCTTATTGCTGTAGATAAACTACTACTATGAATCCTTTTGAGTTCACATTTGACTTTTTGAGGTGTTAGCCTATACATTAAAGTACCAATAAATACAGATTTATTGGTATATCCTGCAATCTCCTCTTCTGTGTTGTGCAGAAGGTTTTCGATTGAGGTTTTATTTTTTCCTCTGTAATTACTGTATAGAGCCCAAATGCATCACAGGAGTGGAAAATTATCTAAATGAGCGTGTTTGTCATTCTCCTGAGGTGTCTGACTAATGAATCAGTTAAGTTTTGATTTTGTAATTCAAAGTAGGCTGTCCTCAATTCACTTTTCAAAATTTTATTCTCACAGTACACATCCCTGGCAAATTCCCCCATTCTTTCAGCACCACTGAAATCAAAACCATGTAGGTCCCTTTCCCACAACAACCAAGATGTAAAAAATTTAAAAGAGGTCTGAAGAGCATACAGAAAGGAGATTGTGGAAATTACTTGTGTATTGTAAGAAAAAGATGGATGTGAAAATGTAGAAGTGTATTGCTGTATTTCAGTATGCTGCACAGGACTTTACCCGCATGGTGAACACTTGGCATACTTCCCATGGGGTGGCTATCAGAGTTAAAAGGTTATTTGACATGCTCTTCAATGGCTTGCATGTGTGTCCAAAAGGGAAAATGTTGAAATCTGTCATGAGTTAGAAGTCAGTGAACATGAAATGGAACCTATTTCTCAGACAGCTACACAGCAATTGATAATTTGCAGCTCTCAAATTTAAGCAGTGACTTTTCCAGACCAGTGTTGAATGTAGTACCATGAAAATCACTGCAGCCCTCTGGCAGGGGCCGGAGGTGGTATTAATAGTTCACAACATAATAAAATATGGGCCAGTTGAAGAGAGATGGCTTTAATACATATGTATTGGAATAGGAATGGGTTGTCATGGCAAAATTAGATGGGGAGCTTCCAAAGTTCTTTGCCAGGACCAAAACGTCCATGATGCCGACCCCCACAAACACCCAGTGACAGGAAAATTGCCTGTGATTTTAGTAGTTATCATTCTCTCATGCTGATCTTGAGCTACAATATGGCACACAGCCCCAGGGGGCACATGGCGTTTCCTGTGACAGAATTCATCTGTGAAGGAGGGGTACTGGGTCTGTGATACCTTTCAGGTATGACATTCTGAACCAGCACAGATTCTGAGGTGCACAAGCCTTAATTGTTCTCAGTAGTGATGCATTAGAGTCACATTTGTGTAAGTTTCCACATGGGTTCATAAGTTATTTGTATTCCATATGCTATTGCACATTTTCATTTGGAAAAATCTTTTGAACAATACAGATGGTTATAGCAAAAAAAAAAAAAAAAAAAAAAAAGTAATTCTACAAAGATTCTGTAAATGAATTGAGAAAAGTGTACAATACAGATTTTTGGGGAAATGTATTAGCCTAAATGTGCATTTATGATGCTATTTGTTTTCTTATTGCATGTGATACTTCTTCAGGATTTGGCAAACAAGGAAATAGACCGATGTGAAACTTACGCAGTCCAATGGGAATTCCTCACTGACTGATGGATACAGACAAGTCATTAAGTTGTCCAGAACAGTTTGTGTCACCTGAAATAGTTGTATTGCCTTTGTGAGGTGAAATCTGCCGCTTACTTCTTGGGAGATAAAACTGTAAAAATAGGAGAGAGTGTCAGCTGTTAGCAGAATCACTAGGAAAGTAAAGTGATGGAAAATGTTTTAAAGGTTTCTGGAAGACTTTAAATTGGATGAACTCTCTGCCTCTTACAAATACAAAATAGAATTGGCATAAGACAGTATTCTTATAAGGAGAGTAATATTTAAGATCTAGGTAATTTTTTTTCAGTTGCTGAGAGCACAGATATCCTTTGTTTATTATTTTAAATTGCAGGTTTTTAGTTCAGCATATGTAATTCACATCTCCAATAATTCATCAAAGCATAAGCCATAAGGCATAAAGCACAAGGCACCTTTTTTTCTTGTAAGAATATTTATATATGACAACACAAAATTCCTGGAATGAAAATGTCTTCCAGAAGCATGTTTTGGAAAATCGCTTCTGAAATGAAGTCAAACCCATGACAAGGAGCTCTACCATAGCTTCCTCTTGGATGTCAAAGTTTGGTCATCTGTACTCAACTTCATAGCAAGTTTCAGAAGCAGATACCCAGGAAGCTTTCCAGAAAGGCAGATTTTTTTTGTTGTTTCGCTTTAAGAAATCCATGAGGAAATTGATTCGTAGTATTGGTGAGTGTCTGAGAGCTGTTACTTTGAGAGAATTTGCTGAATGGAGTGTGTTCATGTTACTTACGACACTGAGCAACGGTAGTGGTGAAAGTGAATTGGTGCACTGCCTTATGAGCAGTCCTGCAGTTATTGGAGAATTACTAAACCACATTAAAAGATAGAATTAAGCATTGGCCAATTGCAGTAATTGCTGGTTCTGCCTTCCCACAAACCTGCCCACTAACAAAAACACTGTGAAATGAACTTTGAATAAATCTGTAGTGGGTCTTTTAGTTAAAAAAAAATGCCCTTATCATGCCTTGATCACTTCAGTAATATGAAAATATGAATGCATGTTTCTATCTGTTGATATAAGATTATTTGCTCTCTGAAACTCTTCGATGTGATGGTGAAACTCTGAAGAAAATCAGCAACCACCCTGAATAACACATTGTGTGATGAACTCACTCTATCATGGATAAACACGGATCTGTGTTATATAAGGAAAATCCTCTGTGAGTAGCTGTCATCACCAGTCCCCTGAAAAGAAAAGAAAGGGTATAAGAACACCTGAAGGGGTCTACAGGAAAACTGGGGAGGAACTTCTTATAAGGGCTGGTAGCGACAGGATGAGGGGAGGTAGTTTTAAACTGGAAGCGATTTAGACTTGATATGAGGAAGAAATTCTTTACTGTGAGGGCAGTGAGACTCTGGAACAGGTTGCCCAGAGAGGCTGTGGATGTGAAGTTGACATGTAACATTAACAGTACATGCAGGTTTGTATACATACACTGTACATCTACACAATGTTGTAAACGGTAATTGTATGGAATGGAATGGTGTTGAATATAAAACACACTCTGTGGGCTGAAACATATACATATTAAGCGGAATGACTATTTCAAAATTAATATTGGTGTTATTGAAACACAGGTAAAATATAGGCAAGTTAAGGGGTAGCCTGAATTGCTTATTCCACACATTCAAAAAGATCCTGAGGAGGCAGAAAGCAAAACATGGTCCCACCCGTGAGGAGAGAGAAGGGTGACCAGATTTTCAAATCCTCTTAGGATTTCATTAGGATGAAATGGCACTCGAGATCCATATGTAAGAGGAAAAAAGCCAGCTTTAATAGAAGATTTCTACAAAACAGTTATATGCATTAGTCCTCCCAGGACTACATCTGCCTAAGCTGCGCATTGTTAAAGAAAATTCAAGTAAGCCTTCCATTGCTTTACAACTTCAAAAGAAAGAGGGGAAAGGAAATAGAGAAATGAAAGGGAATAGAGATCAGCAGGCCTGCAGGCAGGTGTTCTACATGTGCTACAGAAGGTAAGCAGCAGTGAAAAGGAAAGAGTGGGCTGTCCCCTCCCTTGACCCTCTGAATAATACCAAACTAAAAAGGAAAGGACACCCCTTCCCAGCTCCCATTTGGAACTGTCAAACCAAAAAGGGGGACCAAGGTCCCTTCTGTGCTTCATGGCTCCTTGGGCACTGTTCTGGGCTCTTCCAGGAACAACTGAGGCATCAGCATTTGGGGCACTGCCCAGGCCTGTGCTTTACAACTACCGTAGGTGAAGGCTAGCAGATCATGTTTTATTGACTGTTTTAGGTCAAGTCTACTTCGAAAACAAATTTTACGTCTCCTGTAACTCCTCAGGTGAGTTGTTGATCCATTATTTCCAATAAATACTTATTGCAGCTGTCTTTAGTGCCTGATACAGTTGTAGTGTAAAGATGGTGGTCATGATCTCTTATAAAAACAAATAAAAGAATCGCGTATCCGAAGGCAGAATTTGACCTTGATTAGGAAAAAACAAAAGTAAGAAAAATGGATTCCATACCCCAGTTTCCAGGCACATGTTAAAAGAACCCTAAATATAAATCAATCAGGATGGATGAAAGGGAAGAGAAAATGATGGAATTTTAAACTAGTAGTCATGGCACGAACCAGTGATATTTTCTCTACCTCCTCACTTCCTTTTGGGTTAAGAGGAATTAATTTCTTGTTCATTTTATCTCTTAAAAATTGTCACAGAAACTGTATGGAATATTAACGCTCAAAATATTCTGTAAATGGCAGATGCTATTCACCTTAGTTAATTTTTCTGAGTCCTATATTTGAACAGGTTAACCATCCTTCATGTCCACTGCTGACATTACTAATATGTGAAAAAGAAGTACAAAGATAGATTATTGAATGTCGGTGCTGTCAGTTCAGAAACATTGGTCACAGATATGGGACTTGCTTGTTGTATACCAGAGTTTACAAAGCTGTATGCACTTGCCTGCACTGGTAGATCTTACTGAAGTCTAAGATGTGTTTTTAATTAACTGTAAGACAAAAAGGCAGCAAATTTCCAAAGTCTGCTTCCAAATCTCGAGCAGAGCCTCAGCAGATGGGAAGAAGGAAGTGGAAAAAATGAGCAAAAATTATTTTTATAAAGCACTTAATCCCAGCAAGCCATTTAACATTTAAAACTTCTTTAAGGGTTGAAGGGTATTAATCACATTTTCATAGCACTCACCAAGGAACAGAAGTTCCAGCTTTGCATTGCTATTAGTCAGTTTTATTTTCTTAACAATGACATGACTGGTGTTAGTATATTTTTTTCATGATTAGTGAAGAAATAATTTCCAAGTCTAATTAGTGTGAAGTCTTTCTCATTGTTAACCACTTTTATTCATGGGACAGCGTGATCATTTACTGTAGGTTCTTCTTCTCTTGGAGAAAATAATAGTAATTTAAAAGGCACATTTTGAGCTGTCCCAAATTATGTTTCTGTGTAAAAAGTCTTGGGATTTCACCGTTGTGCTTATTGCTTGCTTCCTCCAGCCAAAGAGGAAAAAAACACAAGTTTTATATAATTAGAGAAGCAAAACAAAACACACACAAAATGAGCAAGTTTGTTGTCACTGGAGAAGCAATCCCTGTCAAAGATGAAGTTTCATGATGAAGGGGTATAAAGAGTTGCAGGCAGATCTGTTACACATGTAACAGTTAAATGAAAATGTCAAAATTGTTAGCACTAAATCAGCATTTGAACATGAGTTCCTGGGTAAGCAGTTGACTTGAAAGAAAGAACTGGTGTAATGCTTACTGACTTCGGAAAAAATATTTTTGGGACTCATTTCCTTAAAATTCTCTGTCTTTAAAACATGCCCCAAGCATGAACAATTTCTGACTAAACTCATATGATTTATTGTTAATTATGTCTTGTTTTCTAGTCCACAGAAGAAAATTAACAGGAGTATTTCAAGTGTTGATTCACACAGATTCACACTAAAATACTTCTGAAAAAAAAAAAAAATCAATTTCAGACTCTCAAAGCTTTTTTTTTGTAATATTTAAAAGGAACACATAATTAGGATCCCAATTCTTTGGCCTGCACTTTCTCCTGTGGAACTCAGCACTTTGTGACCATCCTTGATGTCTGGCAGAAATTAACATCACCGTACGTGGGTGTAGTCTGTTCTATGCTCTCTATGACACAAAATCAACAGATAGAATAAAAGCAAGAAAAACTGTTAGATTATTAATTCTATTCAAATTGACTGACAATAGTTAGAATGAATTCTGTTGTTCTCAACTGAGCTGCAGCGATAGACTAAACTGCATGAGATCATACAAACATTTACTTAAACACATTTGTAAATTTCTAGGAAATCATAGTCATGTTAATACTTGCTATCATGAAGTAGCATGGTGTCCCTTCTACTGTAAAAATGCTTCTGAAAGTAACAGGTATATCTGAAGCTCAAAACGGCTGCAGAAGTTGGACTTTTTCAAGTCCAGTAACAATATTCATTACATTAACTTTTGATACCTTAACATCTTTGACCTGAGGGAAATACACACTGATGTAACATAATATCAGAACTTTTAAGTGCAATAGGTGTTCATACAGTAAGTATACTTTACACACGTGATTACCTTAATGTTGCATTTCACAGGATGCCAGAACATCGGTTGGTGTCAGTCTGTGTCGTAAGGTGGGAAATGTGGACACACCATTCGAATTTCAGCTTTTTCAAACTTTGGTTCCCTGACAGACTTCAGTAATAATTCATTTGTTTTCAGACATCAAACTCAGGGTCTTCATCTGTGCAGCTGGAGATTTTTATCTGTTTTTCCTTTTATTTTAATTGCTGTTTTCTCATCAGATGTGGCCAAAACAATGATCGCAATGCTCTTTAACTCCCTTACTGATATGTATATAAATTTATTCAGTTTCAGCACAGTGTAATCATATTTTAACATTCCAAGCTGGAGAGGAACACACTCTGCACACTGTGGTAGAAAAGCAGTGCATCGATGCCAGATTTCTAGGTTGTTCTTTATTCTCCCTGTTCCTGTCATCAACACAGCTTGTCAGATCCTTGTTGGAAAACAGAAATGAAATTTATTGCCATGTGCAGACCTGGAAATCTTGATGATTTCTGTCATATTGTACTCCAAAAATTATTCTGAAGCATTTTCTAGTTCAGAGTGAATTATTTTCAGCATTCTAAAATCCAAGAAATGAACAAATAATATATAAGACATGCCCCAAAATTTGAGCCTATTCATTTCAGTGGATGTATTTTAACTATACCTTTAGAACTACAGTTTATAAGTGTTAAAAATATTGAGTAAAAATTACATGTGAGAATTTTTAGAAAGGAATATATGTGTATCCAATACAAATTCAGGGTCTTGGCTTCAGTTCAAAATCACATTATCTCAATGTGTACAGAGAAGAAAATTAAAGGAACATCATTAGTTCCTTGGCACTGCAGGTGTTTTCTAAGTGTTACAGACTCATCTACTACTTAAATGATGAGTATATAGAAATAATTTCAGCTTTGATTATCTTCTGGTGCATCCACTTTAAAGATCCCTTGAGTTTGTAAACTACAGTCTGATTTGTTTGTTTACTTGTTTGTTTTTCTATTTTTCTTCCACTTTGCAATATTCTAAGCAGGAGTACTTGTTCCCACTTGACTGAAAAATAATTATCTGACTACCTTCATACAGCATCATTACAAGAAATCGCTTACTGCCCTACCCCCTCCACTAAGAATGAGTATTTAAATTACTATACATTACTAAATATATTTTTCTACTATTTTTAAACCTGTTGCAAAGAGGAAAATAGATGTACTAACTCAAATTGATGTATAGTAAGAAAGTACACTTTTTCGAAACCCAGATTAAGTTGGGCCACAAACTTCTTACAGAAGAATAGGGAATTTCAATTTCTTATCATATGCAACGTACTACATTGAAGGAGATGCAACCTCCTGAGAAACTGCTCTTTAAAAAGTCTCTATCGATTATTTCCTTCAGTTTTTTAAAGATTCACAGTTCATTCTCTGCTTCTTAGGGAACTTTCCTTCTTCAAGGGAAAAGCTCTAATTAACCATTAGAAATAAAAAGTGTCATGGTTTTGGAAGGGATACAGTTATTTTCTTCACAGAGGCTCATATGATGCTGTGTTTTGGATTTAGGATAAGAATAATGTAGAGAATACACAGATGCTTTAGCAGTTATTGCGCTGGGAAGACACTAAATCAAGAATATTTCAGTTTCTCTTACTTTTCCCTTATTTTTTTCCCTGTACTTTTGGGTTTCATGATTTGCTGGCTTGATCATCTGGGTTCTTGATAGCTCCCATTTCACATCCCATTTCCACTACTAGAAATATGGGGTAGTCCTGTGTAGTTATATGTATATACAGTAGCTACATGTATCTTATTTTTTTTCGTTCTTAATGAGAGAGCATCTGATTGGATAGTCTCTGAGTGTCTTTTCATGACAATGAGAGTTTTTGATCTTAATTAGTATGCTAGCCTCCCAGTGTTCTTGCATGGGTGTCCTCTTCATTTACTTCATTTAATTCCAGTATGATTTTATCTCTGTTTTCAGTGTCCACACCCACAGGAGGGACACAATTATTTCCACAATTCAGAGGCAATGCTTTTTAAAAAAACGGTGGCCTTTCTTCATACCAACTGGTATGAAGGTATGAATGGTACATATCTCTGGTACATATTAGCATTTATGTCTCAGAGGTATTTCGTCAAACAAATAGCTTCAGGGTGTGCTAAGGAAAATGTGCATAGTACCATATAAATACCTAGCATACACTGTATTTATCAAAAGCTATGCCAACTGGATTTACCTCTCAACAAGGGATCTGGTTAGTGCAGACTGCTTAGAGCAGTCTGTAAGTTATATAGGTTCACTTGAAAGAAAAAAGAAATAGAAGAGAGAAATGGAGAGAGGGAGAGGGGAAGGAAAAGGAAGAGGAAGGGATGGAATGGTGAACAGGAGCTGTGAGGTTTTTTTTGTCTCTCATTTCAGTATTACTGTTCTACTTTGTTATGTTTTTGTTTGTTTTCCCAATAATATGTTTTATTTCAGAAGTAACTGAAAAGATGTTGAAAATCCTGTAATTAAAAAAAAAAAAAAAAAAAAAAAAAAAGCCACCTTTCTGTGGTTTTAGAAAACTAGACTTGCTAGTTTCAAGCCACTAGGCACAAATAAACCTGCACCAGGTTAGTGATTTCCACACTCATTCTTTGAAGAACAGTAATAACAGTTGAGTTACTCTCTACTGTTTCTCAATAAATCTACAATTTGCCACAAATCTCTACAAGTTTAGTTTGCAGGTCTTCGTGGTATGCAGCCGCCTGCTTTATTTCTGAAAGGCTCTGTGAACATATTCTTCATTAACTGTCATTCTCCACAGTCCATATATTAGCCTATAAAACTACCTTCTGGTTAAAAACAGCAGGCTGGGTCAGGAGACACATTCCTATGCACAAACTCATTCAGTGAATGTTTTAGCTTTCATATGATAATTATTTACAAGTATATTTTATACACATGCCAGTTACACATGGTATTTTAACCACTTATTTCTTAATGAAACAATATCACAGCTGCCTACAATGATGCAGATCCAGACAGTAATTGTTGCAGACAGCTTTAGAAATAATAAGAAAATAATTCTTAAAACTACCCTTACTCTCAATATTGTTACACATCTAAAAGAGCACTGCTTTTTTTCTTATTGTCGTTCTGCTTTAATTTTCAATCTAGATTATGTTTCAACTGGTAGTTCTGTGAGCACAGTAAAAACAAATATTTTGTCAAGAAAACACATTATTTTATAAATAAATAATCCCTTTGTGCCTCTCTGGTTTCCCATTACTTTGTATGAGGTAGAAATTTCATTGCAAGACTCTCTCAGTGAAATACTTCAACTTAAAATTTTGGAAGTGGGAATGAACACAGGACTTCCAGATGCCAAAGTTATGGCTAGAAAAATCTTATCCAAAAGGGAATACGGCATGCCTGAGAATCTGATGTGTGGTAGCATAAGGCTCCTGACATCAAAACCAATCACAGTAAATCAGGCTTGAAGCAAGGTTCCTTGAGGCCTGACCCTTACAAAGGGAATGCAGTGATGCAGCACTGCTGACTGAAATGCCAGAACAGCATCAACTTTGCTTTGACACAGATTTGGGATGGTACCAGTTTCAATGTACTTGCATTGTGTTTTTGTAAACAGATACCATTCTTTTCCTTCAGCATCTGTGTGTTACATACAAATAGTTTCATTGGAACTGACCAGTCCAGCCCAACATCCCCGTCACATTTGTTCCTTATTTGTCTTTGCTTGTTTGTTTGTCTGTTAGATTGTTGTTGTGGTGGGATTTTTTTGTTTCTTTGTTTTTCTTTCTGAGCAGTGGTACATCAATAAGATGAGGATTTTTCCTTTTCTGTGTGTCATTTTCCATTAATCTAAACCAATTTTCCTTTGAGGCTGCCTTGAGAAGATATTCAGCATCATGACTTTTTCCTTTAATTCTTACAACTGGCCCTTGTTAGATATTGCCATATCCTAAGGATATCAACACTTCAGTAATTTTTCTGTATTATTTATTCTCTCTGAGCTTACACAGAAAACTGAAAGGCAAAATAAAATATTTTGTTGTTGTATTTATGCCATGTTTGACATTGTGGAGGTCCCAGTCATTAGCAGACATTTATGGCAGGTGCCTTTTGGGAGATGTTTTTTTATCTGAATTAAGTACAACTCTGCCTTGAAACTGGAAGAGCCACACTAAGTTCTTTCAGCTTTTTAGTTATTTTAGGGATGGCATTTGACATTCTCTCCTTATCCACCAAGAGGTTTTTGAGATAACTCAGAACTGGGCTTTGTCCCAGCTTTCTGTGTGATGTGATTTATGAAGTCACCATAGAATGACACAGTGAAGGATGCAGTGTTGCCATTCCCCTGGAAAACTGCTCTGGATTCGGTCTAGTAGTTGATTCGGACCTTCCAAGGCCTATGTTATTACTAATCCCTGGGAGAGCAATGGTTTGTGATTGATGAAAGCACAGAAACTCTGCTAGCAGGCACCCCGTTGTTTTCTCCCAAGGACAATGTGAAATACAACATTCTTACATTCAATATCTTGTTATAGGCAAAAGGAACACACAATACACACATTATGGACTGGAAAAAAAATATGATTAGTCTGATTAATGTTTTAACACTCTAGTAAAGTTTTAATAGTCTAGATGTTTTAGTAGTCCAAACAATATATAATCAGTACAGAAAAGCCTCATTAGCAACTAGATCACTAGTTCACTAGTAACTAGATAACTAGATCACTAAATCACTAGATTAAAAGTCTTCCTACGTAGAAAGCTTCTTTGTGGACTGTTGGCTTTTGCTTTGTTTTGGTGTTATGATCACACTCTATCCTAAGGTTTCTAATTCAGTCTCTCTCAGTGCTGTGGTTTAACTCAGTAGGTGGCTAAGCACTGCACAGCCATTTACTCACTACCTGCCCTCACTCCCCACAGGGAGAAGATCAGAAAAAAAGGTAAAACTCATAAGCTGAGATAATGACAGTTTAATAGCAGAAAAAGAAGGAAAAGTAACAGTAAGGATAGCAATAGTGAGACATACAAGACAAGTGAGGTAAGATGCAATTGCTCAGCACCTGCCAGCCAATACCCAGCCAGTCCCTGAGCAGAGCCCACTCCCCTACGTTTTGTTGTCCAGCATGTCATACGGTATGGGACATTGCTCCGGCTGGTTTAGGAAAGTTGTCCTGGTTCTGTCCCCTCCTAGCTTCATGTTAATCCCCCTCAACGGCAGGACGGAGAAGCTGAAACATCTGAATTAGTGAAGGTGTTGCTTGGCAATGGAACATCACTGTTGCTGGAACATCACTGTTATCAGTATTGTTCTCATCCCAAATCCAAAGCACAGCAACACGCCAGCTATGGAGGAAGTTTTCCAGGAGGAAAATTTTACTCGTTAATGAACCCATCCCAAACCAGGACAAGCAAGAGGAATGTGTTGGAGCAGATCCTCGACAGTCTACCTCCTTCTGTTTTCCCACATCAGTGTCTCCAGCCACGCGGAGCAGATCTCCATTACAGCCATGCAGGAGGCCGCAGCCACGTCCTGCCCGCAGGAGCAGCCCAGGGCCGAAGCTGCGGCCGTGGAGAGCGGCATGAAGGGCTGCCGCCTATGGGGCTGTGCTGGAACAGCGCCTGAAGAACTGCGGCCTGCGGGAAGCTCAGGGGCTCAGCTGGGAAGGACGGCATTCCCGGGCCGCCCACGTGCAGCGGGCGGAGTGAGCGCGGAGCTGCGGGCGGTGGGTGATGGGCGATGGGAGGGCGTTACGGGCTGGTCGCAGCTCCTGTTCTGCTGTCGCTGCTCTGGGAGAGGTGTTGGAAGAGTCTGGATGGAGGTAAGGTGTTTTAGCCTGCTTTTATTTCTCAATGCTCTCGTTGCCTATTCTCAGTAAGCAATAATTCATCTTCTTTAGGCTATGCCTGTTTTGCTTGTGATGGTAATGACAGAGTAATGAAAGAGCAGCCCTTTAAGGACACTGACCTGGTCCAACCTCATTGCTTCCACTGGGCTTTGATCCCTCCTGCTGCTGGCACTGCGTGGCTCGCAAAGTGCGTTGTTGGGCTGGGAGCTTCTGACATCTCAAAGAATCATAGAATGGCCTGGGTTGAAAAGGACAACCCCCTGCTATGTGCAGGGTCGCCAACCAGCAGACCAGGCTGCCCAGAGCCACATCCAGCCTGGCCTTGAATGCCTGCAGGGATGGGGTATCCACAACCTCCTTGGGCAACTTGAACTTCCTCTCGGAAGGAGGGAGGGATCTTGACGTTATTAAACATCATGTATTTGTGGTGAAAGTCATTATTTAAAAGTGTGGATTCTGTTTGTTTTGCCTTCTGGTCTCGTATATGCGATGGCTGCTCCGAAAGTAATGCCTCCTGTTTTACGTCAGAGGTGATGTTGGTGAGATGACAGTGGAGACTGAACCTTCCCACTCCGTTGCGTGTTGCTATGCGACAGATGGCTGCCGACGTGCGGTCTGACAGAATGGTGTCCGACACAGACTTGCATACGAAGCAAAGATGTGTCCTTGAATTCCTAGACGAGGAAATAATGGCACCCATTGATATTCATTGACGCTTACTGAAAGCTGATGGAGACCAAGCAGTGGGTGTGAATACAGAGCATTTCAGCAGCGATGCCATCACAACAGCTGTGAAATCGTGGTTCACTCTCACTGGTGCAGATTTGTACGGTTTTGGCAGACAGGCTGTTGTTCATCGCTGGTGGAAGCGCGTGGCTCATTGCAGTGGTTATGTTGAAGAACAGTGTGTTGTAACTGAGAATGTGCTCTGTCAAGTGATTTTGTGCTCTTTGTGTCTGGAGGTTTCTATGGAATTAAATAGGAAGCATTACTTTTGGAGCAACCTACGTATTTCTTTCTGAAATCACACACACACACAGAAATTAGAGATAAGGCCTCATTTTGATTTTCCACGTGGAAATTTGAAATATTTGCTGAACATTTGCTGAGCTTTTGCAAATTTCATAGCAATTAAATTAAAATTTAAGGAGTTCATAGCTGTGTGTCAGATTGGTAGGAAATGATAAAGCAGTTCACCTTCTGCCCCTTTAAGTAACCTTATGCTTTTCCCTATGCTAAAATTACTATAGCAGAAGTGAGCACACAAAGGAGACTCGTTGAATCAGGAAGTGGCCAAGTTATTGAAGAAAAGAGCTTGTGTTGTTTAATTTAAAATGGGTATTTGGGGAGATACAGGACACTTAGAAAATTCCATTATTCTGTTTATTACAGGAAACTGGTGACAGCACCGGCAGCTAATCACTTTTATTTCATTACACATGCTGATAGGCAACAAACTTGCATATTTCATTAATAGCTTTGTAATTAGGATATTTGCAGGCATTTATATTACCCAGTGATAAAGTTAGACAATCAAACAGGTTTAACAGCCATTATGTATTCCTAATCATCTGATTCAGCAGTATTTTATGATGTGGGTTATATCAACTGCAAAGCAATGGGTGTAGATGTTACAGTTTTATACTGTCTTGTGATGCTCATTTTCATGTTATCTGTTAGAAAGCACAGAGTGCTTCCGTTTTCTTATGCAGCATATTTACTTCTTGTGTGTATCTAATTTACTTCTTGCGTGTATCTTGAGTCCCTAATTTTTAATGTGGGAGTTTTGATTCCATAGAACAGAAGATGTGGTAAATATAGGGATTTTAAACTGGCTGATACTGACAGGATCAGTTAAGAACTGAAGTTGTGTAATTTAGTTCAGATAAAGAACTGACTTTGCAGGTTCTTTTGTAGGATTTCTCATTCTTTACTCTTTCCATTCTCCCGTAGTGGCCACAAGTCTGCAGAATTTCAAGGTGCGACCTTCCTTTTTCACCTTTGAGAAAATTAGCTTTTTATTGCAGATATATATATATATTTTTCCAGTGAATTATCACTATTGATTTTTCATTTCTTTTATCCTGTCGATATCACAGAAACACAGAGCAGTAGAGGTTGGAAGGGGCTTCTGGAGGTCATTTGTTCCAAAACCCCAAGCACAAATACATCCCATTAGAGCAGGTCGCCCAGGAGGGGAGACCCCAGGACCTCTCTGGGCACTCTGTGCCACTTCTTGGTCACCCTTCCAACAAAAAACTTTCCTGAACTTAGCACTGCCTTTTGTCCTGGCAGCTCTGAAAGGAGCCTGGCACAATGCTGTTTGCGCTCTCCCTTAAGGTGTTAATGTCAATTGATGAGATTGCCCCTGGCATTCTCATCTCCAGCCCAAGATCTCTCAGACTTCTGTAGAATCATATCCTGCATTGGAAGGGGTCCGTAAGTATGATTAAGTCTAACTCCTGCCTACAGGACTACCTAAAAGTTAACCGATATAACTCAAGAGTGTTGTCTTACTGAACTCTGGCAGGCATTTGGGATTGATGCTCCAGTACTTTTATTGTCTTAGTGGGGATTCTCTGTACCATGTCCTTGTCTCTCGTACTGGAGAGTACAGAACTGCACACAGCACTCCAGATGCAGCCTCATCGGTGCTTAGTAGAGGGGGAGGAGAACCCCACTGACAAGGCTTTGTCTAATGCAACACAGGATATATTAGCTTTCTTTGCAGCTGTTCTGGTTTCAGCTGAGACAGTCAATTTTCCCTTCATAGTGTCTGTTATGATGCTGTGTTTTGGCTTAAGGAGAAAAACAGTGTTGGTAATACACCATTATTTTAGTTGTTGCTGAGCAGTGTTGTACAAAGCCAAGGATATTTTGGTTTCTCAGCTTTCCATCTTTTCCTGCCAGCAAAGGGGCTGGAGGGGACAAGGATCTGGGAAGGGACAGAAACTGGGCAGCTGCCCTAAACTGACCATGGGGATATTCCATCTCGTATGACATCATGCAAGAAAAACTTGAAAAACTGAGAGGAGTTGGCTGGGTGGGCAGGTGCTGCTTGGGAATGGACTGGGCATCAGTTGGTGGGTGGTGAGTAATTGCTTGTGCATCACTAGTTTTGTGTATGTATGCATCTAATCATCATTTTATTATTTTCTCTCTTTTCAGTCTTAGTAAATAGTTGTTATCTCAATTCACAAGTTCTACTTTGTGGGGGTTTTTTTGGTTCTCTTCCTTGCCCCCCTGGGAGGGCCCAGGGGGTGAATGGCTGTGAGGTGCTGAGCTGCTTGCCAGGCATTTCTGACCCCTCTGCATGCCTTATTTTCTTGGTGAAACATTCCAGAAGCTGCCATTAAAAACCTGCTTGAATTATTGTATGTATTACTACATGAGGAATTCAGCCTACTTGACTATTTTGGAAATGTGTTTATTTCCAAAATAGTAAGAGGAATGGCTCTTTTTCAGTGATAATTCTACCTAAGGATCACATATGAGACCATTTGTTAGATACACATTTTACTGGTTAGTATTAATTGTACAATTTGATTATTTTAACTAAGACTATCTTACATCACTTTTCTAGTTTTCATCATTTTCTGTGGGAAAAGATAAAGCAGGTCATTTATCTTCCTTCCTTCCTGTCCCAACCTCACTTGTTGCTTTGCTTGTGGTAGTGTTTAATTTTCTAGAACATCCTTTCTTTATCCTGTAATACATAAACAAGTTGTTTCTCTAAAGTTTTAAACGGGTCAGGTTTTCAACAGCTTCTCTTCTGTAAAAGTAATTCATTTTTCCATGAGGCATTTCAGTATCAATAAAATGTGCTTTTAAAAGGAGAAATATATTTTGTTCAATAAATGAGAGCTTATGACTTGGTCATATTGGAACACAGTGCTAAATAACTTTACACTAACTTTGTTTCTTTCCCCACATGGTGTTCTATTCATAACCTAGCTCTACTTGGAAAAGTATTAGAAGCTGTTTTAGAGCAGAGTAAATTCATTCTTCCTACACTGACAATAGCATAACATTGTAGATAATTCAATATTTCTGGAAACAGAAAAGAAGACTAGAATCTGGAGATATTACTTTGCATTAAACAGAGGGACAAAGGTTTAGGGGTAGTGGAATGATTTAAATGTAAACTTTTCATGTAGTTTACAAAATTATTTTTAAAATAAAAATGAATCCAACTCCTTTTTATTATCTAAATAAGAAAAAAAAAATCAAATATGAATGAAGTTACATAAACAAAAACTTTAGATGTACCACGAGATATTTCTGAACATGAGAAATAACAGAGGGAGGATAACAGAAGTTACAGATAATGCCGAGGAATATCTGGATTTCAGATGAAGGAAATATGTGAGAAATAGCCAAATCTGGCAGATATCTGATGGCAGCATTGCAAATTGTCTTGCCAGGTCAACTGTGCTTTGGTAACCTGGTGAGAACTACACAACCCGGGTAGAGATGTAGCAAAAATGGATTCATTGGGGTTGAAGTAATTAGAGGCAGGTTGTGCATTTAGGAGATGGCAAGGATAGGGGGATCGATGCGCAAGAGTGAAGAATGAGTGTGGGAAAATTGAGAGAAAGTGGGAATCATTAATCTCAGTAGCTGGCTATGTACCTGCACCTTTTGGATTCACACCTGGCCTCAAAATGCTACTGGCTCAAAACACAAACAGCAGTGACAGCAGCTGATCTAGCCGAACAAGGGGAGAAGTATCCTGGTGTTTAAACTTCACTGAGCTCGGCTTTGCCTTATTGGTCTTTGTTTTCCATTTTCTGCCCATGGTAAGTGAAAGATTTTAGACTAGCTGCATTCATGTCTATTATTTTATATTTTATTATAGAAATAATGAAAGAACAGAAAATTTGGGCAGAATTGTAAAATCAAGTTACTCATTGTTTTTCAGTTGTAAGTGTACGCAAACTTGAGCATCAGTAAACAGTACTTTCTTGAGAGGTCAAATTCTTGGGTGTATTTTTGTTTCGCAAGGTGTTCCAAATGGTCCTTCATTTTGTTAATTTGTCTTTAATAGAAGCCTTGACTCCAAGCTTAGGCAAGTATTTCAGTAAATAAAAATTTTAAGGAGCTTGAGGATTCCAGAAAGGTTGGTTGTATCTTACTGAAGTTTTTTAACAAGGTAAGTAAGTGTAGTCCCTGAGGTAACTGGTTACTCCTAGCTGCTGATATGCTCATTTAGGATTACAATTCACTGAACATTGCAGTTCTATTGACTTTCCTAAGTTTCCCTTTATCAGATAACAGATAGAAAGTTGTCTTAAGAGCTTTTGGGGAAAAGAGTCAAGAGGTTGTTCACTGTTCCAACTCCATCAAGAAAAGGAATGATTTATGGGAGAGTTGTACCTTATTTTCAGGTTGTGTTACATTTATGCATGTTGCATAAATGAAGGGGAAATGGAAGAAGAGAGAAAGAAAATAAGTGTGGCAAAAGGCAATCTCATCACCTCCCACAGGCAAAGCAATGCCCAGCAAATTTCCAAGCTAAAAATGATCAACCTCCCTAAGCCTCCTCTTTACTCATTTTATTGCTAAACATGGCTTTAGGTGCCATGGAATAGAATATGTCTTTGGTTAGTTCAGATCACCTGTCTGTGTCCCCTCCCTTGTGTTCCCTCTTGTTTATCTTCCAGTCTATTCATCGGTAGGCAAAATGAGTAGCAGAGAAGATCCTGCTGCTGCAAACACTGGGCATCAATAGCTGAAATATTGGTGCGTTATCACCATGCTTTTGGTCACAGATCTGTAATACAACTTCGCTCAAGCTTCTATCAAGAAAATTCAGTAGGCAGTGCAATATATCAAGGAAAAAGACTGGATACGTCCATCACCCGTTCTCTGATGAGAACCGGTCTCCCTCCCCAACCAATGAGTTTAAGAGATAAGAAGAATATCTCAAAGAGCTTTATAGATCTCTGTGAAAACCTGATGACTAGGTTTTACTACACAGGAAACTTTGCTGTGTTCTTATAGCTTTCAGAACATAAATCATTAAGGGAACTGTGTGGGGCTTTATGGTCAATAGCAAAAATACTGATGTCAGGGAGAAACTGGAAGTATAAACCGTAGAAATTCCTAAAGCACAATGTATCTGAAACTTAGCCTCTCCAGTCCCTCTTTCAGCCACTTTGTGCTTGAATTTGTGTTTAATTCATTTTATTGACTTATTTGAATGTTTATAAATTCAGCATTTGTGAAGAAACTGGAGATCTGAACAATCCTCATCTCCTTAACTGTCTCTTTTTAACTCGTTTAATCCAAATACAGCTCACAAAGTAGTCCCTTGTTGTTTACTTTTTGAGCTATATGTTGGAGTGCAAAATGAATGTGGGATTTAACCATGAAAAGTGCAGAGGAACCACTCTTTTGAAATTGCAAGATCAAGCATAAGGCTGTCAAGTACTTGTAGCTGATGACAACATAGATGTCATGCCCAGATCCTCCTTACTGCTCCTCTCTCTATAGTGGATGGGGGAAATCAACATTGCCTTCGCTAGATAGCTATTTTGAGACTGATTGATCATCTTTAATAATTAATAACTCCTGTCTGCCTCATGATTAAGCATAGCCTCTGACTCTTTAGGTGCAAAGCAAGATCTAGGTTTTCATCTCTGCAGTGTTTTCTGTGGAACTCCTGTGGATCTTCTGCTCATCCTCATGGAAGTGTAAATATACCTCCTGGAAGAAATTCCTCAAGTCAGTGTTCTAATCCAGTCACCTCCTGCTGCAGTTGCTTCACAAGGCTGCCTCAGCTCCTCAGAGGAGACCATGTCGTCCTTCCCATCTGACAGGCATCGGGCAGTTCTGGTAGCCACAGACCCATGGAGTCTTGCCCTGGGACACTGCATCACTCTTGGTGAGTGGTCTTGTGCTGCCTTCAGCAGAATTTCCTCCCCTGCCCCCTTTCTGCTCATTGTTTTGCATCTATTACCTGCTTAGGCTTGCTGCACTCTCTGGAAATTCCAGCAAAAATTTCAGAATAATTATTAGACAAGGCTCAGCTTACAAAACAAAAACAAAAGCAAAGACAAACTACTCCTTCCCAGTCTTAATTTATTTTTAAAGTTGGCATTAGAGATTATGAGTTGTTAGATAAGCATATCTATATGCAACCTTTTATTTATTTATTTTTGCCAGAATTGAGGTATGTATAGGAGAAAAAAAACCACAATACTTAAATCGTTATTCCAATCTGAGGTTTTATAACAATGTTAAAGAGATTAATTTTGGAACTTGTATTATCTGAACTCTATCAGAAGTGGACAAAAAAGCTCGAACTGGATTTCAGTATGTCTAGGCCAAAGCTGGTCTTTTTTGTTTACCGACTATGAAGGCTATTTTGTTGCTGTAAGTTTCTACAGGCAGAAACAGGAGTAATTGCTTTTAAAGATGAAGCTCTGATTAGATTCTGACACGCTGCTTCCAGACACAGGAGGCAGAAATATTTGCACTTGTCTATAAACACATTCATAAACAAGGAGGCTGGGAAATAAATGATGGATATTTGAGTGTGATGTGTCTCAGTGAGTTACTGGTCGGACTGTGCAGGTGACATATTGTTGCAGCATACAGTTAAAAATAAAGCCTTCTTCCCCAGTTACAAGATGGAATACAAAAGGTGAAATCTAAGTCTTGCTTCCTAGTGTGTGTCTTAGAACTTAGAAAATAGCCAGCTTGTGCTGGAAGAGATCCAACCAGTCAGTTTAACCCTTGTCCCATTCAAGAGTCTGACCTTACTGAGCATGTTGTTGCAAGGCATGTCCTTGGTTCAGTTTTAGAAAGCTTGCTGAAAGAATTTCAGTCAGACCATAAAACTTCACTAGAAAATATCCTTCAAGTGATGTTCAGAGCAGGCAGAATAATGTACAGCAGGTCATCTGAAATGCTACCTTGAAATAAGTCTCCTGTGGATACAGAACTTATGTTGTAGGGCAGTATTTATATTAGAATCTGCACAGTCATTGACTTCCAGACTGCTCAACACTCAGAGGATGCTGAAATAAGAAAATAGAAGTCTGAATTAATACCATCTGAAATTAGGTTTTGTGAGAGCAGTTGACTAAACGACAGGGAAAATATTTTTAACAAATCTTCTATAACATATTCACCTATAAATATGGCCAGAGTTTGCATTTTGCATCAACAAATTTATGTCTGAGAAAGGTGCTTGGTGTTCACCTAGCATGGATCTTTTCTCTGGTTAGCTGGAAATACAAAACAGCTGCTTGATTGTGTGAAGTCCTTAAGAAGATTTGTTTCAAAGTTCACTGATGAAAAGGCTGACTAAATAATTGTTTACAGCAAGGTTTGAAATGGGATGACAAATCTGGCCCATTCAGCTGATTCCACCAAAGTTGATCATATTTCAGTAGTTTGTCTTTTTCTTGCACAGATGTGTGAACCTTAGATGGACACTAAATTCCCAAATGCTCAAAAGTGCTATCGTTATAATCTGGCAATTCTCATAGGCTCTTTAGCTACCTGTTAATTTGATGTCATGGGTTAATAGTGGCATAGCTGTGAAAAAAAGATTGTATTTGTTGCAGTCATAAATCAAGGATATCATGCTCTTCCAAGGTAACTGTGAGCTATTCTCATGATCACGTCTAAGTATTGTTTAAAGAATTATTTTTGTCTGGTTATCAATCATATCCACCTTAATTCTGTAATGGATGCAATAACAGACATATTTCTTATGGTGATAGCAAATTATGTTTGAAGTACCAAAATTTTAAAAATCCACAAACTTACTTTTAGTTGTCTTCGTATTCATATGAAAGTATTAATGTTTTAAAATCAACTACTTGGAACTAGCTTACGTAGAGGATAGAACGATCATATGCACTAATTACAGAGAATTTTAATTTCTTACTAATCCATCATTTTTTGCCTTTAAGAAGATAATGTTGCTGTAAAAGAAGAATTTAGGAAGTAGCGTGCAGGGAGTAGAGGTCTCTGTGCAAGCAATACAGTTACCAGAGCATTTTTGTGAGGTCAAGTTGATGATAAAAAACAGGGAAATTCAGTGCCAGCTGATCTGCAGATTGGAAGGAAGATCAGATAAGCTGCTTGGGTTACAAATCAGTGGTAATACAGTGAAACAACGTATGCTGCAAAAATTATGTGAACTTTTAATTGGATGAAATAATGTGTTGAGTATGTTTATCAATAACAGATTTCATTACATAATAAAAGCCTGTATATATGTAAACAATGTATATGTGCACGATATAGTCAATATTGGTCTTGTAGTGTAATTGAGTCTACATACAGACTTGTTTGTATGTTATTTGTATGAATACATACACATTACGTATGACATTAAGTTTTTTACAGAGACATTTAAGTTCTTTGCTATGAGAGTGATGAGGTGCTGGAACGGCTGCCCAGAGAGCTGGATGCTCTGTCCCTGGAGGTGTTCAAGGCCAGGTTGGATGGGGCCCTGGGCAGCCTGGGCTGGCATTAAATGTGGAGGTTGGCGGCCCTGCATGTGGCAAGGGGTTGGAGATTCATCATCCTTGGGGTCCCTTCCAACCCTGGCCATTCCGTGACTCTGTGACATTTTTGTATTAAAGCAGAGTCCTTTGTTTTTGTTTCACAGATAAAGGGTACACATCATCTAATCTACAGAATTACTTAGAATACATTTATTCTGCTTTCCATCACAGTTGCTGGAAACCAGAAGAGATGAGCACTATACGTTTCCCGACAAAATCAGCTTACAGATTTATTTTTCAACTAAGTTTAATAAAGTATATTTGCGCAATATCTTGTAAAATATCACAGCAAAATAAATACACAAATTCTTCTCCAATTACAGGCTTTGATATACTATAGAATTTCTCTTGAGACTTTCATGCTTGTCTTCATACTGAAATTTCATTTCAATTCTGAAACTAAAAAATAATTAAACTTTTTCTAAAAAGTATTTCTGATCATGACAAAAGCTTTTAACTACACATTACAATACCTTATCATAAGCATACCACAGATCCAGATTACAATCTTGAATTCCAACACTTGAAAGGAGCATATAAACAGGAGGGGGAACGGCTGTTTACGAGGGTGGATAGAGATAGGACAAGGGGGAATGGTCTGAAACTAAGGCAGGGCAGGCTTAGGTTAGATATTAGGAGGAATTTTTTCTCACAGAGGGTGGTGAGGCACTAGAACAGGTTGCCCAAGGAGGTTGTGGATGCCCCATCCCTGCAGGCATTCAAGGCCAGGCTGGATGTGGCTCTGGGCAGCCTGGTCTGCTGGTGACCCTGCACATAGCAGGGGGTTGGAATTGGATGAGCATTGTGGTCCTTTTCAACCCAGGCCATTCTATGATTCTACAATACCTACATTCATTTTAAGCTTGTAGAAATATTTCAATATATATTTCCAAAATTCTCAGCTGAGGAATTCTAAAGCATTTTGATTATTAAGCTGTTGTAAATAAATGTTTTAGTTTAGGGGATAGAGGAACAAAGCATATGAAATGTCTTTGTTAGTGATTGGCTGTTTATGTGTACAGAGGTAACTTGTACTGTAGCATTCCATGTCTATCAAGTTGAATTGCAGTCAGTCCAAAAAGTGTTGATGCCTCAGTAAGTAAGATCTCTCACTGCCTCTAGTTCTGTTCTTTTTAGATGTGTTCTGACTTCCATAAAGCATGATATTCTTAGAACATCAGCTTTTTTTCCCATTGTGCCAGAAATTTGATTAATTGATATATGAAGTCATCATTACTCCTTTCTGTACCTTTTGGGTGTATAGTAGCAGCCCTCTAAGGGCTTTACTCGTCCCAACTGTATTTCCCGGTGAGATAGGTTGGTAAATGCCTGGTAGTTCTTCAGTTACTGAATATGTCCTCCTTTAGGAAGGCTTTGCAGAGGTTGGCTACCCCCAGCTTCATTAGGCTGTTTGTGAGCTGGTTTATCTGTCACTGTGTCTAGAATATGTTATCAAGCTTCTGCATATCGCTGTATGAAAATCCAATTCTGTAAATGTTTTGTCCTTATTCTGCATCTCCGAAACACCCGTGTGTCTTAAGTCATAAAGAGGAAAGCACTGCAGGCATGCTGCTGCTTCTGAGGTTCTCTCAGTAGGAGAATGCTGATTCAGGAAAGATCTTGTTAGTTCTGGACTGGTTAATTCTTGCAAGAATTCACAAAGACATATGAAGCTCTGTGAATAAAAAAGCCTTTTGCGAGGTAACTGGCATGCAGATGTAGAAAAGGTTACACATTTAAGATGTGGAACTAATATCTGAAACTAACTTCTGCAGTTGCTCAATTTGAGCCAATTTAGGGACTTGACCCTTTTGACCCCCTCGCCATAGGATAAAATCTTGCAAACTAGACCAAAGATACTCTTTTAAAACTGCTTTCTCAGAGAATTTGGTATTTTTTTTAACTCCCAACAACTCCCAGTTCTTAAAATGTAGACAAAATACCTCTATGTTTTAGCAGAAAAAATTAAGTTTTTAGAGGTGGTTTCCAGAGGATACACCCAGAAGAGCTGAGGACAAAGCATCAGCAACAAGGCTGTCTAAAGAATATCACCTGACATAGAATCGGAGATATTGAACCCTTTTGTGGCTACCCAACTATTCCATATGAACAATCTTTAGGTTTTACACCATAATCTATATAGGGAATTTTGTGGCAAAAGATATTAAAGGATGATGTCTTTCTCAGCAATTCCAGGCCGGAGAAAATAATATGTTCTTAACCTTCTTATGGGCTGCAAAATACACATAAATGCTCTTTGTTTCTTAAAAGAATGGAAGAAATTTTATTCCAATATATTTAACAAAACAATTGTATTGTTTTCTACATTATAAATAAATATTTCACTCCAATTCAGAATTATTCCTTTCAATACTCAAACAAATTTTTAGAATTAAGCCTTCATTATATGTGAAATCAAGTTTATATACAAGGTTTTACCTTTCTTAAGGCCTTCAGATTTGCTTAGTTTTAGAAGTTTTCAATAAGACCCATTAAAAAAAAAAAGACAGAAAATAGTGGTCATTTTCCTTCACAAGCAGCAAGTGCCACATATTGACTAGTAATGAAATTTTGCTGGGTGTCCTCTTTGTTGTTAATAGACTGCTGGGTGGCTAGCTGCAGATTAATTGACGATGCTGTATTCTCCGTGTTGCATGGCAGTTGGTAAATATCTACTTCCAGGGCAACCTGTAAAGGTAGAATTGAATAAGACCTATTTAAAGGTTTTATTTGGGTAACTGTTGGCCACAGGAGATTAATTGTACCCAAGAAGATCAGTAAATTCACATGCCCTGTTTGCACTGGAGATTATAGTCTAGGTGGCTACGGGCCCTAGGAACTCCTCTAGGTATCAGATTTAATTGCTATTCCAGTGAGATCACTGCTCTCACAGAATGATATCCATATAGGCTGGCTTTTTGACATGGAAGAATGCACGATGTCACCAAATTCAGGCTTCAACCGTTTTCAATTGGCAGTTCCAGTAGTATTCTCAAAGGTATTCTATAATATTCTAAAATATTCATAGATAGATCCACAGTCTTTATATTTTGTGTTTCAAAATTTCACGTTGAAACAGATTGGAAAAAATATATCATTCAAAATATTGATATTTAAAGTAAAATATACATTTAGTCAAGTGTGTCCAAAGAGAGATCAGTTTTATAGACAGATGATGGCACATTTCTTTTTCGTTTTGCAAGTATGCTAGATGCAGCATGTTTCATATTTAATGATTAAAAAATCTGATATGACAACATAAGACTTTAATTGGAGTTGAACTTTTTTTCTACTTGAAATCACAGATTTTTTTTAATGTTATTTCATTATTATTTTCTAAATACTAGACTGGCAAGCAGTATCTTAGTAACTGCTATGAATGCATGGCTTTTTTTTAATGCTGCCTCTTTGAAAATTTTGAGATCTTCTTGCTATTAAACTCTTTGGTCTATCTAACCTTCTGCACAGGAAATTCTGTGCCACCTGTTGGAAGAGGTAAATCGTGTAAATTGTGCTTTCTCATTGAGAATCACAGTTATCAGTACAGATGAACCAGTGAAGTACATTTATGTGCCTGTAGAACATCATAAGCTATCAAAAAATTTTAGAGATTCTGCAGGAGATTTATCTTTTACTATTCTACTATCCAAGTATTTTTGTTACTGTGCAGTTCAAATAATCAAAGTTATGTTTAACTGTACTAATTATTTTATTCAATCTCCAAAACCTTCACGAAACCTACAAATGAATGTATATTATGTCATTTCAGAAATAGTTGTAGTAATTCTATTTTTTCATCAAAATACGATCTTGTAATAGTATGGAAAGATCTAAATTTTACCCCTTATCATTTGCTAGGGGACAGAAGTTTTCATGAGCTTTGATAACGAAATGCTAATCATGAAGGAAAATAACCGATAGTTATTAAGACCTGGTCTTTTATGTAAGTCCGAATGATGAAAAAATTGTTTAGCTTAACGCTTATACCCTTGCTTTCAATTGATCTTTTATTATTTTCCCAATCTTTATTTCAGTTAGTTGTATAAAATGTTAAGGATTGGTTCTGTTGTCATCATTTTGTATGTTTAATGGTTAGTTCAGTGGTCTGTGACTACCACCAGTGCTCCTTCTGGAAATTTAGAAATGAAAATTTCTTCATCATGCGCTCTGTTCTTTGCCATATTCACACTGGAATAATTCAGTAAAGCATATGTGAGGGATTGGAGATGTCTGAATGTAAGGCAACAATCTCAATCAGATTTCCTTAGTATTTTAGAATTTCAGAATTAAATAGGTGATCTCCAAGGTGTCTTACTTCTGACATCTGCATTGTCTAACGCTTTATAGATGTTTAATTTACATTTACCCAAGTTGTTCGGGTTTTTATTTGCTTTTTTGGCATGTGTGTGCTTTTGTTTTGCTTTGTTTTAAATTCTGTGAAGATCTCTGCAAATACAGAGCAGCAGGTGATGCTGTATGGTCAGTGTAATCAAGGAAGTTGACTGCTACCTCAGGAAGAATGTGTCTTTCATCTAGACGTAACTACAGTTTGTCTCCTGTTTTTATGTTTCATCTAAATCTACTTGAAGTTTTATTTTCCCAGCTCACTTCCAATGCTTATTTACCCAAAGAGAAAATCTCACTATAAAAGTCACAAGAAAAGATAAATTAAGTAGTAAATAAATCCAGACATATCCTTTACTTCTGACTCAGGCTTATTGGATGACTGGCAGCTTCTTGAGAGCTCTGTCCATGTCAGGAGAGGGGAACTTCAAAATGAATAGAAAACCCTAGCCAGAAATTGCAGAAGACACACTGTGTAACCATCTTCAGGTCACTCCACTATAACATCAGGAATGTTTTTAAAGCATTGGAAAGTTGAATAATTTGACAGTCTCTCAACAAACAAAAGGTGCTCGGTAGTGGTAAAAGCCATGAAAATAATCTATCTAATCTGCATAACTGGTCAGCTCCTGGTGGTTTTGAGCTGGCTAGAGAGACAGAGAAAGCTGTGGCTGGGTAGTATGATTCAGAAAGAAAGAGACGGTAAGGAACTGTATTTATGTAGGCCTAGTATTGAGTGTAAATTCTCCATGGCATCTAAATTGATAATTCTCTTAGGTAGTCCTCAAATCAATGAAGAACCTATGCTGCACAGTTATAATGAAGATCTTGCTCACTGCAGGCGCTGTGACATTAGGGATGTCAAAATCCAGGTGGAGTTGTATCTGGAGAACGAGTAGAGAAAGGATGTCAGACTTCAGCATCCATTGGTTTTTGGGTTTTGTGTCTATTTTTTTTCTATATAGTGCATTCCGTGTGAAAATTTTGTTGTGCTGGATCTTTGGTCTTGAAATGCAAAAAAAAGGAAATAGCTTCCAGGCTCACAAAAATTTTTTATTTACTAAAGAACAGCAAACTGAGTCTGAAGGTCGGCCTGTCCTGCACTCCAACAGATTGGAGGTGATGTTATGAATGTTTGTGCACATTCATAAGAGAATGAGAACAGAAACATGAGGTTTTTCTCTGACATTTAATATGAAGTGCATTCTGGTGGTATTTGTATGGGTAAATTAATTATTCTAAGACCTCTGAAGAAACCCTTTTAGAGTGATGATAATCCAGCTATATTTATGTGCGGTTTGCTTGGAGTTGAAAGTAGATGATCTTTAAAGTCCCTTCCAACCCCAGCCATTCTATGATTCTGTTACATCCTAATGCTTTCTTTACTTGTTTTAATTTAACAGCACTATGTATTATTTCCTATAGCCCTCTACCTAATATATAGTTTTCTTTCGGGTGAGTTGGCACCATCCTGCATTTTGAGGGAAAGATATTTTACATCTGTCCTTTATTTGTGTTTGGTTTGCATTCATTGTCCTGAAGATCAGATTCTTGAAGTTGCTACAGTTAGAGATGGAAGAGATGAGTTGCCCAATTTAAGCTTTTAAATGTTTTATTCATTTTTGTTTTTTAACTGAGAAATATTTGTAAACTTAGATCAATTTGAAAGTCCTTTTTCCCTCATTTTAGGCTTGTGTACATGAATAATTTTCAGCCCATGGTTTTTGTTTACTGATGCAAAATTTCTCGATAAATTTTCCACTAAGCTACCATTAGGATATGTTTTCTGTGCAAAAGTGTTTCCGTGGGAGAAACCATTATAGATTTAATTAATTTTCAGTAGGAAGTGTGAAGTTAGATATTAAGTGCAATCAACATCTTGAACCATTTTTTATGAGATAGGTAGGTAGTTCACAGTATGTTGAAAATGCAGCACTGAAGAATTATGAGTGTCTAAGGAGTAATTATTAAATCAGTAATTCAGTTGATGCCTGAGGTTCAGCAGCTTGTCCTCACTCTAACTGAAGTACAGAAATTGAATTATTTACTGTTTGAAAAAAAAACCAAAACCTGAACCCTAAGATATGGGGAGGGACTACTGAAAGTGTCCATTCTGCACTTAACCATTCTTTAGTGATTTCAAATGAAGTTTAAATGCTGTGTAATTTTTGTAATGTTTACATATACATGTAAGCAAATCAATATCTTTTGGACTAGATGGTCTTTGGAGGTCGATTCCAACTGACTTTTTCTGGATGAAAAATGTTGACTCCATGCGTTGGAAGGTACATCATAAAGATATGGTACTATGGCCTGAATTGAAGGTGTTAAAAGCTGCTGTAAGCAGATGGTGATGAGGCTCAGCACTGGAGAAAAGCAACTCCCTGGACAAAGCCTTTCATAGGATCACAGTCCCGTGAGATTCAAGGTGTAGGGTCTGTCCAGTGCCTCTGCAGCACTCTTAAGGAGAATGAAAATGTGTCCCTCTGAGAAGATTAGATTCCTAACTTCCCAGGGGATTTGGGAAAGGGTAAGCAATCTTCAGTTGGTTGAACCGCCTTTTCCCTTATTAGAGATGAATGTTTTGTTTTAATCTTTTTTTCCATATGTATTTTGTTAAGAAAAACTGATGAAATGGAAGTCATAACCAAGGTGGAAAATAGTATTTCAGGAGAAAAGTGGTATATTTTTTTTTTCCACCATTTTTAATGTTCTGGTAAGGCAAAAACAAGACAAACAAAAAGAAAACAAACAAACAAACAAAAAGAAACAAACAAAGAAAACAAAACAAACCACATACACACAAAACCAAAAACTCATGTCTTGGCTACTTAAAAGAAACAGAAATGAACCACACGCAAACACGCATGGGATTTAACAGATTAAGGATGGTGGATGTTCTTTTGCTTTCTCAGGGAGTTGATGTTTCAACAGGCACAATGCTGTATTGTTGGGATTCAGCAGTTCTGTCCACAACACCAGGTGAGAATTCCAGAAAAGCTTCTGTTCTGCATGAAATTGGCGTAGGCTCCACACTCTCCAAATAGAAGACCTCTTCTGGTTCCACTGCTATTGGTCCAAACTGAAGATGACTAGAGATGCAGTGTAAACATTTTCTGATTATCAAACAATAGGAGCCAACCAATTGCAGCTATGCTATCTGGAGGAAGGCAATTTTGACTTCGTTTCACTCATCACAGTCTAATGCAGAGAGCAAAAGACCGTAATATGGCATGTTGTCACCAGCTGCAAGTCTTTCACGGCCTTTCGCTTTGCCTTACCATTTCGAAAGAGTGACTACTTCATACTTGTTATGCTTAAATCCCACATTAATTTCAGACTCCAACATGCAGATCTAAAAAATAAGATTGTGTACTGTGACTGTATGCTTCTTTGGTTAAACACTACTAGGAATGGTTGCCTGCCTCTGTTTTCAACAGTATCTTCTAAAGTTTGAGTTCAAAGGATCTGACTCATGTAACAATTTAATGCATGACTTGTGGGAGATTATAAAATGATAGGGAGGGAGAGAAAAGTAAGCTTCTATTTCCCAGTGTCATTATGGGCAGCTGAAATTAAGATGGCAGCTCTGAAAGTAATGCCTCCTATTTTATAATGTTGCACCATGACATCAGAGGCAGTTGGTGGTATGGCAGTAGAGGTTGAACCTTCTTGCCATTCATCAACGCTTACTGAATGTTGATGGAGGCCAATCAGCAGAAGTGTGCACAGTGAGATGTGGGTGGTGCATTTCAGCAGTGGGTCACCTGTGCAGGTACAGATTTTTATGAGCATGGCCTGCAGGCTCTTGTTCATCGCTACCAAAAATGAACAGCTAATGGTGGTGACTGTGTTGTAAGATAATGTATTGTAGCTGAGAATTTCACAGAATCACAGAATTGTAGGGGTTGGAAGGGACCTCCAGAGATCATCGAGTCCAACCCCCCCAATTTGCTGAATCAAATACTGTTATTGTGCTCTTTTCTTTTTTTTTTTTTTTTTTTTTTTAATTGGTTTTCCATGGAAATGAATTGGAGACATTACTTTTGGGGTGACCTGTGTAGAAAAACAGTCATGGTTTCTATTACTGTATCAACCCAAACTCCCTTAGAAAAAGAAAAAAAAAGTTCTCCCAAATATGTTTGCAACCAATGTGCTGAAACAGGTTTTTATGATTCTGTTGACACTCAGCCTCTGGGTATACCTTTAAGAATTTCTAATTTCATTTGAAAATTAACACTAAAGCCTATTAATCAGTATTTGTGAATTGTTTTCATTCCCTTCTAATAGGTAACAGAACATTATTACATTCTATCCTGAGTTTTAAGTAGTCTGTTAAGGAAGAAGCCTGAGTACTGGGCTGCCTGGAGGAGATTAATTTTAGATATAATATTAGACGGGGAAAAATAACACTTTTTTTAATGTGAAAACAGTCCATAAAAGTCTTTTTTTAATTTCAAAAGAATGAGTCATGCTCTGATTTATAAAATGTACCCAAGTTTCTAATGAGGTTGAATATGAGAATCTGCTACAGTTATGTGTGATATTAGATGAAATAACATGTAATAAATTGCCAAGTTGTAGTGGTTTAACCCATCGGGCAGCTTAGCAGCACACAGCTGTTGGCTCACTCCTCCCGGAGTGGGATAAGGAATAGAATTAGATACAAAATAGAACTCATGGGTTGAGATAAAAACTCTTCAGTAAGACAGAAAAGGAAAATGGAAAGGCCCAGCTCCACCGCAGGTGTGCACCCATCACTCAGCAACAGCCAAACATCAGTATGGTATTAACAGTGTCTCAGCTGAAACCAGGACAAAAGTCATCCAAAATACTTTCAGTATCATATTTCTTGGAAGATGAAGTGTATGGGAATTGCTGGACCAATGCCTCAGCCCTTGGTTGAGCATCAGGTGAGGAGGTGTGGCTAACCCAGGGAGCTCATGTGCAAGCAATACACCTGAGTGACTGGATACACCCTTGGTTTACCCCTTCTCATTCTCATTTAAGAGTTAGCAGCTGAGAGAGCAGCATCTCTATCTGGTGGCTGTATCCTAGAGATGGCACCAGCCTTTGGAAGGGGTGAGCTACCTTCTTCTCTATGGCTTTCTAAACTATGTTTTAACAAATGCTTTTGTAAGTGTGCTCCCAGTCCTAGTAGAAGGAGCTGTTGTGGCCTTCCAGTGCCCCGCATTAGTTATCAGGCTATTTATCACATGTGATGTTTTCACTTAACGGGCGTTTGATGAGTTTAATTGCTTAATGGAATAAATACTAGTTCTAAGTGTTTAGCTATATGCTCACATGTATGTATATATACATTTAAGAATATATACTTTGTCAACCCATGCTGTATAGGATCTGGCAGCAGAATCTCTGGGGCTACCTTAATTTGCTGTTAGGGATGGTGCTTCAAAGGCTTTGTTCTGAAGGTGGCAATTGCCTTCTTTGTCTGCAGTTTATTAACCCGAGAAGATGCCGATTGCCTCAAGTCAGCCTGTTGTCTCCCTGGGGAGTCTTGGGATTACCCAGGAGGTGACTAAGTGTGTCGTGTTTACATGTATATAATGTGGCTACAGTTAGAACACAAACTTGAAATTCATTCTTACCTCATGGTTACAACTTATATGCATGGCTCTTGCAATCCAAGACATATCAAAAGTCTGTTACCTGGTTGGTATCTATATCCTGAGGTTAGAAGGAGCTGGTTAGGACTAGCTGTTTTCAGTGTTAGAAGTTTGTTCATATCTTATGTGAGTGAGGGTAGTTCACATACAGAAGTCATCTCACTGATTTGCTGTACCTTTCCTGAAAACTTGGTTTGTATTTCTCTTTGCCTGAGGAGATCAACTTGTGTTCCTCTAGAGGAGTGACCAAAACACAGGCTATTGATGTTCTCAGATGTGATCAGTATTTTTTGGTCTCGATGGTTCATACAACAAACTTTGGACTGTGATGGAAATCAGTGTCAGAGAGTTATTGGTTCAGAGGGGGGAAGGTGGCAAATGGGAATGTGGAAACTCAGAAGAGAAGGGATCTGGCAACTTCAAGCTTTAGACTACTTGAAGAAATGTAGATTAAATACTTCTTGTAAGTTTCTGCAGTGCCCTGGGATGCAGCATTACAGTTCCTAGTGCTGGGCTCTGTGTACAAGGTGTGTGTCAAGCTACAGAGCATTCTGTAACAGATCAGGTGGAAATGGAGAAGCATATGTTAAGTGGAGGATGACTTTTAATATATAGTTCATAAGCAACCAACTTATTTAAATGGCAGATTGAGGAGTTGTGAGGAGACTTTCAGGGCTGCTCTTTAGAACTTAGAAGACTGTTCTTCCTATGTCCTCTTGTGTCTCTGGATGAGAGGAAAAAAAAAAAAAAAGACTACCAGCAGGTTACTTTATTATTTTACTTCAATGTTATTAACTATAAATTAGCAAAGTAGCTCATCAGACTGTGTACAATTGGCTCAACAAAGATCAAAAATTGTGTTCCACTATATATACAAATTCAGTGTTGTTGTTAAATTTACTTCTATTTGTACCATTTCCAGGTAGATTCTGTAATGCAAGCAGAATGGTTTAAAATGTCTGACATTGTAAACAAATACCTACAAGAGAAATAATCATAGAATTATTGTTTTTTTTTTTTTTATGCTTATTGGTTCTTTACATGCATATAGCGCACTACTGCTTGATTTTGGTGGTTTTTTTTTTTTCTTTTTTTTTTCAGTGTCTCATTTTGGCTCTCCTGCATAAGAGAGCTGGTTTGTCTTTCACACAGTTTTGAAATTGGCCCCTTCTGCATATTTTATTTCATTGGATAAATTCAAACACTGGAGGATATTAATGCAAAGCTTTTGTACAAGCTTCATTCAGAATATTTCTGACCTGGAGAAACTGGTATTTTCACTGATGTTTCCCTCTTTAATTTTATATTTTATGACAGACTAAAGCCTGTGGTTTGCATGGTTTTCATTGATCTTAAATATGCACTCTGGCAGAGCAAGCAATTGTTTTCTTCAAAATGGATGCATAAATGTAAAAATAAGATCTTGATTTAACTAAAAAAAAAAACCAAAAAAACTATCAGGTAACAAATAATGCCTTAAATGTTGTAAGATGTAATGATTTTATTTTTTAAGTTCTCACTTTGTACCAAAATAGACACTCTGTATTTTAAAAATATGTACAAGGTTAGCAGTACCACAAAGGTCTTCATTTGGCTTTTTGAAGCTCGTATGTGTTCACATTTCTTGCTGAAAATTGCCTTTTCAGCCTAACAACTGACACTTCTAAGTGTATGATGGCCAGAAGGTGGTTCAAAGATCTGTGTTTCAAGAAATAGATGTTTGCTTTTTAAACATAGTGGACAGTGAAGGATGAGAAGCATAATAGGAAACTTACTCATCAATAAAATAATAAGAAACAAATAAAGCTCGAACTTTATAATGTGAACTAGACTCTAAAATTACCAGCTCTGTGGAAGCTTATTACGTGGTGAGTATTAGTATACCCTCAATGTGGTAGTAGAGGCTGCTGGTTTTTTTTTGTTGTTGTTTTGTTTTGTTTTTAGGAATAATGTATCATTCACTATCAGAACCCTTCTCAGGATTTCAAAGGAATTACTACAATGTTTTGTTCATATAGAAGTGAGTTGAATACAGAATCAGAACTGTTTTTCAGCACTTACTTGTTTTCCTAGCAACATAATGAAAGAAGAGAACCACGGGCTTGAATTATTGTTTTGTTTCCTGGTTAACTCATCCAGCTGTACTAAACAGTGATAGCATCAAAAGAAAAAACAAAAGCCGGTATGTAGTTCTATTAGCAAATAGACAGAATGCTATTGATAACCTATGGTATTAAACTGCAGTTTCAAATGGAAAGATAAAACCCTCAAAATTAAATACCCTAGTTATACTTTATGTAACATAAAGGAAAAATGTACCTTTTTTCAAGGAAAATGTCTTAGAGGTATGCTTTTAATGTAGTGTGTTAATGTAAATAATGTAATACCAAAAGAATCCAGGTAGTAAATGGTAGACAGCTTCTGTATATGAAAATGCAAGGTATCCCATCCTTGTCCTAGTACTTAATTTAGGCAGAGTGACTGTCTAAAGCAGGAAGAAGAAGAATATAACTTTTTCTTAGTACTTTATTTATCTACTTGAAATTAATTCCAAACTGGATAAAATCTGGCATATGCATTTAAACTCCAAGAAGTCCTACACCACTAGACAAGACTTGGAAACATGCCTCAAGGTATTTATATTACCATTGCAGGAAATAAATACAGAACTTCAGTTGTGGTGTTTTTGTTTTTGTTCTGAAGAGGACTGTAAAATTGAAGTGAAAGTAGAGCAAGCAATTTGCTCTGCACTATCGCTGTAGAATAATGTGAATGTAATGGTTTTCTTACTTTCAGGAAAAAACAATGCATGGCATGACTTTTATTTCTGGGAAAGAACTTACGAGTGAGTTATGTAGAAGCAGTTGTTAGTATGTGTTTTAATTATACATCAGCTTTGATTTAGTAATACACTTCAAGGTAGCTCTGCATATACATATTGTACAGGCAATTATACAGTTCAAGTTTGACAATGAAATGAGAGAATTAGCACAGTGGGACTCTTATAATTTAATTTGTGGAAACCTGTGGCAGTCAGGAACTTAATATTTATGTGTCCAACAAAATACAGGATAAAGAACTTAACCATATATTCTGATCTTAGGATAATTCTAGCAAAATAATAATTTCAAATATAATTTGTCAGTAACAGACCTTTGCTTCATATGCACTTCCATGTCAGAAGGCCCCTCTGCTGCCATTCGTCACACAGGAACAGAATGTAATGGAATATAGGCATGAAGGTTCAACCTCTGTCGTCCCACCAACATCTGCCTCTGATGTTATGGGCCATTGTCATAAAACAGGAGGCATTACTTCTGGAGAAGCCACTTTGTGTAGACATAATGTTTTGGTTTTGTTTTAATTTCTCATTTTAATTTGGGTAGGTTGTTTTGAGGGAAACCCTTGGTTTCTTTGTTAAGTGTCTGGGTTTTTCATGAATACAGTACTCAGCATCTTCAGTCCTACCCTTTATAAAGAATTATCTGGCTGTTTAGTTTCTAACTAGAATAAGGATCCTGTTACAGATCTTGAGTAATTTTTTCCTACTTTAATTGTTGACTCTAGGCACAAATGCAAGACTAAAAAGGAAAATAACCATATTGCTTAATAATATGAACGTGAAACAGAGAGTAGTGATGATTCAGAGAGTCTCCCCATGCTCCTATAGGAAGTCCTTTTCCTGTCCTAGCCCTGCTATTTATGATGGCCATAGTCCACATGATTGCAGGACTGCCTGGGGCTGATTCTCTGCTGCAGACCTTGCTGTCTTTAGCCCAGAAGTATCTCAATGGCCCTTATACATCAAGATATAGTTATGAATAAGTAGATATACATATAGTCAGAGATACACGTGTATGTGTGATCACTTCTTATAGACACAAACACACAAAGACTGCTCCAAAAATAATACCTCCTATTTTATTATGATTGCCCATGACGTCAGAGGTGTATTTTAGTTGCATGCAATAGAAGTTGAACCTTCCTCCACCCCTTTCCCTTTCCTCCCCTTCCTCCCCCTCCCCCCCCCCCAGTATTCTGTTACATTTTGTTGCTGTGTGACAAATTGCATGGAAAGGGCAGTCTAATAAAATGATACCTGACATGGAAGTGCATATGAAGCAAAGATGAGTCATTGAACACGCCTTTCTACACTCCATGTGGAAAAAAATGGCATCCATTGATGTTCAGCAAGTGTTGATGAACACTTACGGAGATTATTGAGTCCAGAGAGTGGTGGTCAATGGCTCAATGTCTGAATGGAAATTGGTGTCCCCAAGGAGGCGATGCTGGGGCTAATGCTCTTTAATATCATCATCAGTGAGATTCACAGTGTGGTTGAGTGCACACCAGCAAGTTTGCTGATGACACTAAGCCATGGGACACCAGGGGGATGGAATGCCAGGGGGACCTATGGAGGCTGAACAGTGGGCCCAGGTGAACCTCATGAGGTTCAATAAATCCAAGTGCACCTAGGCTGGTGCAACCCCCATTACTAATACAAACTGGGGAATGAAGGAATTGAGTGCAGCTCTGCTGAAAAAAACCTGGGGTAGTGGTGGTGGGAAGCTGGGCTTGAGCTGGCACTGTGCACTCACAGCCAGAAAGCCAACAGTATCTTGTGCTGCATCAAAAGCAGCGTGACCAGCATGTCAAGAGAGGTCAAGCTCTGAGCAGTCAGACCTCACCTGGAGCACTGCGTCCAGATGTGGAATCATCAGTACAGGAGAGATGTAGACCTGTTGGAGTGCATCCAGAGGAGTGCCAAAAAAGTGATCTATGGAATGGAACACTTTTCCTGTGAGGACAAGCTGAGAGAGCTGGGGCTGTGCAGCCTGAAGAAGAGAAGGCTGCAAATGGAGTGATCTGAGAGCAGCCTGTCAGTAACTAAAGGGGAGCTACAGGAAAGAAGGTGACAGCCTCTTTATCAGGGTCTGTGGAGCTAGGACAAGGGGAAATGGCTTCAAGCTCAAAGAAGGTAGATTTAGGTTAGATATAAGGAAAAAAAAAAACCCTTCTACAGTGAGGGTGGTGAGGCACTGCAACATGTTACCTAGTGATGTGGTGGATGCTCCATCCCTGGAGGCTTTCAGAGCGAGGCTGGATCAGGCCCTGGACAACCTGATGTAGCTGTGGTGTCCCTGTTCACTGCAGGGGAGTTGGACTAGATGGCCCTCAGTGGGCCTTTCCATCTCTAAGGAGTCTATAACTCTATGGATGTGAGCACAGTGAGGTGTGGGTGGTGTTCCTGCAGTGCTGTTACGACAGCAGCTCTCTGCTGGTGCAGGTTTTTCTGAGTGCAGCATACGGGCCCTTGCTTGTCGTTTGTGAAAACGCTAAGCTAATTGTGGTGATGTGTTGGGAAATACTTTTTTGTAGCTAAGAATTTGTTTTATTAAGTAGTGTTATTGTGTTCTTTGTATTTGTTATAGTTTTCATGGAAATAAATGGGAGGCATTACCTATGTAATTACACCTACATGGTTAGTGTGACCTACATCTTTACACACACATATTTAAAATTTACAAGTATTTACCGACATAAACTATTTTTACCTTTATACATAGGAAATACAGATAAAATTTTTCACCTATTTAAGCACATTTATAAAAGTGTATGCATTTAAATGGCTTACAAATTGATAATAAACTTCATGACTGAAGTGTGAATGTGAATAGAAAGAAAAATAAATAAAAATGTGCAGTCTTGAAACTTAACAAGTCTGCAGAACAAATCCTGACCTGTGTGAGCTGGAGTGAGTTGAAGAGAGGGCAAGGAGCATGCCACGGGGAATGGGGATAGTGGTTTGGGAATGCTTGTGTTTCAAGAGTAGTCTGTTGTCAACCTTCCCAAGAGGTTCTGCCTTACCAAGCCTTGGACAGTATCCCTGTGGCAGCCCCTGGGCTTTGTGCTATGCTGTATGGTGCTTGCTGTTCATTCATCAGTGCTGCTGTCAAGCATCTTGAGAAACTGTCTTTGGTTATTTCGGAGGAGTGCTCTGGCTTAACCTAGCCAAGCCATTAAATTCTGTTTAAAAATAGGTAGACATGAGTTATCCCTTTGAGAAAAGTTTTGTGACACTTAACCAGTTCTGGACACGTTTTTAACAGGAATTGATCATGTTGGGATCACTGAAACTTGTGTCTTCCCTTTTGAGAACATGAGCTGTGAATACTAACGTATCACTTACCTGAAAAATGGTGATAATAATTGCACACCATCCTATCCCTTTTTGCTTATGTTGGAGTCTGTCTACATTTTCAGCTCTATGTGGAGATTATGGTCTCCCTTATGCTACACATTCATCTCTACTGACAGTGCGGATTCTCATCTGAATGTCTTTTGGCTACTGTGGTGGAAATTGTAACCTATTTTTACACCTGAAGAGAGTGAGTAATATCCTCAGTAGTTTATGATATTGTTATATGAGTGAGCTTTCTAAATAGACTTGTTAGCTTCCTCCATTTATCTGGAGTATGTCTTTTAAAAGGTGATTAGTAGCCTGCAGGAGACAGAGCCCATGCTTCCAGTTCTCCCAGAACATTAATGGCGACTCCACTCCTATCTATCTAATTTTCTTTAACACTCCCAGTAAGTGTTTTCTCTGTGTTCTTTGCATTTAGGGGAGGCTGTTTCTCAGCACAGTGGTGGCTTCCCTCCTTTGTGTTTGTTTAGATGTTGTACTAAGGGATATGGTTTAGTGGGGGTGATGCCTTCAAAGTCTCTCACAATCAGTACATTTCTTCCTGCTTGTATGGTCACCTCTGTAGGTAGCAGTGCTGTTCCTGCAGCTCTGCAGCACTGGTGTTGTTAATGTCTTTCCCCTGTAAAAACGCTTTTCTAAACCCTTTATAGCAAACTGGCTGGCCACAGAAGCAATTGTCAAAGTGCAACAAACTGCATGTGTATCTTCCAGAGGCTTGGGCAGCTGTAATTTGTCACTTCTTTATAGCTGCTTTATCAGTGTGCTAAACACCTTCTGAGCTTTTGTGGAAGCATTTTTTTGACAAATAGGGCAAGTTAGCACAGCGCTCTAACAGTGTTGCAAAACTCGCATTTCTAATGTTTCTTTCACTACTAGGGATTCCTCAATTATTTAATTTCAATATTTTAAGAGACCACTTCTCTTGTTGCTTTTCTTGTTTTTTGTTTTATTATGGGAAGAAAGTAAGTTCTTTTTGAAGATCTCACTAACCTTTAAATCTTTTTTTTTTTAGCAGTGTATGGATTCACCTAAGAGAGTGGGGATCTACAGTATCTATACATGGTGGCCCATCCAATGTAGGACATGGCTTCACATTCTACTTTTCACGTTAGCTTTAGTGAAATTCTCAGATCTCAGCTGGAAAGAAATGATATATCGGTTGCTATTGTTGCAAATATCTTCATCCTACCTTCTTACTTCATTTTCTCCTTCCTACTCTGATTTTTTTTTTTCAATGTTATTGACTAATACGTTACTTCTGATCGTACTTGCATCACCTTTAGACCTGATGTCCAATTCTCCTTACATGCTTTTCCTAAACTAAATAAGGAAGCGCTGCGCTTAGTCTGCAGCCAAAATTGAGTAACTGACATAGCGATGTCATATTTCACTTATGTTTGTTGGAGGATGGAAACTCATATTTCTTTTCGTTGTAGCTTTGGGCCACAGAGGTTTTTTATTTCTCATATTTATGCTGTTTTATCATAACCAGTTAACTTTGTCTCTTTCTTTAATGGGATAAATGAAAAATGCTAGCTTAAAGCTTTAGAATATTAAATATTTAATCACTGTTATTTTTTTTTTGTTAGTTCAGTTTGAAATTAATGCAGAAACTTTTTACAGTAGGAGACTTTTAGATATTGTTCAAGTAGTGTTGTTTAGAGAAAGATCTGTTGTTTTTATAAAGATTTATTTGTCTGTCTTATGACTTATGATTTTTAGTTAAGATTTCCAAGAGCATAAAATGTCAAAATTTCACTCAATTTATACGAAGACACTTCTGAAATATGTGCCCACTGGTATATTATGAGAAATATTAAATTTATTGACAGCAGAGGATGTATATAGCACATTGACTGTGATTTCAAAGTGTTTAATCTAGTCTGTAGTTTATGTGCACTTCATGTTCATGTCAGACTAGCAAGGTGGATTCAGTAGAAGAGGATACTCACTCTGACAGTTACTTATTACAGTCCAGGACTGGTGGCCCAGCTTCCACATGGAGCAATTTTCTATTGACTCTGGTCTGCAAATGTGCTACAGAAGTCACCGTAAACTGTTAAATCAGCAAATTCATCTGTTACAGTCTAGCCAATTAGAGCTAACAGTCAAAGCTTCATTTATTGGCTTGGTGCTTTTCGCTAAATTTTACTGCATAATCTGTATGAATCCACATGGCTTTACTGATCCGTGTAGCATTACCTCTGCTGTTCTAAAAAACATTATAAAGTTTTATTTATCCTTATTATCCTTAGTACCTAATTCCTATTGGAATAAGGAATATGTCTGAAGACGACAACTCGTATTCGCGTAAGATATTCATTGAGGTCACCCCTGGAGAACTGAGGTATTGCAGGATGTACTTCACTCATTGCTTATCACGTTGAGTAAATCCATAAGGCAGGTATTTTTCATAAATATTCACTAAAAAAATATCCAAAGTAAAGCATAGTTAGCAAAAGGAAAGCCTCTAGGCTGATGGATCCTTCCCCTCTTGCGTTTACACTTGCTGTGATTCAAAAATGGAGTGACAGAGCGCCGCACAACAGATGGACACCCAGTGCACTTTCAAGTTCCAGGAGTTCCAAAATAAGATTTAGAGAGATTTGGAGATCTTGTTATTTCATTTGTGTTTGGGCTTAAGAATTATAACTATTGGACATTTTTATTTTTAGAGAAATGTCATCATGAAATTTAGGGTGTGATAGTTTAGGAATAAAAGACCAGATTTGAAAACTGACTGTAAAAATAATGGCATGACAGTGTTTCATTCAACAGAGGTTGCAGAACTGGAGCATTATACTCTCTGAAATCTATGATACTGTGCCATATCATCCAATTACCTGTTCATGCAGTTAGAATTTCCCCTTACAATAGATACTGTAAGTAAATCTATCCGCTGCTGTGGTTCAGAGTATGTCTACTAATTTCAGTTTGCATGTCCCTCTACTGTAGCTGATGAGTATCAGCCAAGCCAGAGGGCTGGAACTAGCATCAGGTGATATTAATCTAAGAATATCTTGTGAATATTCACTCTTCAGAATAAGATGAAATTGTTCTCCTCTGGGCTTCTTTGCCAAGAGTTTTTGAACACTGTGCTACTTGTAGCAAAGAAGGGACCAGATGTAAAATAGAAATGCATAAATAGGGGTATAATTAATACTATTTTGCCTCAAAGCCAAATATTAACATACTAAAACAGTATAAAAATGACATACATGTAGCTTGTAAATGTTATGGCTTAGCAAGGCACAGTATATGCATATTTCATATGCTTAGGTGAGAGATGTGAACATCAAAGATGCATGTATATTTTAGGTACACAAAAGAGGCAGTGAGAGAACAGCTAGTTGTAAAATAAAAAAACAAAACAAGATAAGCACAAGAGACTACAAATACACAGGACATCCTGTGTATTTCAACAGAAAGTTGAAATGTCTAAAGCACTACAAAATAAGTAGTATCAGGAGCAATTGAGTACCCCCTCTTGGGAGGCATAAAGCTAGGTAACATAAAAACAGCAGGGATCAAGGAAAGAAAAGAAATAGAATAGCATGCTGCAATTCTCATTACTGAGAGAGAGCTCCCATGCTCTCATCCTGATCTCATACACCTACGACAACCAGGAATTGCAAACCATCAATGTAATCTGCATGACATTATCTGTGTGATACCATGTACTCACACCTAATTTAGATTGTGTTTAAGAGGAGTAGTTTTATATGTAGTGATGTTTAATAATTTTAAGTACTGTTAACTGAAAAGTATAAGAACTAGTCATTAAACAAAATACGTTGTTAATAAATGATTTTTAGAAGTTCAAATTTGGCTGAGCTCTTGGTTCTCTGAACGTACCATGGTGTTCTGCAATTTCTTATATTCATGCATTTGTGTGTTGACGTGGCCGTATTTGTATAAATACATTTATAAACACACAGTCACATGGTGCATGTACCTGTTCACCCATCAAGGTGGATAATGTCCCAGTTTGATTAAGAAGATATTATAGGAGACTGTACAGTACCTTGGCAAAATCAAACTCAAAATCTCCACAACCTATTGAAGATGCTAACGGGTTGTCTTATAAGGACAACTCCCAGCTGTCTCTATAACCCTAAATGCAGCCCACTTGATTTCATGGCCTTGCATGGGCCAAGTTATCTCAGGTAATGCCTGTTTCAAGCAATCTTCATTCGTTGTTGGTAGCTCTTCTCTTCAGAATCCCACATTAAGCTCATGAATCTGGGAGACCTTATGAGTGATTGGAAGATGAAGTCAGTCAATACCACTTCCTTATCTGTTAATAAACTATTACTGCATCTAATATTTCTTAGGTATGTTATAAAAGCAGAAGATGAACTGTTCTGAACTTGCAAATGAACATTACAAAACATATGCAAATATGAGAGTACTAGTTTTATAGTTACTAGAGTCTCCAAGAAAGTCTGCAGGTGCAGCACTGAACTTGGAGGTTCAGGAACTGCAGATTCATGAGCTTACATGCAGTGAGATTCTGGAGTGCCTTTAACTGACTTACGTAATAAAGACTTCTCGGTGAAAATGCATTTGAGCTGAAGTAGTGAATTCCCACACTGGAATAGATAGTCCTTTCACCTTTCCTTTAGTCTTGTGGCTGCAACTTCTCTTTTTGACTTTTGCTTCAGTCTGACTCAGTTTGCTAAAATAATTTAATTTTGCCAGATAAGAAGAAGCAAATAGTTATATAGCTGATACTTATAATAAGGGAAGAAACTGACCTCTTTTAGTTGTACTGAGCTATTAGATCAACAGAAATGTAATAAGCAACTTTATTATTAAATTTATTTAGACCCTTTTAGGGTCTTTAGTACCCCAAGTTGCATCTATAGGCTGTGTGCAGCCAAACAGGAAAATTCCAGCATGTAACAAAACGGTTTTAAGTAATTAGTTTTATACACAAATGTTTGTAAGTGTCATTATTTCAGCCATGTTAGCTCTTCTTGAATGGTTAGTCAACTGTTTAGAAAGGTTGTAACTTAAATGAGATGTAGAAGGCTTCTAAGTGCCACATTTTGCAGCATGTCTGTAAGTACTGCAGCTACAATCTAAAAATACTCCTTGTATTGTAAACACCACTGCATCATTTGTTAAAACATGAATTAATGAAGTCCTTAGATTTTTCCACTGCATTAGGCAATACTTGACTATACCAGAGAGTACTCTACTGAGAATTCTGCAGCAATCATTTATGTTTTTTCAATAGCAGCTTTACCTCCCTCTTCTCTTCTTTGTTGTGGAAGTTGGTATTTTTCAGTGTCAGCACCCTCCCCCAAAGTCAAATCCATGCCCTCTGGTTTTGCTTCTGTTTGAACTTTGTGGAATGGTCTTTTGAGTGTATATATTAATTGCATTAATTCTGCTTTGTACTTTGTCATCTACATAAAATGATAGTGATACAGTTCTCTACACAATTGATAAATTCATTTAGAATTCATGAGCAAAATAGCCAAAGCATTATCTTTTCATTCTAGTAGAAGACTAAGCACCCACTCAGCTGAGTGTCTTCAGCTGGCATTCAGCTTCTCTGGGCAACCTGGTCCAGCGCCTTACCACCCTCTCAGTGAAAAATTTTCCCCTAAAATCTGATCTAAATCTCTCCTCTTTCACTTTAAAAACCATTCCCCGTTGTTCTGTCACTACTTATCCATGCAAAAACCTCAGTCCCTCTCCTGTTCATAAGCTCCCTTTAAGTACTGGAAAGCTGCAGTGTTTCCCTGGAGTTTTTTCTCCTGCTGGCTGAACAAGCCCCCTCACTCAGCTTGATGTTATGTACAAACTTGCTGAGGGTCACTCAATTTCACTCAATTCCACTGTCTGTGTCACTGATAAAGGTGCTGAAGAGCACTGGTCCTAAGATAGACTCTTGGGGACACCACTTGTGGCCAGCCACCCAGACCTAGAGTCACTGACTACAACACTCTGATTGTGACCATCCTACTAACTCTTTGTCATTCAAACTCTTATCTGCCTAATTTAGAGATAAGGATGTGGTGCAGGATCCTGTCAAAGGCCCAGTCGAATCCCAGGTAGATGATGTCACCTTTCTTTTTCCACTCCATCACAGTAGACTGCCAGTTTTGTCAGGCACAATCTGCCCTGGCTGCAGCCATGCTGGGTCTCAGATGATCTCCTCATTCTTCATGTGCCATAACATAGCTTCTAGGAGGATCTGCTCCATCATCTTCCCAGGCACAGGTGTGAGGCTCATTGGCCTGTAGTTCCTCAATCTTCATGTCACCCTTTCCTAAAAATGAAAACAGTGTTTCCCTTTTTCCAGAGTTCCAGGCTTAGCAACATCAGCCAGTTCTTTCAGGGCCCTGGAGGTTTCTCTTACTTGTGTCTCTGACACACTGCTTAAGGCACAAAGGGTGGTTGTTGTTGTTGTTCCCCCCTCCCCCCCCCCCATCTGTGAAATCTGGACTAGCTGTATATACATGCAGGTAGACATGTTTTAGGCATTAAGACAGATAGTGAAACCCTCAGAAATGCATATAACCCCACCTTCTATCATTTGCAGCTGGTACATGGGAATGCAGAACTGAATAAAGCTCTGCCCAGTTTCTACACATCTGTGCAAATTGATCTGCTTTCACTTTCACATCACTACAAAAATGTGATACCATAATAAAACTTGTATTTTTCTTATGGGTTCCAAAATTTGGTTAGATTCCCTTGTTCCTCGTTTCAGAGTTTTATGAGTACTGTGAGCTGTTAAGTCAAGCGTTACCAACAAACTCCATGCATTGTGGAACTATTTTATAAGGATGTAATATTTGTGAAGTAAATCTCTAGTGACACATTTGAAAATACAAGCTGGAATTACTACTGTAACTTCACACTTAAAATAATTTATATAACATAAAATTATTTGTTTGTTTTTCCTATGGAAGGGATATCTGGGAAAAACTAATAAATAAAAAAAGTTGTGACTGGATTGAGCAACAAAGTTTTAATGGTCTACTGAACAGATGAAGATCAGAACAACTAACTGCTCTGCTCTTGCTGAAGAACGCCCAGGTTTTCTCCTAAAGGTGGTTAAGTAACAAATCGCACTTAACTATTTAGAAGATTCTGCCATCTAGTGATTGGACTTGCTGTTTGAACATTCTGTGTGTCCCTTCAGCTGACATTGATGGTTGGACTTATGATGATGATCTTAGTGTTCTTTTCTAACCTTAATTAATCCGTTATTCTATGATCCTAAGACATCCTCTACACCTGTGAGCAGCTCAGTCTGATGTTAACTTCATAAACATAATTGTTTTTCCTAGCTGGAAATCATTTAACGTCTATCCAGCATTTATCTGCTATGATTATTGATAGAAAGTCAAATTCAGAATATTTTGTATGCTTATTTATTTCCTGAGTAATAATCTCTGGGAATGTAAGCAGTGGCTCTCTGCTGCACCTTTAACCTGTCTTGCTCTTATTATGATTTAAAATGCTGCTTTACAAGGATAGCTCTTGACAAACAGGTAGCAATATTAGACTACTAATGTAACTGTAGTGTGTTATTCTTTCCCCTATTATGTGTTCAAGTAAGAAAGTGCATAACATACACTTTTCGATGACCATCCACTCTCCATTTACAGCATTTTTTCCCCCATTTACAGCATATTACATAACAAGTTCTATTGTCCAACTTTCAAACATTTCTAAAAAATAATTTTCACCTCTGATTTTTTTTTTTTTAATGTTTTAGGCTCAAAAATTAATAACATCAGCACCAGATTTGTGTCTTTTGATGACAGATTGGGAGATAAAGCAATTCTCTTCTTCCAGATATTTCTTGCTTTGCTGTTGTGGCCCCTAAGAAAAAAATGACTTTGATCCATATTTTCTGCTAAATGAAAACGCCTAACAGACTGGATCCACCTTTTGTAATTTGTAGATTAAAACAGATCAGAAAAAGTACTCCTTTTTTATTTGACAGCTGTATTTACAATTGTTATTATTATAAAAATTACTTTAAAGAAGTCTTGACAACTCCGTCTTGATTTTTTAAGTGCTAAAATGGACTCTTGGAAATGATGTCTCACTGCAATCAGTGTTATGTCTGTTTTATGACAGATGAACAGCTGTAGACAATAGGAATGCACAGAGAAACAGCATCTACTTTAAACCAAACCTCACCTGATTTCTTAAGACAGTGTGATGATGTCTGGCTATTGCACTGTTGTTTTTCCTAAAGCAACAAGTGAGGATGCACAGCAAGCTTGATCTAGTGATTTTAGGTCTACTGAGTGCGGGCTGCCTTGCACACTCCTCATTTTTCAGCAGGATTTTTCTGGCTTCTTGGTTGTTTCAGTGACAACATTTCTTCCTCCAACTCCTTTGCTGTTTATTCTGCCCTAATACTGGATTTAGATGAGTGTCCTTCTGTGCTGTATCACACATGTAACTATTAGGGCATGGGTGTCCAACCTTTTGTCTTACCTGGGCCACACTGTGTGAAAAGGAATTGTCTAGGGCTGCATACATGAAGGCTGCTCCAAAAGTAATGCTGCCTAATTATCTCCATGGAAACTATAATAAATATGAAAAGCACAATATTGCAACTTAATAGAGCAGACTCTCAGCCACAAAGCACTTCTCAGCATAGTCACCCTCATTTGCTGTGCATTTTCACCAACAACGAACAAGAGCCTGTGTGCTGCACTCAGAAAAATCTGCACCAGCAGATGTGTCCAGCTGTTGCCACTGCTGAAATGCACCACACATGTTGTATAATCAATGAATATTAAGATGTTATAATTACAAAATAAACAAGAGAGTTTGGCAAAGCAGATAATGATAACAGAAAGAGAATAGACAGAAAGCTTACCCCTATCCTGGGCTCACTTACAAAACTGCAGCAGAGCAGATCTCCTGAAAAGATGCTTCCCCTCTGGTAGCCAGCTCTTAAATAGGTCTAGGAGGGGTTGAGCCAGGCAGCACAGGTGAATTACCTTCACCTGTGCTCCTGTGGCTGACTCATTGCTCACCTCAGGTGATCAATCAGAGGTTCAGTCCATGACTCAGCAGTTCCCATACACGTGCCTTTACTGTGTTCTCAACTGCTGTTTGATTCCCATCAACGTTCAGCAACTATTGATGCTTGTCAGATGGGGCCACTTTTTCTGCATGGGGGAATTCAGTGTCGTGAATTTGCTTCATATGCAATTCCATGTCAGATGCTTTTCTGTCAGAACTGCCCCTCTGCTGCCATTTGTCACGCAGCAACAACATGGAACAGGATATTGGTGAGAAAGTGCCATCCCACCTGTATCCACCTCTGATATTGTGGGCCAACATCATAAAATTGGAGACATTACTTTTGGATCAGCCACCATCTAATATATACTTAATCTATATAAGTAATAATACTTATTTTAATTTTTAATGTTTATTATCAAAACATAAAAATGAGAACAGCAAAACCATCAAACTGGTGGATTATGTGGCCCGATTTCTGTGACACTAACACATCAGGCTGGTTTGGTGGCAGTGGATGCAATTCATAGTGAGTTCTCAAGGGATCTCATCAGAGATTTTTGATGAAATTTTACCCTTCCTGTACTTCATCCTTGACGATAATTGTTCACAAATGTGCATATTGCCAAAAGCAATGGCATGACTAAAGCGTGACTGTGAAGTGGGGGATGGACATGCCTGTCTTAGGGCTTTGCTCTTGTTGATGTGAGATGTTGATTGAGAACTGTCAAAATAATAAAGTGCCCTTGAAAGAGGCAGGAATCGTATTTGTTTTTAGCCTGTGAAACTAAACAAGCATACTGAAATGAGGCAAGTATTTTAATCGCAGACTTTTACTGTAAGGAAAGTCAAAAGAAAGCACTCTGAATTAGAAATGTGCGGTAGTTTCTGGGGAAGAGTGCATGTGGCATTATTGTTTGATTTTCCAAGAGTTGACCCCATCCTCTGAAATCTTTCATTGCGACTACTTCAAATGTGAAATGGTTTGCAAACAGCAGTGGTGATGCACCGCATGGTTTAATGGTATTATTAAGACTGTTATTTCAGAAAATGAACGCTTGGGAGGAATAAAGTCTCTCATCTGGGTCCCAGGGGTGATGAAATTGAGACTGGCATGGGTAAAATAACCCATAAAAGGCAATGACAACACAGCACAACTGCAGTACCTTGACAGGGGCCCGCTGAGGAGCTTCTTAGCAATGGTAGTGCAAATGTCTCCATACCATAATATACAGCATCTGAGGAAAGTCAGACAAAACAAAATAAACCTAAATAATGCTAGGGCGTAAAGCTGATATATATAGCACTGCAAACAGAAACAGCATCAGTGGCATGATTTGTGTGAAACTCTCTAGCACTGAACAATATATTGTTAACATAATTTACAAGTAGACTGTCAGGCTACTCATATCTTATTTGCTTAAAGGTCATTTTTTGCATACATGCCTCATTACAGGTGGGTATTCGTGTTGCTTGTAATAATAAAAGCGCACTCTTTCTGTGATATTTTTGGGTTTCTCCTCCGGTATTGGTATTTGTTCAATGAAAAGTACTTGCTAATCCTGAAGCAGTATTCACAGTGAACATACACATGCATACGATTTGTTCCAAATCCTTTATCAAAAATCAATCCTTCTTCTTCCTACTTGAGTTTTAGATTGCAAACATGACAGGGATTACTCAGTCAGAAGTATTTGAGCTTGTTCATATACAGAGATATTTATTCAGCTTGCTTAGGTGTTCAGGTTGATTCAGTGATGGTCGTTATTTTTCTCAGCCCTTATAAAGACGTATACAATTGTGGAAAATAAAGTGTTGAAAATAGCTCTTTATAATCATGGCTTAATGATTATGGCTGACTGTCAAATCAACAGAGAAATGTTTAATAGGTACAGGTCACCTATTGAGTTTTTTAAAAGCAATACTAATTAGTAAGCTGTCAGCTCGTTTCGAGTACAGATCAGCCAATATTCCTTAACCTGCTCATCCCTTCTGTCTTTTTTCCCAGCCATATTTGTACCCTCTAGACCAGTCAACAGTATTGCCAGTGGTAGCAAGAAGTCACAGCTTTTTTACTGATTTTGTTAAGATTCCAGACTGAACATTGTCAGGATTTTTCTTTTCCTTTTTCTTCCTGTCTTTCCCTTTACGTTTTTTTTTTTTTTCTTTTTTTTCTTTTTTTTTTCTCTTTTCCTCTTTTTCATTTTCCTTATTATTTTTATATTTTCTTAATTCTATTTCTCATCTCTTTCTCTTTTTTGTCTTTACTTTTTTCCTTTCCTTTCTTCCTCCTTCCCTCCTTCTTTCTTTGCACTAATACTAATTCCTGCTAGATTTCACTTGTAGCAGTAATATAAGCTGACTTTCATTTTCATTTATGGACAAGATTTTAAAACATTTGCACTTCAACTTCAGATCTTCTGCTTCAGTAATAGCAAGAAAGCTATAGCAAGAAGAATTAGAGACAGATATTTCAGCAGCCTGACAATATATGTTATTTAGTAGAATTTGAGAGAATTTTTATATTCTTTCACAGCAGATTTACTCTCACTCTTTAACTTAGAATGTGATTTGTGTTGAGTTCCTTGGTATAACTGAAAAATGAAGCAGTGAATGAGGTGTTTGTGCTGTAAGAGTCAAAATGTCAGGCGTTTGTTTCCAACATAATTGATATGTTCTATCACAAGTGTATTCTGAAGACAGTTTACATGTTCCACATACCTTATAGTGTAAACAGCGTGGGATATGTCAAAATGAGAATTGGGAGAGCTGAAAAGTGTTAGCATGAAATACAGGATTTTTTACTATGCAATTTGATATAGAATATACATTCCAGGGAAAGGTACATTGTTTTGTACACTAATGATACACTGAAAAATATTAAGTAACTATGGCAAAGAAGAGAGGGAGAGTTTCAGATATAAAGTAAGGAGCTGTTTATTAACCAGCATGAAACAGTAAGTGCTGTCAGAAATGACTGACATTCTTTGCCACATGCCATTAACACACCAAGACTCTGCCACTCTGGGATCACAACAGAAATCTCAGAAGAATAAACGCTCTTCAGGAAGCAGAGTGGGAGGATAATTAATGAAATTACTGGAAGAGCAAACAGTTGGAGGGTAGTATTGCTAAATGAGAATCTGACACTACGGGGTTGTCAGTTTTTTTTTTTTTCATGGAAAACAGTAATCCTAATTATACACTCCTATTTTTATTCCCTGCTCAGTTAAAAGTACAGTGGAATATTCTTGATTCAGATTATGGTGGGAGGAATTTAGGTAATTGTAAATATCCTGCAAAGCATAATAAATGATTTGAGATGGATATTGTAGAAGATAAATTAAATATGGAGGTGAAGAGCTGGAGATCCCAAGTTTTTTTTGCTATCACTCATGTGCAAAGCTATTTCAGAGTCAGTATGTAGGTTGAAAAATAATGGTTTTGCATGATGTTTTTAATGGGCTTAGCTGCTGTTTTAGTTTTTTTCATACTGACTCTTTGGTATAAGATCTCAGATACTGGCAATATTGCAAAAGTGTGATGTCTCTGAAATAGGTGCTATTGACTTGAGGGAAAAGAACAAAAGAAAATAGAACAATTGAAAGAAATTTTCATTTCTTAGAGATAAGCTTTTTTTTTCCCCCAAAATTAGAAAGGCTTTACAATATTTCTATAAAGCTTGATGTATCTCTGTTTTATTTGCTTGAATTTTCTACTTGACATGCCTATTAAGTCTCTGTTTGCAGTGTTAATTTCACTGTTGTGATACCTTGTCTCCGAATAGTATAATCTAGAAAACAGCAACAAAGATAGTTCATTTAGTAGAAGTGATAGCAGACCCACAAATCTGTACGTTTTAGGTTAGATTGTTTCACTAAGGAAACATATAATATTTTGTCTGAAGTATAATGATGCTCAATGCTCATAAAAGCTATGTTCATGTGTGCAACTATATGTACGTGCAGAAACTGCTGGAAATTAGGCCGTATTTAAGCTACGTGTTATGTCAAAGAAAGCTTGGGATCCTGGATAGGATTGGGATCCTGGATAGGATTCTATTATAAAACCTTTTAATGTAGAGCTTACCTTTATTGTAAATTTAGCTTGCTGGTAATTTAAAATACCAAGAGATTGACAGGCAAAATATTTCATACCTGTGTATGTGTAAAATAAAGTGTTCTCAGACCAGCTGGAAATTAGATGTATGTTTGCAAGAGGGCATCACTTTAAGATAATATATGCAAATTGTATTAACTTAGTCTTTAGGTGAGTTTTACAGCTGTCTCAATCGTATCATAATCCAATGTCAAGTAGGAAGAAAGATGAATTATATCCCACTTCTTTCTTTACTTTCATGACCTCAGATTTTGATATGCATTTCATATTCAGTAAATTTTCAGGTGGAAAATTATCTGTGATGAGGACAGTGTTATCTCAGGAGTGCTTAGAGTATCTTGTATTGGCAGCTCACCACAGGAGTTCTCAGACACATTTTAGTGAAGCTACCACCATGATTTTTTTATATTGCAAACTATTAAAAGACTAGGCTACTAAAAATAATACAATTCAAGCATCTGATTTCAGTCGTAGACACAAATGATGTTCTTAGCAATGTTCAGGAAAGTGATGATGGTGATCTGCTAAGCAGAGGCTGGAGGAATCCATCAGGCTGTCAGATGTAGCATAAGATTATGCATCTGAGAGGAAATAGTGTAGATTATGTTTGGGACTGAAGACGATACAAAAAGGGAGTGCTCTGTAATGTAGAGACAATGACATATAAGTATAAACTGTGATGTATAGTTGGTAGAGTATAAACTTCAAGGACAAGACTATAACAAAGACATCAGACCAGGAAGACAGTAGGCACTTGGAATATTGTGTTTGGTTTTGGGCTTCTCACTACAAAAACGATACTGAATTGCTTGAGTGTGTGAAGGGAAGAGCAGAAAAGCTGGTGAAAGACTAGGAAGCAAGAAGGAGTAATGAAGCATTAGAACAGATTTCCCAGGAAAGGGATGCTGTTGCTCTCCCTAGAGGTACTGTGAGACGTGTGGACATGACACTAACAGACGTGGTTGAGTGACAGGACGTGGTAGGTTAGATTGATTGTTGGACTTCATGGTCCTGGATGGTTTTTTCTAACCTAAATGATTCTGTAATTCTGCTCTATAATAGCGAAAGTGAGACTGAGATGATGATAATTCCACATATATTTATAGGTACATAAAGTTAAAGGTACGTAGTTCTACTGCTTGCAGTTCAAGGATGAAGTTGAAATATGGTCTGAAAACCCTAATTCTAGGAAATGTACATACCTATGAAAGTCTAGCTTATACGAGACAAAACAGTTAGGTGAACTGATCTGTAAACATGAGAAGGAGGTATCTGATGACAGATGATAACATCTCTTAGAAGAAATATAATAAGCAATATCTAGGAGATTAAGACAGGCAGAAAAACTGGAAAACTTGTGAGGGATGGCAGACCCTTCAATTGATGAGTTTATTAGAAGCAGTGAAAGGGTAGAAAGAATGCAAGAAAAGAATATTTGTTTTGGAAAGAATTTGCGGCTAAAATTTAAGGGAGGATCTACAGAGTAGAATTTCAAGGTCTGTCATGCACTCCAAGAATCACAAAGATGAGTTTGTTATCTAAAAATGTTGCCTAGTAAGTATGGACCAAGACCTGCAAAACATGCCAGAGCAGCATGCCAGAGACAGAGACGACATGTATGTTTTTATTACTTCTACTTTTAACATGCAGATTAATTTGATCAGTTATTCTGGTTTTTTTTTTTGTTTTTTTTTAATTTGTAGTGGATTCGTAGTGGATGCTTTGTTAATGCTTTTGCCTTCTTAAAACAAAACAAAACAAAACACTTTTAAAAGCATTTTGATTTAGTACAAGCCAAAGTTAAATTAAAAAATTTAGTAACCCCAAATAAGCCAGCTTTAATATTTTAGTGTCTTTTGCCTTATGGGACATTGGATTCATCATCACTTCATGCTGCACTAGAAAGATCAGCCCATACATAACAATGAGCAATTCTGTAACCCAGAATAGAGATGTGGTTGTTGTTGTTGTTGCTAAGTTTCATGTTTTCTTAGAATGTTTAATAAGAAGTACTGAAAAGTGCAATGTGTGCTAAGAGTGTTTCAAAGAATACATTAAATATTATTGTATTTTTAATGAAATATCAAACATTTTTACTGGATCAAATTTTAATAGAAATTGCCACACTTGTGAAGAGTATGTCATTGAATCTGTAATCAACCACTGGTATGTACTCAATTGTTCAGGAGGCCAGCTGCTGTTTGGGTAATTTTCTTGAAACTGAGAAATCAAAGTTATAACCTTGTGTGCTATTTAGTTTAATGCAGAGGGAATTAGAAATAAACTGAGAGTGAAGTACTTAACCAAATATAACATTCACATAGCATGAATCTGTTCTTTAAATGAAACGGTTAATTTAATGGAAATTTCATAAATAAGAGTGTGTCAGTATGTTCTTTCAAATAACTCCATGGTTTGTTCTACTGACACATAGCTGCTGCTGCCTCTTCTCTCTCTTTTCCTTTGACTGTATCAAAGAAAATGTGGTAGCTGCAAAGAAGGAAAAATCAATAACAGTGGTCCTTTTAGTGTAAGTGAGCCAACTCCTTATTTCCAAGCTTCTTTTCTGGTTCTGCTAGGTTTTAATCTTCTGAGATGTAAGAATAAGGCACTTAGGATTAAGAAATGCAGTAGTTACAACATTTTTGTAGTTTAAACTTCAGTATTTTGATCAAATGCTTGCTTCTATTTTATTGCTAGTAAATAGTAAACTTTTGTGGTTCTTTATGATTCTACATGAAGACAATGTTCTTGTGAACTATTGTACATTCTGAAAAAGGAGATTATTTTCATTCCTAGCGTGAAACAAAATCACTGTTAAAGACCTCTCAGTAAAAATAGAATCATAGCTAAAGTCAGGAAGTTATTTATCATGCATTGCATTAAATCTTCAGAGAGAATTTCAGACAACAAATTTGTAATTGTTGAAATTGGGATTCAGCCAGGACACAAGGTTAATAAGCTAATTCCTCAAAGGGGTATTTAGGTACGACTGCTACCTTCAATGCATATGCTTTGCATTTGGTCTGAAAGAGGGTCCTCAGAAATAACAGAAGTTTCTTAAACATTGCTGATACCTCTTTCAGAACTGAGTTGCTAAACATAATTCCCCTTCTCAGGAAGTTCCTTGTAAAAACTTCCAGGGATAACTGTCCTGAATATGCCATCTTCAGAAGACCACGCTGACTTCTTGACAGTATCAGTGTTCTTAATTTTTAATTGTTGTTTAACTCCAGATGTAACATTTCAGAATAAGGGAACTACACTGTGTAAGCTTTCTTCAGATGATATATTGACATGTTAAATTTATTTTTCTAAAAAGAAGGTGCAGCAGTCGTAACTGTGGGTTGTCTGCTGCTCTCCTTTCAGTTATTTTGGTCTGCTGCAGCAGGAAATTCTGTGTAATGATGATTTGATTGTTTTAAAACTCAGTGAATTATACTTTGTAAACCAAATATTTCTTTCATCAGTATCCTTTTCTTTCATCCTTATATTAATTCCAAATATGGTGGTCTGTATGGACAGAAACTGAAGTATTACTGCGAAGTGGTAGGCATAATAATCAGCATGTTTTAATTACTTCGGTTATTTATGTCTCACTGGGTGAACACTGGACATACAGTCAGAAATAATAGGTAGAAGACTGAAATTTGGATCGAGAAACCAAGAGAAAAACTTAGTAAGAACAAGTAGAACTTGATCATAGCTGCTGCTTGTAATCTTTCATTTCACTCAGGCAATTGGAGTAAAAGACTCATAACTGTTTTACTTCTTTGAGATGCCTTGTTGGAAAATGTGCTTTGGGCAATAGAAATTGTGAACAGGAATTTTTCTTCTTCCTTACTGTCACATTAGATGGTATTCCATTAATTGTGCAAAATGTTTTACATACCATGTGCCATGGGGTCTGACTGTACATGAAGTTCCAGTTTGGTAGCAGAGAACCAATCTAGAAAAAATACCTTCTTTATTCCAGTTTTCTGCCCTATCAGTTATAAAAGTTTAACTCTCTTTTTTGGCACTAATCTGATAAATATTCTCTAGCATGGACTATGAGGACAAATGCTATCACTAGAAAGAGTGACTAAGAAACAGATGACACTTTTGTTCCAAATTCCGACTGTTAAAACGTCTGTGAAGTAGATTAACTGGAAGGACTGAATGTGGTCATAGGCCTATTTTTTTCCATGCTGACAATTTCTGTCTGGCTAAATCTAAGCTGCTTGTTTATTTCTTACCTGGTAAAAATGATGCATGTTACAGAATTCCACACTGCAGTGCTGATCCAAGGCAGCAGTGTGTTTCTGGAGAGACCTTGGACTGATAGCTCATAAGATAACTTTTCCTCTGTACTATTTTCATGGCAAGTGTGGTTTGAGGAACACTAGGCAAGAGGTGCAGAGTTAAGCAGATTTAGTTCTTGTGTCAAATTTTCCAGTTATTCAGATTTCAGATGAGAAGTTTAAAGCGTTCAGTGGTAGCATATTGGCATTTCAGTTCACTTTGGTGATACTGATTTATACCTGCTGACTGTTTGTCACTGTAACATTCAAAGCAAAAAAAACCCGAGAAACTATTTCTGCCCAAACTGCCAAAAACATTATCTTAGCAAAATCATCCTAACTTTATTTTGCAGGAAAATGGTTTTTTGAGGATAGAAAAGTAGTAGGGTGGGGGCAGAACATAATCTCTGTTAAGAGCAAAATCTTTATTAGCTCAAACAAAATGACACAGACTTTTCCAGAAGGCTGCTTCTGTGTTTCTTCTGCCAAACTTGTCTGCGACTGCTGGACAATGCAGAAAACCCATCTGAAATGAAATATGAATTTTCATGCAATTCTTTCATTGAGAACTGAATAGTGGGGGGAAATAAATATTTATTAACTCTGCTTCAGTTGCAAAAAAAAAAAAAAGTTATTCATAAGTATTTCTTAATAATTATGTTTATAATTATAAATTTATATTTATATTATATTTCCATTACAATGATAAATTTAGCAGTTTTTCTATAAATTGTGAAAAATGGAAACAGGTTAAGGTGCATATTCTGAAAACCTTCTTCATTGTAGCAGCAAAATATTCGTTTAGAAGATCTCCGCATCTCCAGAAAGCAGAACAACAGCATTAAGTCAGAATTCTCTATCACTAAGGAACCTTTTTTTTTTCTGACTGCCTTTTGTGTCACACCTTAACCTGCTTTGCCTCAAGTTTAAAGAGCCTGGCAATCACATGATTGTGCTCTCCAAAATGGGATTGGATTTCTCCCTTTCCATCAGAGTGAGAAGCGTGTGTGCTAAATGAAGTCAAGCTTCTGAAATGATAAGTAAACTTTGTTAAGGAATAGTGGAAACTAGTTTATAATTCACAACCATAGTTACACTACTAGCATAGAAAACAAACTGAAAGTGGTCACCAGTTTTTTTTCTGTATAATAATATGATTTTTATTTGTTAAATCAGACAGGAGGAGTGATTTCCTGTTTGTCAACATCAGTGCACATTAGTGCAAAGTTGACAATAAAATCCAATTGTGTTTCCTTAAGTACTGGAAGGATTTGTCCAAGTAGAAATAACAAATTGCAGTATTACCGTGGTGTTTCAGAGTTGTCTTTGGGACCCATATGTTTAGAATAGCTGAGGTTTTGGCATTTGTTGCTGAAATCCATGCAGAAGCATGTGGTTACGTGTGTGTCTAGTATTTCAATGTGGACACAAACCTGAAGGTTTTATGTTGTCATTTCTGATATTTGCTAAATTCATAAATGTCAGTCAAGTGTGGGGAAAAAATTAATTTGCTAGTTGGTCCATGGAGCAGTAGGTGTAAGCACTGACAATTTTTGCTATGCAAAAAGATGTAAAGTGACAGAGATATTTTAGGAGTGAAATAATCAGAATAAGAAAATGACACCTCTCAGGATCATACAGTTTTAGGAGCATTTATTAGATGAGATGAGTGTTGAAGTTGGGTAGTGAGTTCTAAGACTCCCGTTCTGTGAGACACACAGAACACACACCCAAGTACTGCCTTGGCCATCTGAGCCAGTTAGAGCCCACATTTCAGACAAGGAACAAGGACATTCATATCAGACCATGTCTCCAGTCTCCTGACTGGTGATCTGTCCTCTGCTTATAACGTTTCCAAATGCAGGCTTGGACTCCTACAGGATGTCATAGAATTATTAAGGTTGGAAAAGACCTCTTGAGATCATCTAATCTGACCATCAACCCACCTCCATCGATCTTCTGTTGTAAACCCACAGGAATGGTGATTCCACCACCTTTATGGGCAGCCTGTGCCAATGTCTCACCACGCTTTCGGACATGAAACTTCTCCTTATATCCAGCCTGAACCTCCCTTGACACAACTTGAGGCCATTACCTCTTGTCGTGACACTGCAACCTGGGAGAAGAAGCTGATCCTGAACCTCACCACAGCCACACTGTATGATAATCTAAGTGGAAAGGAGCTTCTCAAAGTTAGAGTCATTTGTTCAAAACACATGCGCAAAAGAAGACCAATTCCAAGACCTGCTGTGGGGAATGTGCTTTAGCAGGGGTCTGGACTTGATCTCTAGAGGTTCTTTCTAACCTTTGCAATTCTGTGATAATGCCCAGTTGTTCAGGGTTGTACTCTGTGGAGTTTTGAATATTAACTAATATGTTCCTATTATGCACTTTGCCAGAGAGGTTGTTGTTACCCCATCCCTGGAGGCATTCAAGGCCAGGCTGGATGTGGCTCTGGGCAGCCTGGTCTGGTGGTTGGCACATAGCAGGGGATTGAAACTTGGGATTGAAAGGGGATCATCATTGTGGTCCTTTTCAACCCAGGCCATTCCGTGATTCTATGATTCATGGAAATTGGTAAGATGAAGATAAAAAGTTCCTAATCCAAATCATACTGATGGCAGTTGGATCTGTTCTGGTTATCAGAAGTTGCTTTGCCTTACACACGTTTTTTGTTTCCACTTGAATTATTCTAAGCTCCAACAAGTAAAAAATGAAGCATATCTGATTTGATCTTTGGATTTCTCTATGTTATATTCTTACGTGATGTTTTATTTTTACAGTCTTTTGTGGAGACAGTTGTTTTGTTATGAAGTGCAGAAGAACACACAAGCTTGTATCTTACTATGGAAAGATGCAGTTTGCTTTAAAACTAAAGCTAATTTGTGTGATCTTTACTGCCTTCTTCCTACCGGGTATGCACAACAAAATACTGCCTGATTTTGTGAGTCTGAGTGTTCCCCATTGGATTGATAACACTGCTTCTAATGAATTGAAACATTTGTCTACCTCATGTGAATAATTTGAGAAATAAAAGTGGTTTTTATTTTAAATTATCTGGGTAAAATAACATTTTAATTTTATTAAGGCTTTCTCAGGTTTTGATATAATAATTATTCACTTTTAAGAGAGACATTTTAACAGAGCTTAGGGAAAATATGTATGTGAGTAAATGGATTGTAAATGGATTGTATACATACAAGCAGCTTACTTTGAATTATTTATGTATTTATTTTTAAAAGAAGAAAAAGGGCTAAGAATTATCTCAAAGAACTGTCTGTATAAATGACTGAGATGATAACAAGTGGAAAGATGGAAGGGGACACAATTCCTGCTTTTTAGAAAGCAAATGACAAGAGAGGTTTGATAACTGTTTACAGCCACATAGAAAGTTCACGTTCACTCTGATACTCACAGATCTCAGGACAACTAAGACATTAACATTAAAAATAAAATCTGATATATAGGAAACAGTCAGAAGACTCTTCTGAGAGAAGGAATGCAGTTACACTCACTTGTTATGTTTTAAAATCTTTTTCATTCTTTGACCAGTCTTTTGGTTCATAGTCTTATTTGTTCATTCCTGGTTGGGCAGACTTAGTGATCAGAGTCCAATTCAGCTGTTTTCTGTAATTTCATCACTTTTCAGCATATTGCACACTATACAAAACATTACTTCTACCCAACTGGGAAACTGACAGCTGTGCTGGGAATCTTGAAACAGGAATGGAAATTCAGAGTGATGGCAGGACAAGGGGGACTGTCTTGCTCTACTCTTCCCTTGTGAGGCCCCATCTGCAGTACTGCATCCAGGTCTGGAGCCCCCAGTAAAGGAAGGATGTGGAGCTTTTGGAGCAGCTCCAGATGATCACAGGGTTGGAACACTTCTCTTGTGAAGAAATATTGAGGGAACTGGGCTTGTTCAGCTTGGAGAAAGAAGAGGCTATGGGGAGACCTCATTGGGACCTTCTAGCACTTGTAGGGAGCTTATAAGCATGAAGCAGAGAGACTTTTTACAAGGTCTAGTAGTAATAAGACAAGGGGGAATGGATTTTAACTGAAAGAGGGAAGATTTAGGTTAGATGTTAGGAAATCCTTTACTCGAAGGGCGGTGAGGTCCTGGCAAAGATGCCCAGCGAGCTGTGGGTGCCCCGTCTCTGGAGGCATTCAAGGCCAGGTTGGATGGACTCCTGGGGAGCCTGAGCTGGTCGGGGGCAGCCAGCTCATGGCAGGGGCTTAGTGCTCAATGATCTTCAAGGTCTCTTCCAACTGCAACCATTCTGCGATTCTTGGATTCTACAGTTCTGTGATTTAAATTCTTCACCCTTTGATTCTGCCTTACAGACGTTTTGTCAAATAATGCAAAAAAAAAAAAGTGTGCGCCATCAGCAGACTCATTCAGATTTCCTAAAAAGCTAGTGTTCTCTAGAATTTGTATGCACTTTTAATATTGAGAGATGATCATTAGCTTTTAAGTGATCTCAAAGATCATTGTCAGGGATAACAGAGCACTAATACCTCATTCCTTCCTCGCACAACTTCCTAAATTCTAAGAGGTTTTAGTCTTTCTCTTGAATTTTTACCAATTCCATAAGCAGTGAATTTTTATAGGAAATTATGTAAAATTCAATAGAATAAACAACACTCCTACAAAATTCCTTTATAGAGTGGATGGAAAAAGGGCATAAAGCAGTCTTCAGGCAGACCAAAAGACAAAGTGGTCTTCAGGCAGATCAATCAGGCAAAACATTTCACTGGAAGTAGCAGTGCAATTGAACTAATGAATTGGATTTATAATTCAACTCTACTGATAAATTTTATTTAAAAAACTGGATTGAGTCACAAGGCTGTGTATTGAGTTTGTATGACAAGGCTTTGGTAGTTGAGGGTTGCTGCAGGGGTGGCCTCTGTGAAAACAGACCAGGATCTGCCCCTGCCTGATAAGAGCCAATTCCAAACAGCTTAAAAAAGGACTCACTGCTGGCCAAGGCTGAGCACATGAGCAGTGTTAGTTGCACTTCCATGATAATGTTTTTAAGAAAGGGTCAAAATACTGTGCATAGGCTGTGAGAGAGAGAAATGAGAAAATGGAGAAGAAACAACTCTGAAGATACCAATCTAGGAGAAGAGGGGAATGACATGCGAAAGGTTCTACAGTAGTGACTCTCCTGCAGCCTTTGAAGACTATTATGAAGGAGTTACTTCCCTAGAGTCCATTCAGTACTCTGTTGGAACAGATATTCATACTGCTGCGCATGGAGGACCCCACACTACAACAAGTGGATATGTCCCAAAGAAAGCTGCAGTCTGTGCAGAGGCATCCACCCAGGAGCAGGTTGTCTGGAAGGAAATGCAGCCTGTGGGGGGCCCACACAACATCAGTTCAGGAAGAATTGTATCCCATTCAAGGGATTCCATATGAAACAGAGCAGAGAATGAGGATGAAGGAGTGGCAGAGGGGAAACCTCATAGACTAACTGCAGCCTGAGTTTCCCCTCTCTTCTGCACCAACAAGGAGGAGTGAGGAAACAAGGAGGGAAGTTGAAACTGGGGAGCAGTGGAAGAGGGAAGGTGGTTTTTAGTTTTCTATGTATTTTTTCCCCTCTTGATTCAGCTCTATTTTTAACTACAATAAATTAAATGTATCTTTCCTAAGTTGAGTCTATTTTACCTATAACAGCCATTTCTAAGTGGTCTCCCTAACTCCGTGAGGTTTTCATATTATTTTGTCCACACTGTTTTTGCTGAGGTGGGGGGAGTGAGAGAGCAGCATGGAGAACACCTGGCAGACACTCAAGGTCAACAGTACTGCAGCAACTCAGAGATAATGGAGTTAGTCTTAATTCACGATAATGAGTTTGGCAGGAATAATCTACATCAGCCTTTTTGGCACTTAAATTTTGCATCTTTTCATTCTATTTCTGTAACATCTCACTGAAAATATTTTTGTGTAGCACAACATAATGTCTGGATGACAGAACTGTTGCTGTAATACATCAATCAAAACATTGTTCAGAATTTTATTATTATTATTGTTACTTTTTATATATCACAGAATTACTGAATGGTTACAGTTGGAATGGACCTCTAGGGGTCATCTGATCCACCCCCACCCACCTAAACAGGAATACCTAGAGCAGGTTGCCAAGGATGATGTTCAGACAGCATTTGAAGACCTCCAAGGGAGACTTCACAACTTCTTTGGACAACCTGTTCCTGTTCTTCATTATTCACACAGTAAAGTGTTTCCTGGTATTTAAACAATTTGTGCCCATCACCTCTTGTCCAGGCAGCGAGCAGCAGGAGGGAGCCTGTCTCTCTTTCTTTTGCACCCTCACCTCAAGTATTTCTACATAGTATTTCTACAAAGTATTTCTTCATGCAGTTGTTAAGAATCCTGATCCTCCTCTTCTTCAGGCTGAACGGTACCAGCTCCCTCAGACTTTCTTCACAGGAGATGTACTCCAGTCTTTCGTCAACTTGATGGGCCTCTGTTGGACTCTTCCCAGTATTTCCCATGTCTCTCATGTACTGAGGGGTCCAGAACTGAACACAGTTCTCCTGGTGTGGCTTCACCAGTGCTAAGCAGACTGAAAGCACCAACTTTCTTCTGCTTGTTGGCAATACCTGTTGGCCCGGTGATAACAAGAATACCATTAGCCTTTTTTGTGGCAAGGACATATGGCTGGCTTATGTTAAACTTGCTGTCCACCAGGACTCGTAGGTCCGTTTCTGAAGATCCCAGCTGGGTGTCCCCAGTATGACCTGTTGCCAAGGGTAGTTCCTCCCATATACAGGGCTCTGCACTTCTCTTTGTTGAACTTCATGAAATTCTTGCTTAGCCCACCTCTTCTGCCTGTCAAGGTTCTTTTGAATGGCTGTGCAGCTCTCAGGGAGCCACTCCTTCCAGATTCATGACATCCACCAATTTTCTTTTATGTGCATTCTACTCCATTATCAAGGTTGTTAATGAAGATGTCAAACAAAGCTGGACCCAGTACTGATCCCTGGGGCATTCTGTCATCTGAAATCTGGGAAGAAAACTCTAAATCCTGTGTGGTTTTCAAAAAGTGGCATTCCTTTATTTCTCATGATATGTTTGGAGCAATTTGTCAAGAAACCCACTCTGCAAGCACAAAATTTTGGTTCCACATTTGAACAGTTAGGACATACATATGCAGTACATTAGCATACATATTCATTCTTTTTCAAGGTCTCACAAATATGTGCTATTGTCTCTTTGGGCACGCTCAGGGGTATCCCTATTGCTACGCAAACCAGCCTATTCCACTGGTTACAGTTTGCTCAGGTATTTCCTTAACTGATCCTTTTTCAGCAAAGACAGCTTCCTTATCTCTGCCATTCACCCTGGCCTCCGGGACCTGGCATTCCAGAAGGCAGTCTTGCTGGTGAAGGCTGAGGCAAAGAAGGCATTCAGTACCTAGGTCTTTTCATTGTCCCAGGTAATCGGCTCTTCTGTTTCCTCTGGAAACACAAATTATCTTTCCTACCTTAATCCTTGTCTGCTGAATGTCTCTGTTTTCCTCCCAGGTTAACTTTTCTTGTTTCCACAGAGACATAGTACTAGGAAAAATGAATGGTTTTTATAGACTTTGTCTGAAGATCCCTTTCCTTATATTAAGTAGCTGTGTGAAGTATTGTGGTGTTCATAATGTATAAAAGTTTTCTGATAAATGTATTTTTTATTAACAGCTAACTGTGGTCAATGTACACTGTATTAACCTCCTTGAACGATAAGGAATTCTCCACTTCAAAGACATTATTACTTTTCTTTTGCTTCCACTATTCATTTCTATTTCATTCCTACTCAGTCTAATATTCTCCATATCAGTGAGAAAGTTACGTTCACAGTATGAACGAATTAGAATTTTAAAAATTGCCCTATAGTGTTTTTATTTGATAGAATTTGTATAGGAACAATCGATTGGTATTTTTTCTTTAAAAATACTTGTGTAGCTGTTTAATAACAATGCCAGACAAATATTTTTTTGACTCTCAGTTTGGCTCTTGTTCTGTTGAAAGTGTTTGTGTCTCTGTGAGAATGCAGATTACAGGCAGAGATGGTCAAAAACCATGCCAAGTAGAAGCATTTGATTCTCGTAAAGGTGATCAGAGGATGGATTAAGAACTGAAGTCCTCTTTTGTGATTCAGTTGTCCTTGGATTGAGCACATATTTCATGTCAAGACAAGTAGATGGATGACAAGGTACAGATGCAGATATGGTGTCTGTAAAAGACTTATCGGGACCCTATATGTAATGTTTCAGAAGAATAGAAGTTGTAAGCTCTAAGAAATTATTTGCACTTGTCTTTGCACATATATATAATGTGGGCGTAAAGATGTGTTCTTTTTGAAACAAGGAGTTTGTGCTACATGTATAAAGACATCAAAAAAAAAAAAAAAAAGACAGTAAACTTGAAGTACGTTCCCTGAAGGAAGATTCTTTGTGAAAATGCAATTTCCTTTATTGTTTTTAAGATGCTGAAATTTAAGATGTAATAAAACATGAATACCAATTTGGAAGCATTAGTTGCTCCTGGCAACCTTGAGAATGCATTATGCTTTATTTTTCCTCTCCATCACCTCTGCAAAAACGGAGAGAGAGAAAAGTAACAGCACGTGCTCACCAGAGCGATATACAGATCTGACCTCTTTTTCCCCTTCTCAGTAACAATAAATTATCATTAAAATTATGGCAGTAGGTATGATACTATTATGCAGCGCATCTCAAATCAGTAAGAAGTTCACCCTCATGCCACCTTTTGACATTATAAAGCAGTCTATCTTAGCCTCAGGCCAGCTGAGTGTATTTCCCAGAGGACAGTTTTGTTTGCATTTTGAAAGCCTTGTATAAAGTTTACCAAATTAACAAAACGTTTTTTAACGTGAATCAGCATCAGTTTAAAGAAAATAAAAATTGCTTCCTGGCAGGGATGTGGGGATGTATCAGAATTACATTTTTAATTCTACTTGAAAAGTTTGCTTTTCTTTTTCTTTGCTTTTTATTTCCCCATTTTTGCCCTTGCCTTCCTCTTACGTACGCAGTTGCTGCAGCTGAAGTCAAAAGACTCCACAGTCAACAGCTATTCAAAAACAAAACAAACCTCACAGAAGTTCTGCCTAGTATTCTGCTGTACTTCATCATACTTTAATTACACCTTGCTATGGACATTTATGAAATAAAATTACATGTTTATACAAATTATAGATAACACAATCACATTAAAATTCATTTTATATAATTTTCTATGAGCAGCTAAACTGAAAGTACATCTGCAAGATGTAGATTGCTGTGATTCATCCAAACCTTTTGCTTCTAAGTTTTATAAACACTATTTTAAAAAATATTTATTTGTACACACATGTTAAGTGTGCCAAATTATTATTTCTCTCTGAGCAGTGTATGAAAAAATAAAGTAAAATAAAATCAGGCTTTTTACTGTTGATTGGCATACAGAGACATAAATATTGATAACATGTCTGGGAGTGAGCTACAGAACATATAGAAATCTCCGAAGTAGAAGTTAGAAATGGAACAGTAGTTTAAAATTATTACATTTTGGACATTTGTCAAAGACACAGGAGAACATGAGGAATGGGCAATCCTCATTTGAGGTAGGAAGAGAAAGAACTCTTCTGAAATTAACACGTTGCACTTGTGATTAATTGTATGCACAGGAGAAGGAGATTCAGGCACTGAGTGGACTGCAAGGTGTTTTGTTTCCAAGGATATCTCTTTAATGGTTTTCAGCATAAAGGCCAGGAAGGTGGCTAATTAAGAATGAACAAACTCTGGCAAGCTGTAGGTAAAAAACACAATGAAGATTGGAGTCCTCAGGTCACTGACGGATGGGCAGGAACGAGCTGCTTAAGCACAGTGTAGCACTTCAGCCAGAACTTGATAAATGATTAAAAGAAGGGAGACAACCTAGTTGTAAATCTCAAAGGAGAAAGCAAGCTGAAGGGAGGTTTTTAACGGGTGTTAATTGTGGGAAGCTGCAAAACGGCTTAAGGAGAAGGTGTGGAAAGTGAGGCACTGAACATGATAAAAATAAGATGGATAAAAATTTGTTGTATGTAAGCAAACTGTTGACCAGGTGCATGTTTGGCCATGCGAGTAGGATAGTGGAGGATTCATAGATTCGGCTGCAGAGGAGAACACAGGTCCACAGCACAGAGAGCATGCAGGAGTAAGATCTGCTAATGTGCTGTAAGTCTGATGAGCCACAGGTAGGAGCAAAGTCGGGCCATTTGTAGTGCTATGTTTACGTGAATCTCAGTTTTGCCTGTAAAGGTACAGTTCCTGTCTGTGTTGCTCAGTTAGTATCTTGGGACTTTGTGTTGAGCCTCACCTCTGGGTAGCACCCAAAGCCAGGGAACCGCTGGTGCTTGGCTCTAGCAGTCTGGAAAAGGAACGAGCTCTGTATCTAAGAACTCCGTATCTGAGGCTTTGGGTTGGCAAGCTGGTCAGGAAACTTCCCTGGACCCTAAGTGCAATGGATTCCTGGAAGAAATGGGAGCCGGTGCTGTAATCTTAAGCGATCTGCACTTTAAATGTGGTTTAACACCCATACACACACACTAAAAATTTAGAAGCATGTGGTGCTTTTACAAACAGGCTTGGTTATTTACAGGGCAGGACACGAACTTTCCATCAAGGCGGTGGAAACATTCACATTGCTTTAGTAAAACTGTACTGTGAAAATGAAAATAATTTTATAGTAATGTATTAAACTCCAAGTAAAATTGGTGAGAAACTTCTACATGCTCTTGAGCATTCTTCAAGACAGACAGACGTAGACGTGTCAGTATGCCACAAAGATTTTCCTCAGGCCAGCTAGCTTAGGAGACAGGGCTGCTTTGTGTAATGCTGGGAGGGGACATTTTTACAACTCTTATAGTTCAGTTTTGCAGATTTGAAGAGCTTGGAATCTTAAAACTGTAACTTACAAATAGTTATTTAAACAAAGTGTCTGAATCTCATTAAAAAAAAAAAAAAAAATTTACACTGGAGGAAAAATACTGCAGTATCAAAAGGAATGCTGTTCTATGTTATTCCTTTAGCTAATTTCCTTATATTTTCACTCTTCTCACTGTGTTGTCTTGGGAAAGAGTGGCAGGGCGATCTGAGATGCCGACCTGTTAAACTGCATGCCTTCCATTCATTTACTTTACAGCAGTTTCCATAAAAATTAAGCAGTTCAAAATCAATAGAATATGAGACTAATGCAACTAATAATCTGGATTTTATTCATGCTATTATTTTTAGTGGCTGCAAAAAGTTGGACTGCTCTTTCTCATCTTGAGCTCTCTCATGGGATTTTGCTGTGTGCTGACGATGAGTGGCAGAGCTACTATACAGATGACCTGTCAAACCTGCCGTCCTCAGGAACTGCTGGAGGTAGGGAAAGCTAACTGACAGCTGGTGCTCTGTGGAAGCTATCATTAAGCAGTGGGATTGAATCAAAGTTTCTAGTTCTAAGTAAGAAAAGGTGAAAGTGAAAAAGGAATTGCCTTTTCTGACTTTCAAGGAGTAATTAGCAAGTGTGAATCAAGGATGTTTAGGCTGTAATGTTTGGCAGTCAAGAAAAACACAGCAAAGTGCTGAAGTAGTTCAAAATGGGGGCTTTCCCCTTTGAAATACGAGTTGCTTCAAACTAATTTATTCCAGTGTGCACATTCTGGGTGTGATCTCATAAAGTTTGCTAAATGGAGATAAATATAAACTTCTTTTCAAGGAATAAGAAACTTATTTTTTCCCCAGTTTATTAAAATTGCTAAAGGGAAGAGATTTGAAGTGACTTGTACAGATCATCTAGTAACTGCCTGCTCTAAGCCAGGAAAACTAGAGGAGATTCCTGACGACACTGTGCAGTTTGGTTTTTAATATTTCCATGAGTTGCAAACATTTCTGAGCAATCTCTATCAGTATTTGATCATCCTCACAGCAAAAAACTTCTCTTGTATGGAAGTGATCATTTTTGTATTGCATTTTCTGTCCATTGCTCCTTTTTCATTCACTGGATATCACTGACGAGTCTGGCTTAGTCTTCTTCGCTCTCCCCTCCTTAGAATTTCATATAAATCAATACCACTCCACACCAAGGCTTCTCTTCTCAACACTGAGCAATCCCAGCTCTTTCAGCCTATCCTCATATAAAAGATGTTTCTGACCTTCAGACATCTTTCAGATCCTGTACTGGACTCTCACCAGTATATTCACATTTTTTTGTGTGATTGGGAGAGCCCACTGCTGCACACAGCAGCAGATGTAGCTTCCCTAATGTTTTGTCAAGGAGAAGGATCTTGCTGTCAATACCCATTGCAGTCTAGGACGGTGTTGATTTTTTTGTTACACTGACAGAAGGCATTGATGTCTCACGTACAACCTGGTATTCACCAGAACTCCCAGGTTCTTCTCTGTGAAGCAGCTTTTCAGCTCTGTGGCTGCAAGCCTGCACTCATGCGTATAGTTGTTCTTCCCTTGCAGAAGGACTTGATTATCTTTTTGTTGAACATGAGATTCTGTCCATGCAGTCTGCCCAGGCCTCTCTGAATGAATGCACTCAAGAGGTGTGTCAACCACTCCCTCTAGTTTTCTATCATTTACAAGCTTGCTATGTGCAAGTCATCCGGGTCATATTAAAAGGTACTGGACAGAGTATTAACCCTGGAATATGCTGTTAGTAACTCACCCTCACATGGGCTTTGTGCAGCTGCTCACAGCTCTCTGAACCTGACAGTTCAGCCAGCTTTCAGTAAAACTCTGCCCCTTTAAATAACCCATATTTCATCCATTTATTTGTCAGTGTATGTTATGGAAGAGTCCTTACTGAAGTCAAGATAAAACACATCGCTATCCCCTCATCTGTGAAGTTAATCATTTCATTGTAGAAGTGTGCCACGTTAGCCACCTACGATTTCTCCTTAGTAAATCCATGCCAGCTACTACTTACTATTTACTTAGTAAATCCATGCCAGTCTGCTTCTTGTCCTTCACATATCTGATTTCCAGGTTTCGTTGCTCTGCCATCTACCCAGCAAAGCCAACCAGCCTACAGATCCCCTCACAATTCTTCTTGACTTTCTTGAGTTATGTAAGTCACATTTTCTTTCTTTCAGTCCTCAGCAACCTTTTTTAATGATCAAGGGCTTTGAGTCCAGAGTGGAGTAGCAGTGATTCTGGCCAACTCCTTTAGCACTTGTGCATCTCTAAAAATTCTTTGGACTTAAATGTCTAGTGTGTTTAATCATTCCCAAGCCTGATCCTCTTCCACATCAGGTTAATCTCAAGGGCTTGGGGTTTCCAAATGCAGGTCTTACCAGTTAAAACCAAGGTGAAGAAGGTTTTGAATATTCTTCCATATTACATCTCACCAGGTTCTTTGCCCACAGTGGCCCACATTTTTTCTAAACTTCTTTCTACCCCAATATAATTTTAGAATTTGTTTTTGTCACCCTTCTCAGCCCTTTCCAAATTGAACTACAGGTGGACTTTAACTTTTCCAACCTGAGCCTGTCAGGGTGCAAAAATATCCTTGGGCAGTAAAGGTAGTATGTTCTTTTTTTATTTGACTGGTTATGTGTGTTTTTATCAGTATTATGTGTGTAAATATCAGAAGTAGGTAGTGATGAGTGCTAGAAGTCAGACCACTGATAATTCCTTTTTGATAGTTCCCTCTTTTATTTCCTTTAATAATGCAGACATGCTTAATTGAGTACTTCTGATAAATGGAATATTTCCTACAAATTTTAAGGTAGCTCATTATTTTTTAGTGCGCTGTCTCTTAGATATTACTTAACCAACATTCATAATGAGATTTACACTGTACATAAAGCAAGAGGAAAGCCAAGTCAAGATCTCAAGGGAAACTTTTAAACAAGCTTATGCATGTTTCAGGAATACTTTGCCCTTGGTAAGAGATGCCCATTCAAAGTAACTACTAGAACAAAGTATCTCTACTTGTGTTTATGATTAAAATAGATAATGTTAATGAGGAGAAACAAAACTAAAAAAGCTTATGGCAATTCGCAGACAGTAATGCTGAGTGTTGTGATGGCTTAGAATGGATTGTGCTCAGCTTATATGAGAACACTGGAAGAGAGTGAGATCTTCACTACAGCACAGGAAACAAAACAGCATGTAGGAAGAGATGTCTGAGTCATTTGGCACAGTGTCCTATAGACTGACAGATGAAATAATAGCTGCCAATGGTAACAAAGCTCACTGGGTGTGGGAAGTGTGCAATTGCTGTATCTTAGGTGAAAGTAATGTAGCCTGGACAGATTAAAGCAGAAGTTTTTTTTAAGGGGGAATTTTCAGGTAGAATGAATAACAAAGTTTACTGCAGTGGTTTGTGCTTTTGCTGTATAGTGTACTTTGTAGAGGGGTATTTCCCATTTTGGGTTGAATCTGACAAGCAGCATTGTTTGAAGCATTTTTTTCACAATACTTTCAAAATCAAAGTGTCACTTTATTTCAGAGTGACATATCACACTTTAGGCAATTAAAATAATTTAAAATTGAACTTTTAATAATGTCATTTTTAACTTGATATGAACCAGCTTATTTCATTTCATTTCTCTCACGAGAATTCATCGCAATACTTAATTTGATCAAAGCCTATACTCCTTATTCTTGTACCCAACACATGCTTTTTCCATTAAATCTATTACTTGCCCTTGATCTGCTCTCAATGTAATGCTTCTATTTATTTATTTATTTATTTATTTATTTATTTATTTATTTATTCTGTTTTAAGCAAATTACTTGTTGCTAGGGTTGGCATTTTGTTTTTGTTTTTCTTTCTGCATTTTTAGTTCAGTCTCTATCAATCACTATAATTGGAGCAAACTAGCACTTTCTTGCAATTCAGTCTAATCAGCCAGGCTGACAAAGAAGAGAGCTTTTAGTTGTTTTCCATTTCATTTATTTATTTCTTTCAAGTAATATTTTCAGTGTTGCAAATCTTCATATGATTTAGAGCTTTTGTTTTGAGTGAGGAGCTACTGGTAAGTTTTTGCAAGGCATGTAGGTCACTCCAAAAATAATGCCTCCTATTCATTTCTTCAGAAACAAACACTATTTGGTAGAGCAAATTCTCAGCTAATCAACACCAGCAAAGTCACCACCATTAGTTATGTATTTCACCAGCAATGAACAAAAGCTGCATGCTGTGCTCATAAAGATTTGCACCAGATTCACAGTGTTTCACCACCCACTGCCTCACTGTGCTCTCATCCACTCTTTGGTCTCCGTAAACATTCAGAAATGAGGAATGTCAGTGGGTGCCATTGTTTCTGCATGGAGGAATTCAGTGACACACCGCTCTGAAAGACAGTGTTCAGTTGCACAAGCTGCAAGGCTGTGTATGTTACATTCTGTACTCAGTCATCTATTGACAAAATTCTGTGGGTTAAAAGAGACTGGCTGCTATGAAGTTAAAGCATTCTGTAAACATTGCAAATCAGTTGTTTGCAGACGTCACTTGAAGTATGGTTAAATTAATTGTCTACCTATTTCTTTTCATGGATTTTATTTTATATTTTATAATTCAAACTCATTCAGTGCTTTTCCAATATCAACATCAATTTAAAATGCACAATTTACAAACCTGAGTTTGACAGCATGTCGTGGAATATATATATAGAAGAAGTGCTGACCAAGTTGCTGAACTACACTGTCTCAATGAACAGTTATAGAACAATCATGCTAGGCAGTGCCATACTATCTTGTTGAATAGCATATTTCATGCAAGAAATGCACACTACATCAAAATAAATAAGTAAATACATAAGTTAGTAAATAAACCAGCACACATTCTCATGTTATCCACACGGGCTGCTCTGAAAGTAATATCACCTATTTTATTGCGTAGACCCATGATGCCAGAGGCAGATGCTGGTAGTATGTCAGTAGAGGATGAACCTTCCCACCCGTACTCATCACTGTCTGGTGAACATTTTTGGAGACCAAACAGTGGATATCAGCACAGTGAGGTAATGGGTAATGCATTTCAGCAGTGGTGACAGCAATGGGAAAAACAAGCCACATTCTGCCTCGCCATGCACAGCTGTTACACCATGAAATGAAGAGTAGCTCAAGCAGCTCATCCATATAAATTGGCTGATCGTGGTGACTGTGTTTTGTAGCTGAGAATTTGCCCTATCAAACAGTGTTATTGTGCTCTTGGAAATAATTAGGAGGCATTACTTTTGGAGCAACCAAAAGTTTAGTTTTTTTAGTTTAGTTTAGTTTTACATCTGGAGATAAGCAAGCTAGAATACAGTAAAGTTTTGGTGATTCCTGTAGTATGCAGGGATATTTAGGAGAAATATATAAATAATATATAAAATATATATAAAATAAAATATATAAAGCGATCTGGCCAAATTAATTTCAGTGTTAAGATTTTCTCATGGAAATGAACTTTGTTTTCTTATTTTTTCTTATTTAAAATATATTCAACTTAAAAACAAATCAGATATAAACAATATCCTCCCCTTTTTCTAACAGCAGTTAACATCATTTAATGTCAGATTTTGCGACAAATTTGATGACAGTTCTAAAATGGTTCTCCATTTGTCTGCATACTCATGTATTTCTTTCTTCATGGAGAAGAACAGAAGGTGGAATAGAATTTTTGCAACATATTGCAGGAAGTTGTTTCATCAGTTGTTCTACAGCAGACAGCTGAAGAAATGATCATTTTTTATCCATTGCTTCCTGGATGAAAAGAAAAAGTCACTTTTTCAGAAGTGAAATTTGCAGTTGTATTTAAAGGATTGACACTTGATTTCTATATATAACTGTGTTACAACTGTAGCTAATAACATTGCCATAGCTGATGTCAGAACAGTAGGTTGGGATTTTTTTTTGGACCTTTGTTTCAGGTTTTTCTGATGACAGAAAAAAGTGTACTGAACAACTTAGTGCACTGAGTGTAGTTGATAACCAGTTTACAAACCAAAGCTGTGCTTGCTGCTGTTGTTATTCAACAGAAGCTTTTCTTGTGGGGATGTTTGGAGTGCAATCCTATCTTGCAGAACTATCTCAAGGGCTTTGTCTTCTTGAATTGTATTTTGTCTGTGTGGGAAGTGCATTTCTTCTCATCTCCCACTTGCCTGAGAGCAAAGTGAAGTTGGAAAATCCTGGTGCTGATGTAATATGCTCTGTATTGCATCTCTGGCTTTTTTTTTTTTTTTTTTTTTTTAAATTTCCCTGGAGGCTCTGGTGTGTGTCCAGAGAACAGCAAAGCTGTGAAGGGTCTGGAGCACAAGTCTTATGGGTGGCTGAGGGAACTGGGACTGTTCAGTCTGGAGGAAAGGAGCACGGGGGAGGCCTTATTGCTCTCTATAACTCCCTGAAAGGATGCTGTGCTGAGGTGGGGGTCAGCCTCTACTCCTGTATACAATAGAATGAGAAGTAATGGCTTTAAATTGAATCCGGGAAGGTTTGGGTTGGATACGAGGAAAAATTTCTTCTCAGAAAGAGGGACAGTGCAGTAGAGCAGGCTGCCCAGGGAAGCGGTGGAGTCACCATCCCTGGAGGTGCTGAACAAGTGGGCAGATGTGATTTAGTGGGCATGGTGGGGGTGGGTCGATGGTTGGACTGGATGATCTTAGTGGTCTTGTCCAATCTTAATGATTCTATGATTCATCCACGAAAATCGTGGAATGCAACCAATTGCATTTCAGTCCATTTCAAGTCTAACTATGTCCATAATTAGTGGATACACCCTTGAAATAAGTATCTGAACAAAGTAAATTTCTTGTCTTACAGTGCACTGTTTTCTTTCTGGCGATTTATATCTTTTTCTTACTCTTTCACTTGCTAGTTATATTGACAGTCCAATGACTTGAGCCTGAATTAATTAAACTGCTAAATGGCAAAAGATCACACTGACATATTCAGTTATCTTTTAGCATTTATCACTTTATTTGACAATCTGTAGGACTGTCTGCTTTGTCTAAATGGCATATTCTACAGGAGTGCCTTATTAAAAACAGGAAATGGGACTTGAATTTCTCCTGTGAAAGAGCACACAAATGACAAAGTCGAGGAATAGCTCCAAGTAATCCAGGAAGAGCTTGACTGTTATGTTTTCTGACATAACAGCAGGGAAAAGGAGTTGTTTTCCGTTTCTTCCAGTGCAACCACTGAGGGACACTAAATAAAATCACCAGTTCAACACTAAAGAAAAGTGGCTTTGCGAAAGGCTTGTGGCATCTCTTGACACAGGACATTGTGGAATATGAAAATGTAACATAATAGTGCATAGACACCTCAGAGAGGAAAGCATTTCAAGATCACAAGATATTTGCAAAGACATAACTTATCTCCTAAGCTTTGTATTAGAGACTGGGATGATATTTCTAGGAGAGCATATGTATCTGTTTTGCCCAATACTGAAGAGCAGTTCTCAGCACTGATGTTATGCTCTCCAGCTTCTTTTGTGTGTGAGGGAGCTTCGTTGTGAACCTCTGCTTCTTACATTTACCCTGTAAAGCAGCATTCCAAAGAGTTTCTTGAAGTCTCTGTATCCATTCAGCTTAGAGTAATTTTTCATGCCTTTGAACAAGAATGCTCAGCAATCCATTGTGGCCAACAGAAATCCACAGTATTTAAAAATCTTTCTCAAAGCCCTCACCTACAGTGTAATTCATGTTAATGTTGCAGTGTAACACATACGTGCTGCTGTGTTTGTGTACACTTTGCACAGTGATGAGAGAATTTGAAATCACTGTGATGAGAGGCTTTGGGAAATAGTAAAGCCTGTTTCAAAAATTTAAAATAAACTTTATTGAATTTCTTTATTAACAGTGCACTTCCTATTAATTATTTTCTCTTGAACATGATGTATCGTTAGCTCTACAAATACAAAATTTTTATCCTAAAAAATGTAAATAGTTTTGAGCACAATCTACCATGAAATTGAGGTTATATACACCACAGAATCATAGAAATGTAAAACCACAGAATCATAGAATGGCTTGGAATGGAAGGAATGTAAAGATCATGTAGTTCTGACTCACCCTGCCATGGGCAGGTTTGCCAACCAACAAATTGGACTTAAGATCAGATTGCCCAGGGCTCCATCCAATCTGGCTTTAAATGTCTCCAGAGATGTGACATCTGCACGTTTTCTGGGCAGCCTGTTCCAGCACCTTACCACCCTTTCAGTGAAAAAAATTTCCCCTAAAATCTTTATCACAGAATCACAAAATCACCGAGGTTGGAAAAGACCTTCAAGATCATCCACTCCAACCATCCACCTATCACCAACGGTACTCACTAGACCATGTCCCTCAACACAAAATCCAAACGTTCCTTGAAACGTTCCTTGATCTAATCTAAATCTCTCCTCAGCTAGTTTAAAAGCCATTTCCCCTTGTCCTATCTCTGTCTACGCATGGAAAAAGTCAGTCTCCATCCTGTTTGTAAGCTCCTTGTAACTACTAGAAAGCTGCAATGTCTCCCTGGGGCTTTCTCTTCTGCTGACTGAACAAGCCCGGCTCCGTCAGTCTCCCTCTGTAATTTGAATATGGATGGATACAGTCCTCAGTCTTGGTCACTGGGGTCCAAGTGCTTAATCTTGAGAGATCTTTGATGAGAGAAGTTGAAATTGTTATGACTCTTCCTTGAGTCTTTTTTTTTTCCCCTCAAATCTGTTGTGTTTTTGTGCTTCTCCCCAGCTGTGCGAAAGAAGAGTCTCAGTTGTTCCCCGCATCATTTTGTTTTCTGGTTTTGTCAGATACTTTTCTTCTCTGTTGGGCAGAATATTTAGTTCTGTTGCACTCCCATGTGCTATACTTTTCCTTAGTATGGCAAGTTTTTGTCACTTGTGTGCCTGCTATTGTATTGTTTGCTGTTTTGGTGATCACATTCCTCATTCTCCTGTAAGCACTGATATGGCATCCGTATTATGAAGTACTTCTTCACTGGTTACGGTACAGTTTAGTGCAATTATTAGTTTGCCCTAAACCCAGATAGATTGATTACATGTTGTTTGATATCCTTGTAATTTATATATGTTTAAGCCTTTGCTTTGAATACATTAAGAATGACTTTATAGTTGCTGTTCCTGATAGTTTTGAAATATCCTAAAAGACATTGGACTTGTTTTAATTCATATATTAAAATTTATTCTGTTCGAAATCTTTGTTTATGCCTACACAGCTCTAAGGCAGATTTTCACCTTAAGGATTGAGTTCCAGTCAGTTAGGGCTTTAGCTTCAAAAGCTGTCAGCATAACTTTAGCCAGTCTTGGCTCCCCATCAGTCTTTTGAAACGGTTTTGCATGTGGATGCACGATAAATTTAAGGTGATTTGAGGGATACTGTATCAATTGATCTTGCTAATGAAGACAAAACCTAACATTCAAAGCTTGCAATTTGTCTTCTTTTAGAACAGTATTGACTACAAATCTTATAAAAACCTAATACTTCTCTATCAAACAGAAGAAAAGTGTGAATGGAAGACACAAGTTGCAGTGTTGATAAGTCCCAGAAGTTCCATCATTCTCAATATTTAGAACCATAGAACGATAGAATCATTAAGGTTAGACAAGACCACTAAGATCATCTAGTCCAACCATTGACCCATTCCCACCATGCCCACTAAGCCACGTCATTCACTAAGCCACATCTACCTACTTCTGGAGCACCTCCAGGGATGGTGACTCCACTGCTTCCCTGGGCAGCCTGTTCTACTGCACTGTCCCTCTTTCTGAGAAGAAATTTTTCCTCGTATCCAGCCTGACCCTTCCCAGGTTCAACTTAAAGCCATTACTCATTCTACTGTTAGTTACACAGGAGTAGAGGCTGACCCCCACCTCAGCACAGCATCCTTTCAGGGAGTTACAGAGAGCAGTAAGGCCTCCCCCGTGCTCCTTTGCTCCTTTCCTCCAGACTGAACAATCCCAGTTCCCTCAGCCACCCATAAGACTTGTGCTCCATACCCTTCACACCTTTGTTGCTGTTCTCTGGACATCCTCCATGGCCTCAGTGCCTTTCTTGTAATGAGGGGCCAAAAAAAGAACACACGTTGCAGTGCAACTTGAAGTGCAGCCCCATCAGAGCTGAATACAGGAGAACGGTCACCTCCCCGCTTCTTCTGGTTACATACTTCTGATATAAGTCAGGGTGCCATTGGCCTGTTTGACTACCTGGACACAATCCTGGCTCATGGTCAGCCGACACCCCCAGATCCTTTTCTTTTTTACAGTCTTCTAGCCACTGTGCCCCACCTTGCAGCATTGCCTGGTGTTCTTGTGGCAAAAGTGCAGGAGCTGGCACTTGATCTTGTCGAGCTTCATTCCACTGGTCTCTGTCCATTAATCCAATATGTCCATATCTCTCTGCAAGGCCTTCCTGCTCTCAGAGAGATCAACACCTCTTCCTGACTTGGTGTCATCTGCAAATTTACTGAGGGTGCACTCAGTCCCCTCATGCGGGTCATCAGTAAAGATATTGCTCTGGACAGGCCCCATTACTGACCCCCTGGGAACCACTATTTGTGACCAGTTACTAGCTGGATGTAACTCCATTCACCACCACTCTCTGAGCCCAGCCCTCCAGCCAGTTCTTTACCCAGCACCTGTCCAAGCCATGGGCTGCCAGCTTCTCCAGGAGAATGCTTTGGGAGACAGTGTCAAAGGCTTTGCTGAAGTCTAGGTAGACTACATCAACAGCTTTTTCCTCATCCACCAGGTGGGTCACTAGATCATAGAAGGAGATGTGGTTTATCAGACAGAACCTGGCTTTCATGTATCCGTGCTGTCTGGCCCTGATCCCCTGGTTGTCCCACACGTGTGGGACATGTGAATTCACTCAAGATGATCTTTTTCATAACCTTTCCTGGCACAGAAGTCAGGTTGATGAGCCTGTTGTTCCCCTATTTATTTGTTCTAAAAAAATTACTTTGCTTCTAATGCAAAAACTGGTGCAGAAGAAAGCACCTCTTTAATTATTTAATCAGACCTTCAGGGCAGTGAGCCTTTTTCAAAGTCAAAAATGGTTCTGCCAGGTAGAAATAATCTGGATTTATTCCCTTATTTGCTCTCCGAAGCCACTGAACTTCATTATGGATACAGCCTTCCCTCTGTTCCCTTCTGTATTGCTAATTCTTTGGGTAATTCCTTTCTTAAGAAGTGCATGAGAATAAACAACCTTAAACAAAAGCCTGTAATTTGATCTATAGTTAGAGTGAGGACAGAGGTACACATGGGGAAGTGAGTTCAGTTCAGCAGAAAGGCACCTGGTGGTGCTGGTGACAGCAGCTGAGCATGAGCCAGCAGTGTGCCCTGGCAGCCAGGAGGGCAAACTGCATCTTGGGGTGCATTAAACACAGCATAACCAGCCAGTCAAAGAAGAGATTCTCCTGCTGTATTTAGCACTGGTGCAGCCTCACCTGGAGTACTGCGTGCAGTTCTGGTCTCCACAACATAAAAAGGGTGGTAAGGTACTTGAAAGCATCCAGAGGGGGACAGCAAAGCTGGTGGCAGGGCTGGAAGGCATGTACTGCAAGGAGGGGTTGAGACTCTTGGGTTGTCTAGTTGGGAGAAAAGAAGGCTGAGAGGTGCCCTCATTGGTCTCTTCAACTTCCTGAGGAGGAAGGTGCTGGTCTTCCGCCTGGTAACCAATTATATGATGCACAAGATGGCACAAGGCTGTGCCAGGGGAGGTTCAGATTGGATATCTGGAAAAAAGTTCTTTATTGTGAGGGTGATGAAGGATTGGAACGGTCTTTTTAGGAAGGTGTTTGGTCCCCTGTGCCTGTCAGAACTCAAGAGCAGTTTGGATAGTACCTTTATTAATACGCTTTAACTTTTCATTAGCCCCAAAGTGATCAGGCTGTTGGAGTTGATGATCTTTATAAATCCCTTCTAACTCAACTATTCTATTTCTAATTATTATAATTCTAATCCTAATTAATTCTAATTTTACTATATTAGATGTTGGTGACAGAAGTAGCAGGAAAGCTCCAGGATTGACCCTCACAGAAAACATACTTAAGTGGAAAGATGCTGCAGAAACAGGAAGGAGTAAGGGAAAAAATAAAAGTCTGTACATGTCAAGATCAGAAGAAATAGGAGTTGGTGAGGTGCTCAGAGCACTAGAGCAAAACCCACACTGGAACCCGTTCATTCTGAAGAACAGCAACCCATGTAGAAGACCCATGCTGGAGAAACGAAAATATATAATTTATTTTAAAAAGACAGCATCTTACAGATCTTAGAATCTAAGCATCCTTTTAAAAATGTAAATGTAAACTGTATGTCTAGGAGATAAAACATCACTGGCACAGTAAGTTCTGTGTTCAGTATAACAACTGTAGGGGAAAAAAGCAAAGTTCTTGTAAAGAACATAAAAGGAAGAAATCATAATTTCTTTACATTATCATTACAATTCATACAATACATCAAATCATTACAATTTTGGTTTCAGGAAAAATTGAATGACATAAAGGAATATGTACACTTGAAACAATCCCAGGGAAGATATGCAAGAGTTAAACAAACATATAAATGACACATAGGAAGAAAATCTGAATGTTTTTTATTGTAATTTTAGGAATGGTTATTCCTTTTCTCCTCTCCTTTCCTCCCCCCTCCTCCATTCTCCTCCTCTCCTCTCACTCTTACTCCTACACCCTCTCCTACTCCTATTCCCACTCCTACTCCTACTACTTCTATTATTTTTCTCCAATGCTTTCCTGTTTTCTATTCAGTATTTAAATAAGAACTGTTAAAAGAACAGATCATTGTATTTCCTTGGTTGTATTTGCTGTCCATTCTAATTCATTTCTAAAAGGCAAACATAAAGGTAAACATAAAAATTCTTAATTATCTGGCTAGTAGAAAGGATAGATCTGACTAGTTGAACTTAAGAGAAAACAGCTGTTGATTTAACCACTGCTTTGTTGTCATAATAGTTATTTTATCTGTTCTAATAATAGCATTATAGCTGTTTAAATATGAATGCTTCATTCCAGCTTTACAGTTAATTTGATATAATGTCTCTGTTGAATGAACTCCTATTACATTAGGTGAAATTAAAATTTTCAATAAAAAAAAATAAAGTTTTCTAAACAATTCTAAAGAATTCTAAAGAAGAGGCATTGCAGAACAGTTCTCTTTATTTGTTTTCTCCAGAGAAGCTAAAGCAGATCACAAGCAGGTATCAATACACTGAGTTACATTGGCTAAGAATTTTTTCCACTGTACTGTGTGAACATTTCTCAATAATATCAAAGGTATTCGGGGTAAAGAAAAACACACTTACATTTTCATTCTTTTGTATGTAAATTAATAGAAAGTGTAAGGAAAAAATAACATCACATACATTTATGTCAAGTAAAGGATAGGAATGATAGGAGACTCAAAATCATGAAGCTATGTTACGGAAATTAGAAAGGTTTCTAAAAATATATTTCAAGAAGATGTCAAATATTCTTGGACTACAGAGGAGAGTCAACCTGGATCTTGAAAAATGAGATCGAAAACTCTATGCAACTTGTTACAGTGCTTAATTAACCTGATAGAAATGTGGGGTTTTTTTATGTTCCACATGCAGACTAACATTTGCTGAGCAAAGAACTGAGCTCTGGCTCCATTTTGATGTGTCTTGTTCATTCTCCCAGCTGGATTTCAAAGACATTGATAAAAACCCACTCTTCTCCGGGCTGACTAGTCCTATCCCTCTCAGGCTCTCATATTTCAGATTCTCTGGTCTCTTCACAATCTTGCTCCTTTAACTCCATGCCCCTTTGGCACTGGGTGACCCAGAACTGGACACAGCACTCCAGACGTGGTCTCACCTGTGCTTAGTAGAGGGGCCAAATGGCAGATTCTTTGTATGCAGGTCCTTGCGAAGTTCTCAAGGCTATGAAGACCTATTATTGCCTGTGGGAATCTGACAGAACTACTGGAGTAGATAACCAGTGATTGGACTGCAACTAGACTTTGTGCTGCTGAGTATAACCCCCTGAGTATGGCAGTTGAGCCAGGTTTCAGTTTACCTCACTATTTCTCAAGTGTGTGCTTCCCCAGTTGTCTATGTGGATGTTAGCAGAGACAGTTATCTGAAGCACTGTTGAAGTCATGACAAATGATATGTACTGCTCTTCCTTCACCTACTTGGCTAGCTATCATCTTAGACAGGGCAATCAGTTTGGACAGTCATGGTTATTCCTCATGAACCCATCCTGACTACTCCCAATCTACTCCTTCCCTTTCAAGTAACTGGAAATGGTTTCCAGGATTTATGTATGACCTTTTTCCCTCTTGGGCTGAGACTGATGGACCTGCAGATCCCCAGATCCTCCTTGCTCTTCTTGAAGACAGGATTAGCACATGTATTCTAGTTCTCAGGAATTGAGACCACCATGTTCTTTCTGAGATAATTGAAAGTGGCCAATCAATGACATTAGCCATCTCCCTTTGCACTCATAGGTGCATAGCAGGTTTGTTTAAACATTTCCTAACTAGCTCCAATGAATGTGAGTTGTCCTTGCTCCAGACTTTCCTTCTGTTCAGTATCAAAGGCCTGAGATTTCTGAAGGCAGATCTTACTAGTAAAGACTGGGCAAAGAAGACATGGAGTAGATTGATCTTATCTACCAGGCCGCCTTGTCACCAGGCTCCTTACTCCATACAGCTGCAGACCAATGCTTTTTCTAGTCTTTTTGTTGCTTGTGTTCCTTTCAAAGCTTTTCTCTCTGCCTTTCACATTCCTGACCAGTTTCAACACCAGATGGATTTTGGCTTTCCAATTCCATATGAGAGGGCTGGAGCACCTCTGCTATGGGGAAAGGTTGAGGGAACTGGGCTTGTTTAGCTTGGAGAAGAGAAGGCTCCAGGGAGACCTCATTGTGGCCTTCCAGTACTGGAAGGGAGCGTATAAACAAGAGGGAGAACAGCTGTTTGTGGACAGTGATAGGAAAAGGGGGAATGGTTTTAAACTGAGACAGGGGAGGTTTAGGTTGGATATTAGGAGGAAGTTTTTCACACAGAGGTGGTGAGACACTGGAACAGGCTGCCCAAGGAGGTTGTGGATGCCCCATCCCTGCAGGCATTCAGGGCCAGGCTGGATGTGGCTCTGGGCAGCCTGGTCTGCAGATTGGTGACCCTGCACATAGCAGGGGGTTGGAACTGGATGAGCATTGCAGTCCTTTTCAAACCAGGCCATTTTATGATTCTATGATTCTGTAGGGAAATTGAATTGTGTCTGGATAACTTTCGAGGGTTTATATCATTTCTAATTAAACACAGTTTACCTTGAAAGCCAAATTGAAAGAAGGGTCATGTGGTCAACTTACAGTCTGCTGGTAAAGTAAAACATTTATCAGTAATACGGATGGCGGCATACTTTTTCCATACAGATATTGATCAGTTTAGACAGTATTTTCCTTTTTTTTTAGAATGTGATCCTCAGTCTTTCTGAATTTGATTTTCTCTTAAGGAGAAGGAAAAAAAGGATTTAGGATTTTTGTTATACAGGAACCATATACAATTTCCTAGTTTATTGCGGTTGTGTTGACTGGGAAGAGGGACCAGGCCACATTTTCGGAAAAGCTTTGAGCATTATTATTGTTTTTCAAAATCTGCCTAAGAGTCCTAATTTTAGTTGTCCTTTTTTCAAGAATTATTAAAATCTAGAGCACACTGAAATGCCTAAACTGTAATAGCGTATTTTGAAACCTCTCCCTAACTGTGGGTTTCTTGATATCTGTTCCTTAGAAACTAGTCTTGTGGTTTCTATGTAACAGTGAGGAAAATTCGATTTATTTTATGCTGATTGCAGGATTAAGGTCTAAATATTTGCATTTCTCCTGTAAGCATCGCCATGTAGCATAAATAAATGAATACATTCCTGAAAATGAAATGCTGTGTTGCATCTAATTCATTTGGAGTCATTTACAGTCCCCAGATTTTATGTTGATTTCTTTTTGAGATTAATTAATTTACATAGCTATTTGAGTTTCATATTTCTTGATAAAGTATACTGTGAGAAGCTAATGAAACTAGTGCACAAGCTTCATTTTATGTGAGACAACTTTAAAACATCTTTCTAGAGACAGGGAACGACATAGAATGAAGTTTTTCATCAGTAGGCTGTCTCAAATGTAGAAAGTCAACTCAGAACTGTTTATTGAGTTTTTGTGTGTATGTCTTTTGTCTTAATATTTTAGAGGTTGATTTAACACAGTGAGCATATAGATCTTTACAGCAGGTGCTGTCATTTTCAAATTGTGAAGACTGATGAGTATTTATAACTTAAGAGAAATGTTTTAACTTAAGAGAACATGTTTTAACAGATCTGTTTATGGACAAAAAAAAGCGCACCTATTTTTAAAATTTAGAGGTTAAAGTAGTGATCCGATGGTAGAAAAATATAGAACATTTTCTAAGCTAATGGATGACAGTCTAAGTTATAATTCTCTTTCTGTTGTTTTCATGAACTCCTTGCGTATGTCTGAAATGTATGGCCAAATTGAGATTATTGCTTTTGTATCCTTTGGAGTTTTTAAGCCACCATTCACATTAAGAAAAAGAACTGTGTGTGTATTAGGTGTACTGCTGTATTTTGTGCTTGTGTGTGCATGATCCACCTTGCTGTTTGGCATTCAGATGAGTGGCATGTGTGCAAAATCATCTTTAGTCAGAATTTCCAAAAGGAAAATAATACGTGTTTAGGAAAACTCTATAGTAACTACTGCATGCTTTCATGTAGTCCTTATTAATTAACTGTTTACCTGTAGATCTTACATGGCAAGCTACCTTCCACCTCCAAAAATTGTTGTGCTAGTTGTTTGCATGAAATTCACTGACTTCTTTTTCAGTACTTCAACGTTCTTGATCCGAAGTCACAAAAGCATTTTTCTGTAGGATTAATTTTTTTTTTCCCATGCAATTTTTGTAGTTTTAACATGACTCTTATTTGCTTAAATGATTATAAAGAAACTGGCAGATCATGCCATAAGCACAATATATTTATTACATTATTATTTTCTCCATTATTATTTTTCTCCATTATTTGTATTATAACTGACCTTTCTCCTCCTACTGTAGGTTGCTGGGATTTTTTACACATACAAGCTTGTAATTAAAGCTTTACATACATGAGATGATATTTGTAGGGGAGTATTTATATCAACACATCACTTCTAGTCTCTGGGTCCTTTAGACAAAGGAAGAGTTAAGTGATGTCTAATTAAAAGCCAGTAATTAAGGCCTTAAAATGCAGAAGAGAAGACAATGCATGCAGTTATGTCTGGTTCTGCACTGAAATACCTTTATGGAAGCTACATTACAGTATCTTTTTAATAAAAAAACATTAGCTTGGTGTATTATACTGTATTCTAGTGGAAGTGGCTAATGACTAAATTGCTTAATATTTTCTGCTGATCATCCTGTTAACACCCTCAGTTGCTGCTTACAGAGATATTTGCATTTATTATTGGCTTCCAATTCAGTATTAATTGGTAACAGAGAGAGCTGATCAAAATCATTTCAAGGCAAGACTACTCATATCTCAGTGCATTGCTGTGTTGCTATGGTAACTTGAGAGGAACTGAGGTTTTCACCATTACCAAAGTCTAGTGAAATTGCAGATATTGTATCTTGTTCAATTTATAAGCACACACCAACATACTTACAAACATGCCCATGTACATGCATGCACACAGAGAACATCTACGTGCAGCACACAGAGAACATCTACGTGCAGGAATTATTGGCTGTGATGTAAAATGAAGACACTACTATTTCTTGTACCTCACCTTAGCCACTGTCTGTTGCTGAAAAAATAGGCAATTGGCATTTTATGTATCTTAGCAAGTACCTCTCTACATAATTCTTCAGGTCATCACATGTTGAAGCAGTTAATAAAACAGATCTTGGTGTTGAACAGGTCTTCAGTGTGAGTGATTTAAGGATCAGGAAGAAAGATATGCTTGAAAAGAAAGCTTCTATATATGTGTTACCGCAGTTCGCTTCTTTCTCTTCTCTCTGCTTCTCCATAAGACACTGATGGGTCGGATGGAGCTCTGCTATGGTCACTTATGTATGATCTGTCAGAGTGGCTGTTTCCAGTGAGCCATATACACCAGTTACAGTTCAAATTCAACTACTAAATTTAGAAAAGAAAGATGCATCTAAGAGTTGTGCATGTGAACACATGGGAAGGAAAGCAAATAAAATGACTGTACAGCAGCCATCCACCAACATCATCAAAGCCTATGAATGCAATACAGTGACAAGATGAAAAAAAAAAAAAAAAAAAAAAAGATAGTTGCCTTAAATTTGCAAGCTAATGATTTTCTTTGAGGGTGTCTGAGATGTCCCTGGAGGTGTTCAAGGCCAGGTTGGATGGGATCCTGGGCAGCCTGGGCTGGTATTAAATGTGGAGGTTGGTGGCCCTGCATGTGGCAGGGGGGTTGGAGATTCATCATCCTTGAGGTCTCTTCCAGCCCTGGCCATTCTGTGATTCTGTGATGTTGAGTAATGTTTTGGTACATTTCTTCACCCCATCCCATCTCTATTCTTTCCTATACTTCATCTTCTTTTTATACTGTTCGTAATAAATAAGTAAGGAGTGGGGACAGAGGCTATTTTTTGAAGCATGTGATGCACTAAGGCTTTGGTAAGATTTTTTTGTTTGTTTGTTTGTTTGTTTCTATTGCAGTGCTGATAATCAGAGCAGTCATAAAATTACAGTACAATGTACACCAGGGACTGGTTTATTCCATTTAAGCTGTATTCTGCTGTTTTTGTCCATTGCTGCTTTCCTGAGAACACTTTGTATACTCAAGTAATACATCCAATATTTCACATAGATTTGGTTGATTCTGATGATTTTTTTTTCATAAAGTTTCTAAAGTTTTTTTTTATTATACCTTTTTAGCAGATGTCAGCTTCAATTTATCTCATTATTGCATCATCATTTACAATGATATGAATGACATCACTGTCAAGCTGTCCTAAGTGTTTGTTTGTTTGTTTTTTTGACTGAAATTTCCACATAGAAAGCCCAATAATATTATTTAGTAGAGGAAACCATCACATTTACTTGAAGTCTTTTTTTTCTTCTCAATTTCTTAAGCAGTTACAGTGAATGACAGTTGCAGGGCCTGAATATAGTAAAACACTTTGAACTGCTGAAGAAGGATGGTAAAGAACAGGGATACCACAGAATAATCTGCAAAGATTCTAGACAACTATGTGGCTCATAAAAGCAGTAAAGAAAAGTTGCTGAAACTCAAAAAGCTTTTTGAATCTCTCCAGCACCAAAGAAATTAAATAATAGGGAAATTCAAAGCTACATTTGCTCTTGCATCACTTGAACATTTATGCTTCACCACAGAGAACTGTCCCAAATCTATTTGTATAAATATATATGTCTGCCTGCACCTGAGATTATTTAACTTAAAATGTAAAAAATTAGTAGTAGCAGATCAGAAAAACAAAGCAGTTTTAAATAAGAACAAAGTTTAGAACTCTATAAAAATATAGAAGTCAGAAGGAACTTAAATTGTATTGAAATGATTATATTTTATTATTTTTGTCATCTTATTGCTGTACATTCTGTAAATATAGATCCATTTAATAAATAATACGCAAATTATAGAAAATTAACTTCCTAGGAGTACATTCTAAAACAGCTCTATAACTGATAGATGCACAGTATAGTGACTGTATGGTCAGATGATTCATGAACTGGCGAGTTTTAAGCATAAGTATACACCATCTGATTTATGTTACAATTAAGTATGCCTAATACCTTTGAGAGCTGAAAATGAAGGAGTGTGTAAACTTGCAGGAAACAGAGGGGTTAAGTGCGTGTTAGATTTCTTTAATGTATATAATTTCATTAATGCTATTTAGAGCTTTATTTGAATCTGAGTTACATAAATAAATGGAACCTTGAAAGCAGAAGTCGGTTAGAATTTGGAAATCTGTGATATGAATTTGAAAATTTACAGATATGAATCTGTAAATAGATTACAGAATGGTGTTAACTGCTTTCATACATTCTCACAACCATAAAGGGAGTACATACGGTACAGGAAATTAAAAAGTCCTCAAATTCTGCCCATAGTCTTGTATCCAGTATTGATTCTATTTCATTGCAGTTTCACATGTTGCACCATTTGACTTCAGTGGAGCTGATTCTAATTCAGCCTGGTGATAGTTATCATACTGCATATTTAAGACTACATTATAAGTTATTATCTTTCTTTTTCTTACACTTAAAATGTATTCAGTCTCATGAAACACCCTTCTTTCCTAAAAAAGACCAAAAAAAAAACACAGCTAAACATCAAGACATTGGAACGTGGCTTCCAATGAACATGAAATGTGGTTTTCGAGTATGATGATTTTAAGAGCAATAGGTAAATGATTGCTGATAACACATCATTTTTTTACTGATTGACATGCTGTATTCTTCATAGCTTTTCAAGTTAAGGACAAAGTAAATCACCAATGAGCTGTCAGCCTTCTTGGTCAGCTGAAAAGGATTAGTGGTAGCTAAAGGCCAAAGGGAAGTAACAAGTTCTACAAACACTTCAGGAACTGGGGGGACAAAAACCTGCTAGGGCCCATTACTTTCATTTGAAAAGGAGAATGCAATCGTGATTCAGAAATGCTTACTACCTAATCTACATTGTCTTTTACAATTAGTCTTCAATGAGAAAAGCAAATAGATACAGAAAAATTATTTGCATATTTCTGATCTACTGAGTAAAATTAGGTAAAGGAATTTGTGCAAGTCCACAGAATTGCAGATTGAATGACAAGATTTCCAGTTGTGTTGGTAACCAATTGTGTTTGTATTTTTAAAAGATCAGACAAACATAATGGAAATTCACCACATCTTCTTGGCAATAAGTGTAACTTGAAAACCAGCCAGCTATTTTTTGATATGTTTTGATCACTTTTTGATAAACCATTAGACATAATCCAAAATAAGAGCTCAAAATCCTTTCAAGTTGACAACGAATACTCATCCTTTAATCCAAGTTCACTTTCATGGATTAAGTGCTTTGCAACATCCAAAACCTTTTATCTGATAACTTAAGGTTCAGTAAGGTTATTGAAGTTGAAGAATACAGACTTCTTTTCTAAGCACAGAACCTGCAGCTCTTTTTCAGACCTTTTCCAGCTGTTGGAAGGTTGCTGGGCTTTACTCATACCACTTCCATTAAGAAAGGCACAGTGGCATCGAGCTGCGCCAGAGGAGGTTCAGACTGAAACCAGGAAAAGAAATTCTTTAATGTGAGGGTGATCAGACACTGGAAATGCTTCCTCAGGAGGTGGTTGATGCCCCATGGTTTGTCAGTTTTATGAGCCATTAGGATGTCTTAACTTGTGGTTAGTCCTGAAGAGGGTGGATAGATTGACTTGACAATCTTTGTAGGCCACTGAGATGTTCTATTGTACACTTTTCTATTCCATCTTACTATATCCATGTTGTTTACTTGGAAGTATATTGGCTGCTCTCTGAGCTGAAACTGCTCCTGACTACTCCTGTAAGTGTACTCAAAATTTGGGTTCCCATGTGGTGTGGACTACCAGTGCTACTTTTCCTCAGTAACTGTAGTGAACCAGAAATGCTGTAAAACATACAAACAGCTTAACTTTTTTTAACTTAGCCTTAACTGGTGAGTGGAAGAAAGAAAGAAAAAGTATTAAAAAATATTTCATTATCTAAGTAAAATTCTATATTATTTTTTCTCAACATTTAGGCCAGAATGACCAAATAGCCTGCTATAGAAATTCATCCATCCAGTCTCCAGTTTCCATCATGTGTTAGGGAGAATGCACATGGAGTGAGAGATAATACATGTCCATCACAAAATGTGTGCAGTGCTTTTATGCCATAGTAAGACATGAACATGGCCTGCAAGATCATGGATCCCTCTGCATTTTGCAACATAAAAGACCTTATCTAACTTACGTTTTGCTATAGGACTGTTGGGTAATTAGGTGGGAGAGAGTTAACTCTTGGTTTACATGAATGCTCTTAATTAATTGTGGGCTCATCTACTCACTGCCTTGCTGAGTCCCAAAGCTGATGGCTTAATCTGTCGGGAGGAAGACAGAAGATTCTGTCATGAGTATCATGAGACAAATCATGAGTATCCTGAATTGTCTTCTGACAAATTCTGTACCTAGTTCTTCCTCCACTGATCTACAAATTCACCTTATATCCAGATATACTCTAAATCCTGTGTTTTACATACCATGTATACATCTTTGTCACCTTTAAAGCTGTTTTGCTCATCTCGAAGGGTTACATTCCTATGGTAGAGCAGTAAATGACCATTGATAACATTGTTTTTAGGCCTGGAACATCCAGTACAGCCCTATAGTTACAAATCAATTCTACATGGAATAAATGCTTGTTATTGGTATGTGTTAGTTATAAATACTTGTACATTAACTTATTTCATCATTGTAATTTCAAAAGTTCATGTAGATGTTTGGAATGGGTTATTTTCTTTGTATCATTAGATTGCACTGAAAAAATTCCTAATCCAATGATATGTTTTATATGTAGTATAATTAAAATGTTTCTTTCATTTTAAGGACTTTCATTATATGGGCTGTGAGTAAAGCACATAGATTATTTGAATTTTTAAGATTTCTCACTTAAAATTACATTTTTCTTTGCATTTTCTTTTTTATAGTTCTACCTGTCTTTGATGATTTCCTTTGTCAGCCTGTCAGAATAGTACTTGCAGGGATCTCAGAACAAATAAGCCAGATCATGACAAATCTTAATAAGATAAATTTTGAATAGTAAAGCCTATGATTTCATGGTACCAGACAGATTACATCAGTCCTTCTTCCCATATCCACTGACACAGTTATGTTATCAGGCTGGACCAGCCCTTTGTGAAGCCATGCTGGTTATCCTATATCACCTCCCTCTCTCCCTTAGCAGAACCTTAGTAGAGCTCTCATGGGGATCTGCTCCATGATCTTCCTCAGCACCAAGGCTGACAGGTCAGTAGTTCCCTGGGTCATCCTTTCTACCCTACTCTGCCTTTCTTCCATCACCAGGGACTTCACCAAGGGAAATATGTGGCCATCCAGGCCTTCTCTCTTCTCCCTCTCCTTTCCCTTTCCTCTCCCTCTCCTGTCCCATTTTTAGTTTTTGGAGTCTATTCATTAAGATTTGTAGAAAACAGATGCAGTTCTATTTAATGCATACAGACTTCATTGCTTATTGAACTATTTTAATTACTTAGAATTTTGAAAAGCTTAAGCTGTTAATGGATTTTGGATAGAATGATAAAAAGAATCTCACACTCTTCACTATTTCCTAGTAATTACTAATTCTGTTTCCATAAGGAGGTTTAATGCTTCTGCCTAAAATTAACCATGCATGCCTTTTAGAATGTGTATTTAAAGGAACTCCTGCTGCTATGGTAGAATTTTATTTTGTAGAATTCTTGTAAACATGCAGGAATTAACTTGTACATCTGCTTCGTGTAGTATAAATTTTCTGTTATATACCCATACATGTACATGTGCACTAACACACATGCAGTATGTCATCCACCTGCTCAGAGCAGAAACACAAACCACGCAAAATTAATATCACTTATTGCAATAATTTCAAAACACTCAAGATCACTGTCTACTTAGTAAAGAGCATTTTGCTTATTTCTTTCTTAGCATGTACATGAGCAAGGTTTTTGCAGCAGAAGAACCTGAATGTCATTCAGGTCTCCCAGCTTAAACATTTTCAGAAAATTGTTACTTTAGTCAGTGGTCTTTTTTGTTATGTACCAAACTGATTCCTCTTAGCTATAGATGAATATAGATAAACTTTTCTATCTCATTAGCATAATGAATACTTCAGAAAATAGTAAGTGTGCATATATTTACTCACCTAGTGCATTGTTTGGATGTCTAGCAGCTTTGAATCTGTGGTATCTCTCATTTTCCTTTGGTCATTGGGTCTCACTGGCTAGTACTGGCTCAGGTCAACTTGATTCCGCCTTGTGCCTTCCCTACGCTTTTATTTGGCTGATAATTTAGCCATATACAATAATAACCTTTAACAGAACCATGTCTTTGGTCCTAAAATGCCATATTTAGAATTTTAGGTTCGCATAAACTCCAAAGTTGTCTTTTAGTTGTCATGTACTATACTATGACAAAAATCCCTAGTTTCTCTCAAGCCATACACATCAGCAGACATTACTACAAGCAGTGGTTTAGCATAGATTATTTGACTTTGCACTGGAGTGGGCTGGGAGAATTTATACCTCTACTTCAAAGGAGAAATTAATAGGTAGGAGTTAAAACCTATCTGTAGAACAGACAATCCTTATTTAGTTATAACTACTGAGCTACCTCCCAGAGGAGAGAAGAAAAAATGAACCAATGATGTGAACTGCGATTAGGTGGCTTATTGCTGTGCTATCAGGTCCTGCAGCACCCCTCACCACGTCACAGGTGCCTGTGTTCGAGGACAAATGACACACATGGGTATGTTCCCTTTTGCTCACAATAGGATTTGTGCATGTAACATATTTCTATTTTCCTGTCTGTAGTATTTACTTCAATTCTTAGCAAACTAATCTAGATTACTAATCTACTAGAAAACTACCACAGGAAAACAAAACAAAAGAAGAAAGCAATGTATTTCATTGATTTAATACAGGGTCAGATGGAAACCAAACATGGTGGCAGCAGGACTTGTACCGAAGCAAGCAGAATGCAAGGGGAAAAAACTTGGAAAAAAACAGTTTCATTTGAAGGAGAATTTAAACTTGTCACTACTCAACAGTGTTTATTTGTGATGGAGGAATGGTCTGATGTAGCCAGCAGGAAAGTGTGAAGGCATTACAGTTAAAGCCATCTGGGAGCCAAGGACAGAAGAAGTCTATATGAAGTGTGCAAAGGTTAATTTCTGATAAGAGATCCTACTGTCTTGTAACTATCATGGGAAGTGAGCCCTTTGGGATTACTTTTGGTAGACAGAACTGGCAGTAGGGGTTGCATGGAGCACCAGGTTAGGGTGCCTGATGCAGCTGCTCTCATGATGAGTGCTGACATTGCCATATGGGATGGAATATCCCTGTGGCCAGTGTAGAGTAGCTGTCCTGGTTTTGTCCCCTCCCAAATCCCGGTGCCCCCTCAGCAGGCAGGACAGGATGAGAAGCTGAAAAACTCTGTGCAGCAACAACTAAAACAATGGTGTGTTACTGACGTTTTTTCTCCTAAAGCCAAAACACAGCATCATACCACACTCTGTGAAGAAAATCAGCTCTGATCCAGCTGAAATTAGGACATCAGTGCATTGCTCGTTAAATGTCTTTACGTTTAAGAACAAGTGTGTTTTATATCCCCAACACAGCCTCGTCATGTGATTATGAACTCAGAGATTGTAAACACTGGCTAAAGACAAGCTACTTCTTGAACTGTGTGAATGATTATTAAATTGGACATAGTAAAATCATTAGAATAATAACACACTGAAAAAATTTAAAAAGAAAAACAAATTATTCATGGTCTTAATTTCTGTCTTGTTTTCCTATATTTTGCATTTGTATTGGTCACAATACAAAAACAAGGATTTGAATGCATCCTTACTGATGCATTTGTTTTATAGGAGTAATAAAAATATAAGAATATATAGGAAATATAGCGGAATATATAAAAAATACCAGGAGCTAATTTATACTCTGTATTATTCAATAGAGTTATACTGTTTTATTACCCTTTACATAATAACTGTTATCAAATCAGGGAAGACAAAAATTCTTCCTCTTCAGGAAGGGTAACTTAGCATAAGCAAAATCCTACCAAGAAAATCTATTAGCAAAGCACACTTATTGTAATAACCTAGATGCTCATTTCTTACTGTCTAAATAGGCTTAATATTTTCCAACAGCCACATATGGTCATTTCTTTTGATTTTAATATTGTGCCTCTCTCAGTTGTTCCTAGGGGTCACTTTAATGCAGATAATTGAACTACAGTTAATCCTGCATATGTTGTTCTGGATTAGTTGCTTGCTATTGCATGCCTGTCATAGTTCACTTGTGCTGTGTCTGCCTTTCACTCACTGTCACATACTCAATTCCATGTGATCATTTGTTAAGTCTTGCATGAGCACATTGCATTTATTACTCACTAAGCAGCTATAAGATAACGTGACATCTAATAAACCTGATTCTCTTTAAAAAGCCACTGTGCTCTTTTGTTAGCTTGCGCTGCTCCATAGGCAGTAATAAGACAGCTTCAAAGAAAACTAGAATTTTATCTTTAGGAATAGGGTGGTGGTTTTTTATTATATTGGATGGCGTTTTGTTTTTTGTTGTTGCTTGTTTGCTTGTGTTGGTTGGCACTTTGGTTATTTTTTGGGTTTTTTTGGAAGGGGCAGCAATGAGAGATGGACACCTAAACACAATGAAACATCTGCTTTGCCTGTTACATCCCTGCAAAGGACAGTAATACATAGCCTTAAGAAATGCTAAGCCAAAATCTAAAAGTGAGATCTGTTCAGAGCTCAGAGGATAAAGCAGGAGTAATCTCAGTGAAGATACCCACATCTGTTGTGAACATCTTGGTAAAGATACTGTGGGAGGAAGTTAGAAGCTAATTTTAGAATAAATTTCACACTAAATGACATCTGGATCATGTTGCTTCACTGTTGCTGAGATTTTAACTTCCTTCTTCTATCATCAATTAGTAGAAAACATTTCCGAAGTTAAATGTTCTTCTCACTTTTTCACAAAGGCATTAAAGTGTACTGAGGTGTTGGTGAAGAAAAGTCAACTTTTTTAGTGCCTCGGATACTGAAAAATGCCTTCTTTCAGAGACTGATTTAATGTGAACCGTGGCTGTAAGCAGAACAGAGATGAAATCTATTGAAATTTCTTACAGTCAGAAATAAAAATCCAAGGGTATGCCTCCAAAGGAGGACACTGCATGCAAGGTAATTAAAATCTAAAAAGAAGACTGCGTTTTCTTTTGCAAATTTTCTTTTCCTCTTCAAAATGCTTCTAAGTACCTTGTTGAAGGCAAAACACATTAAGTCATTATTAGTATTACAGTGACAGCCTCTCAAACATGTCATTCATCTGCCTTGTGTGGAGATTGAAGAGCGACATTCCCAAATGGTACAGGCTTAGCTTTTAGCTACACTGCTTCTGAAGGTGTGACTGACAGCAAAGGCACACTGAAGGAAATTTTAGTTCAAGTGCAACAGCAGAACGCTTTCATTGTTTTAATGTCAGTAATAGCGGGGGGGCAGTAATTTCTTTTTATGGCTCTATGGAGAGCTTTACTGTATGACGTAGGAAGCAGGACAATGCTGATTATTGCCAGTAGTGTTCTGAAAGGTGACTGGTAACATCTTAGATGAGTTTGTCTACTTCCTGGCTTACAAACAGGGAAGCAAAATATTTATAAATCTGTCCCTAAAACGTTCAGTGTTACCCTAATAATGCATCATGATGAATTACCCCATTCACTGTGTTCAGCTGATAAAACTGAGACACAAAACTTGCTTGGTCACAGTCAATCATAAATTGGTAGCTATTCAAAACAAAGCAAAATAAAACTGTAGACTGATTTCCTCTGAATCTCAAGCTGTTACATTTCACTGACTTATTCATAAGAATTCAGTAGCTCCAATATTGGATGCAAAATATAACTGATTCTTAGGTCTTTAATTCTAAAAATTCTTTTTTGTTGTTTTTTCTTTCTTTTTTTTCCCCTGAGCCCCTCCATAAAAATCAAGTTTTAGACTTTAGCCACTGATTTTAATACAAAAGAAAAAAAGTACTCCCTGGCTATGTAAGTGAGCATTACTAAGACTAATAAACTGCAGTGAAACTTGAGCAAATCTTTTTGAAAAACTCCACACTTAGTTTATAAGCTTCAGCTACTCCCGAATTTCAGTAGGTGGGCCATTTCAACAGGTTTTTTCCAAATTTTAATTATTATTGTTTAGGTGTTGTTTTTTCTTTGCAATTATATACTCCTGCCCTACTGTAAATCAAGAAATAACATATAGCAATTCTAGAGATGCTGAACTGAAAGGAGAACAACCCATGCAGCTCCTCCTAAGATGAAAAAGGAATCAAGTTTGATGGATGTTGTTTATATCTCCATAACAGCCCTAAAGGCATCTCATAGTTTTGTGATAAGAAAATATTTCCTTGTCAAGAGACATTAACATCTGTGTTTTTGAATAGTTGAGTCATTGCATGCTTTGTCTGACAACTCTACGTAGTGTAGCTTGATGGATAACTGAATGATGGGCTTCAAAAAGTGTCCACATATCCTTCTGACTGAAAAACAAAATGAAGATCCTTACTGTTTCCAGGTTTCATCGATATTAAAAGTATGAGTAGGGATTGTCATTCTTCAGCTTGTTGTCTGCGTCTCTGTTAAAGTTATCATTGCCACCTCATAATTTGCTAACATCTCAGCCATTGAGTACAGTGGCTTTTGGAAACATATTGCAAAATCAAGGAGGTTCAGCAATATTTGATAGATTAGAAAAGATCCACTGTTTGCTGAAACTTACCTTGTGGGATCTCAATCTTTAGTTAATCTCTAAAATTAATTATTTTTGCACTTTAAGAAAAGAGGCTGAAAGAGTGTATTCCAGCAAAAAATAATTTGCAGTTTTAGACATAGGAAACTCCTTACCAAATGTCCTTAAAAACCTGTTTTTGTTTCCCTGCATCTTTGCTGCATCTCAGTACTCAGCCAATCATATAGATGCGTTAGGAGGCTGGGCTGACTGAGCAGGAAACTTATAAGCTCCACTGCAATAAGAAGATGAACAAGAATTAGTAGGACAGGTCATGTAGGAAGAACATAGAAATACTGTTGTGGACATGTAGGGATAATGCTAGAAGAAAACAGAGGTCAGCTACAGTTGAGACCTGCAAGAGACTCAAAGGCAAGAAGAATTGTGATTAATGCTTCATGAGCTGTAGAAGGATGAACAAAGAAAATATGGGCTTGCTGCCAAATGGGAAGCATGAATTAGTGACAGCAGACTTAGAGAAGACAGAGGCAGTAAATGCTTTGGCCCTCACTGGCAAGGTCTCTCACACTTACATGCCTTGAGAAAAAGTTCAGGAGCAGAGGAGCTACCAGCAGTGGAAGAGGATCTGTGCAGGCTGAGATCTCTTCAGGAGCCCACACAAGTCTCTGACGCCAGATGGGCTGCATCCAAGCACTGCAAGGAAGACTACTGCTGTTGACTCTCTGATGGTACCGAGATTCTCCAAGATGACTGAGAAAGCTAAGTGGTACACCTGTCTCAGAAAAGAATAAAGGAATGATCTAATGAGATACAGCCTCAGTCTGCTGGGCAGTCTATGAACACAGCTTGCTTCTGGCATATGAAGCAAGGACCAGGATGTAGGAATGAGCCAAGAGGGATCTCATGAAGTTTGAAACAAGCTGGTGATTGACTGGCTGGGCAGTTTGCTGAAAAGGACCCGAGGGCTCCTGGCAGATACTGACTAAACGTGTGTCTGTGGTGTGATCTAGCAGCAAAGAAAATCAACAGCACTTGGGGCTGTCATTAAACTGGGAGAGTGCATCCACTTTTGCCCTCACTCCCTATATCATGGCAGAAAAAAAGTAACTAGCAGGAAAACGAAGCATTAGAACAAATTGTAGGAAATACTGTGACTGGTGTATTGGCTGTCAGTGGCAACTGTTCACTCCCTTTTGCCCAAGGTAATTGGATGTTGTGATTTAACCCAGCAGGCAGTTAAACACCTCCCAATGAGGTGAGGGTAAGAATTGGGGAAAAAAAACGTAGAACTTGTGGGTTGAGATAAAAACTATTTACTTACATGAAAATGAAGAGAGAAATAATAGTAAAGATAATTTTATATAAATATGTACAAGTGATTCACAAGCAATTGCTCACCTCCTGCTGAGCAATGCCCAGCCAGTCCCTGAGCAGTGGCTGCCCCCCCCAGCAACTCCTGTAAGCTTTATAGTTTTTTTCACACAATGCCATATGTGGTGGTATATCCCTGTGGCCAGTTTAGAGTAACTGTCCTGGTTCTGTCTCCTCACAGCTCTTTGTGCATCCTCACCCCCTCACTGGCAGGAAAGAATGGGAAGCTGAGAAACTGAAACATCCTTGGTTCTGTACAGCATTGCTCAGCAACTTAAGTGTGTTATCAACACTGTTTTTCTCCTAAAGCCAAAACACAGCATCCTAGCAGACACTATGAAGAAAATAACTCTGTCCTAGCTGAAATCAGGAAACTGGATAAGTGATCTCCCTGTCTTTACCAGCAGTATGGATAGGCATCTGGTGGCCAGCCAAACTCAACCCAATGCAATTGGGCAGAGCCCTAAGCAGCCTGCTCTGTTGATCTTTTTCTGAGCAAAGTTGGACTTGGGATACGTTCTATTTTCTTCCACACTGAATCACTGTATGGTTCTGCTCCTTTCTTCTTCCTATATAGTTTTGGTTTTGTCCAACACATTATTTTACTCCCATATTTCCAACTCCTCTCCTTTTTTTTTTCGCTTGCATATGTTTTTCTTTAGTCAAACCCTTTGTGTTGTGCTCTGGTCATTCATTCAGAGAAGTTACCTATTTGCATTTTCCTTTCAGTACTTATCAAGAACCCTTTCATTATAAAGTAGTGTCTTCTCACATATTCAAGAGCAGAAAGTTACCACAGGTCATCTATGTAACTTCATCAAAAATATCCCTGATATTTTTCTTTTATGTGTGGAAGAACTGAATCAACTTTTGGGGTGATACGAATTCCAATAAAACTATTGTCAATTGGTGTAACATAATGCATATTTGCTGTTGCAGATAGATTGCAAGAGATGTAGGATCCTGATGATTATTCTCATGTAGTGTAAGATAATATGGTTGTGTTTTACCAAATGTAAATAGGTATTTTAGTTCATTATTTCATTTTTAGGTGTTTCATTGCAATGACCTTTTTTTCATTTCTCGTTTGTACAGCACTGTTCTGTTGAGCACTACAAAATAATGATGTTTTCCAGAACGTGTCTTTGGAGCATAATTGTTTTTACTTTCAGCTATATGTCAACTAAGAGAGTTTCTTTTGTCGATGATGCTAGTGATGGGTGGAATTGTAAGCTGTAACTTGTTCTTAAATCCATGGGACAGTAGGGTTACAAGAAGACTTAAATGATAAACTGTTGCAGCTGTAAAGAAGTTAATGTTTTTGTTCATAGAAAAGGTGGTTGTACTACATATAGGTTATATTTACTTTATCCTTAGTGGCTTTTATTTTCTCTCCAGTCAAATTACACTTTGTTCTCCATTCCTGTTCACAATTTTATAGGTAAAAACTAGCAGCACTTGCTTAAGTCATATTCCTTAGCTACAACTGGATGGGAAACATATAGGAATTCATTCATGTCATTATTTCTGTCAGAAATTCTGTAGGACCTCCTTCAGTATGTTCTGTGCATCATGTCTCATGTAGAGATACACAGTAGTACAAAAAGGCTGCCTTGAATTTGTTTTAGATGATTAATGTCATCTGCAAATAATACACATTGGTTTGTAATATACTTCTTTATTCCTCAGTGTAAATCATTCCTTTCAAACAGTGAGCCTTCTCATGAGACTGCTTGATGTGAGAATGGATATATCTTTCTTCTTTCAGGAAAGCAGCATCTCTGAAGAAAATGAATAGCACAACAGACTGCATGTGGCATTTTCCTCTTGAATGCAGAGGGAGTATGGTACAGTGCTGTGTAAAATAGCACTGACCAGTCTCCGACTGCAGTGGTGAAAACTGTACAGTTACACCAGTGCAGTGATGTTTATGAGTTCACTTGCTCTACGGAAATGTGCGTCTCATTAAATTAGGCAAAATCTAAATCGTTGCCTTTGTACTGCATTACTTACGAAATTTATTAGCGATCATGAACAATCGATTTGGAACTTTTGAAAGGATTTCTATGCTGTGCTCCATTACAAGTTGTTTGGCAGTTAGTTAATAAGAGTGAACTAAGGAAGACCAGGACATACAAAACAGAATTGAATGAGTATGTCATATTTGAGGTATGACTTCCAATGAAGTAAGGAGAAAGACAATTGAATTTTGTAAAAGAGCTGTTGGCATGCACTGGTAGCAGGCAATAGTATTAATCAGAGGATCTCACAGAATAGAGGAGTATTAACCAGAGGAACTTCACAGAATGGGTGTGAATACACATGGAAAATTAAGATGTCTAGAATATGAATAGTTTTATATTCTAGGGCTGCTGCAAAAGTAATGCCTCCTGTTTTATGACGATGGAGGCAGCTGGTGGTGGTATGACAGTAGAGCCTGAACCTTCCAACTGATATTCCATTATGTTTTGTGTTATGTGACAGGGGCAGCAGAGGGGCAGTCTGACAGAATGGTGCCTGACGTTGAAGTGCATATGAAGCAAAGGAGTGTCCCTGAATTCCTCCATGACAGAAAAAATGGCACCCACTGACATTCATCAACATTTTCTGAATGTCTTTGGAGACTTAACAGTGGATGTGGACACAGTGAGGTGGTGAGAGGTGCATTTCAGCAGCAGTGACAACAGCAGTGGGTCACTTTGATACTTATGGACCCTATGGATTGCAGCATGCAGGGTCTTGTTCATCACTGGTGAAAATGCATGGCTACTGCTGGTGACTGTGTTGGAAAATAGTATTTTGTATCTGAGAATTTATCAAATAGAGTTATTGTGATTTTTATATCTATTGTAGTTTCCATGGAAATAAGTAGGAGACATTACTTTCAGAGCAAGCTACATATGTATTCAGAAATATATTACAAAGTTATTAACTATACTAGAAGTTGAGTAAGAGTAGATTTATTTTCAACAGTGAAACATAAGCCATAATTGAGCACTACAATTTTTTGTTGTCCTTTCACAAAAAAAGAGAAATGACTGTGAATCAGGAAACAGAAATCACCATAAAATACATAAATTAAAAATCTTTTTCCTTTAAGAGATTATTTTCACAGAAAATATTGCAGACAGCTTTTCTCAGCATCTGAGGAGAGCATCATTGTTATATTCATATCTCAGCACGGTCAGTTCTGCAGGCTTAATATATGGTTCTTGCAATTTGATGAGTTGGTTATTTCCACTTTAAAGCTATGAAACTGATTCATTTTTCTTTGTAAAGTAGAGTACAAGAAGTATATTTGAAGCAATCAGCACTAAAAATGGTCCTGGTTTAACTTCTACTTATTTACTTCAGTTCCTTCTCGCTCAGACTGAATATAATAAATTTTGTTACGATTTCATACACATGAAGAGGAGTGTTTCCATTTGTTTTCTTTACGGGATCAGTCTCTGGCAATGCAGTGAGATACTTCCTGAATATGTAGGGATCAACAGGATCCTTTTGAGTATCTTATCAGGAATGGAAACAGATATGATGACAACCAATATATGGTTGGTTAAGAGAACATTGATTAAGAGAAGGATTTTTAATTTGGAAATGTACTGAAATTCTGTTGGGGGGGGGGGATAATATTAACTTTATCATATAAAACAGGAAAGAAATCTAAAAATGTAACTGTTTCTTTTCAGTCTTTTTTTTCTCCTTATGTCCTTTTAGATTGCCTATTAATTTCATAATCACATTTTTATAATGTGAATCTTCACAGATTAACTTTACAAATCCTATACAAGAAAAAGCTGAAATAATCTTAAAAAACAAAAACCAACACCATTTGTCATTCATTGCAACAAGGAGATTTTTGGTGATACTGCATCAAATCAGAGTAGCTACTGAATTCAAAAGAAATCACATTTGTTTTTTTGGGAATCACAGATGGCAGGGCTTCATATTAAATGAAATCTGTTTTCACAACAGTTTTTAATATTTTCTTTTTCTGGTCAAAAGTATTTCCTCAGGTTTTATTCTATTTGGTTTTGTTTTTTACAGGTTTTGCTATTTACATTTTTCTAGTTCGATTATTTTTTTGATTAATTGATTTTTGATTAATCGATTAAAGTTTCAAACTTACTTGTTTCAGTAATGTAAGCTGGAGGACACTGTCATTTTATTTGCTGTCTTTTTCTGTCACATGTACATACAGTTACTGTGGTAATCAGAGGATGTAAGAACTGAGTATTATAAAATCAATGTCACATTTTCTGTCCTCTGCTGTAGCTGTTCCTTGTTGTTGTTCTGATTTGTTTTGATGTACACATTACTTGGTGAGTGCATTAATTGGGCCAGAATTCCAGCTCTTAGCACTGCTCTGAAATCTGGTTTCACCCCAAGGTCTGTTTTATGTATAAGAAATGAAAAATCCTTTTCGTTTTGCACCTGTAAGATATGGAATCAAATTACCATTAGCTTTTCTCTAGGCTCTAATTTTAATTCCTGTGATGTAACAAACTTCACGTTAATTCACTTTCAAGTAAGGGCTGTCACATTAGCCAGAATCAGATGGTGTGAAGCTGTTTTATTTTCACTCAGGTGAAACTGTCACTTAACATAACTGTAGGGTGAATTTCAAATATTGCAGATGCTCCATCTGCTTGGGTATTAGATTTCTGACAATTACGTTTAGAAAAAAGACTGTAGGTCATGGGAGGAGGATGAAGTGAAAACAATGTCCTTGTGATGTGCCAGAAGCAGAGGGCAAATGATTCTTAATTATAGTTTATTTTATTGATTACCTACAGCGAGAGGAATCAAGGACTTGTAAGAGTTTGGCTATCATGACAAACAAAGTGGTTTTTTTCTTATTGCAGTGTTAAATGATTTAGATAGGAGTGACAAGTCTTGCATGTTCATGGGGAGAGGGATGGAGGAAATGCTGTCTGTATTCTAGACATACTGAGACACTGAGATATGTGCCAGCGAGTATTTCTGTAATTGTAATTATGTTGGAAATCAAATCAATGTATGTATTTACTATCCCACACACAGTTAAAGTAGGGTCCCATGGAATGAGATCTAAGTCAGGCTGTGTTTAATATTTAATAGAATCTCATGAGATGTTTTATATGAAAAGTTTGAATGTTCGTGATCAGATTCAAAGCTCGTTAAATGATTAATTCATTGATTCCTGTTTTTTTCCATCAGCTTAAGTTCGAATTGCTATCTGAACCCTTTCCTCCCTACAAATATGAACTTCTTGGATTGGGAGCACAGGCAAGAATGGCCTACATACCTGACATAGGTTAAAATAGCCACACAGAGTTCCTATTACATATAATAACCATATTTGTAGCTATTCCTTATGGCTAAGGTAAGTAAAGTCTTTTGGATCTCTTAGCAGGCAGAGCAAAGATTGGCTGCTATCAGAGATACAGCATCTATTACCACTGCTTTCTAGACTTTCCAGTTTCAGGAAGCAATTTCTCAGGAACCGTCTTCTGTTGACTTGCTTCTGTTCAGGGGACTTCTGGAGACTTTTGCTTTTGTCAGCACAGATAAGAATATTTCTCAGGAATATTTTTCTAGATTAGAGAAAAATGGCTTATATTGTCTTCAACTGAGAGCTGATCAGAGCACTGTGCACTTTTTCAGCTGGTGTCTGGGGATCCACTGTCTTAGAGGTAGCAGACCACAGTGCAACAAACAGTTGTTGAGAACGATCCAGAAACTCTGCTTGAAATTGTGTGGGACTGCTTGAGGCTGAACAGCAATACTGTCTGTGCATGTGATTTAGCAGTTGTCTGCAATAAATAATTCCTGACATACGTGAGGTCTCAGCCAAGACTGAGTTCATGAGAGACAAAGATAACTTCTTTTGTGGCAGCTGTTCTGTAGGTAAAATACTCAGTCATCAAGGATCATGAAAGGAATCAGGAGTCTGTGTAGCATCAGAGAGCTTCAGTGGGAGATGTGTAGGATCTTCACAAAGATCTTGCAGAAGGAAGAGCTTGAGACCTGCGATGTGAGGAAGAATGGTCAGTTGCAGACTATCCTAATATGAATGGGGGATGAAGGTGAGTAGGGAAACTGGAAAATTAAGATTTCTGGCAACAGAACAAAGATTCCTCCTCCAATCACACTTCTGTAATTGCAGTGTAGATACAGTAGTGTGGGAGCAGGAGAAGAGGAACAAAACCTAGTAGAGAAAGCATCAGAACCAGCTGGCCCCAATCAAATCTGCTGTATGAAGAGGAAGATATTGGAGATAGTCATATAATCATTGTAGTTCCACTCCTGTGGGAGATAAGGACACCTATCTGCTGAACTGACTTGTGTTAGTGAATCGGTTTCATTTTGGGGTTTGGATCTGGAAAATTGCAGAGAGGTGGCTGATTTTTGTCTGGTCCTTAAACAGTTCATCCTCATTGCTAATTCTTATTGCTTGGATCACCCTGCATGTATCAAAATGATCACAGTGTTGTGCAGGCAGATGTGAAGGGCATTAGGTGTCCCCCCTTATCCTTCAGGTAAAGGGGGACAAGGTTTTGCTATGTTTTACTAGGAATGACACATCCAGTGGGTCAGCACTTGGCTGTGTGGAAATAATCCTGCCCCTGTACTCAGCACTGGTGAGGCCTCACCTCGAGGACTGTGTTCAGTTTTGGGCACCTCAATACAGAAAGGAGGTGCTGGAGCAGGAACAAAGAAGAGCAACAAGGCTTGTGAAGGGCTTGGAGAATATGGCCAATGAGGAGAGACTGAAGGAACTGGGGCTGTTCAGCCAGGGGAAAAGGAGGCTGAGGGGAGACCTTATTGCTCTCTTCCAATACTTGTAGGTGATTGCAGCAGAGCGGGGCTGGTCTCTTCTCACTGGTAACAGGTGACAGGACAAGGGGAAATAGCCTTTAGTTGCTTCAGGGTAAATTTAGGTTGGATATCAAGAAACGATTCTTTACAGAAAGAGTTGTTTAGGACTGGATCTGGCTCCCCAGGGAGGTGGTTGGGTCACCATTCTTGGATGTGTTTAAAATCCATTTGAATGTGGTACTCAGGGACATGATTTAGCAGAGGGTTATTAGGGTTAGCGTAGTATGGTCAGGTTGTGGTTGGACTCAATGATCTTGAAGGTCTTTTCCAACCTGAGCAACTCTATGATTCAACAACCACAGAATGTTCTTCAGAAACAAGGACTGCTGAGCAAGGAAGGTACACATCCAACAAAGAAGAAAAAGAGCGCTGTTACAGATGGACTTGGTTGCAAAAACATCGAACTGGCTTTGACTGGGGAAGAATTCTCACAACCTAAAGTGATGTGAAAGCATGGGGGATGGTGTGATAAGAAACCATCTCACAATTATCCCAGCAAAACAACACATTCTCTTCATGAATTTTGTGTGTAATAGCTGGAACTTGACACTCAAGTGGATTTTGTCATCTCCAGGGACTTCTGCAGCCAAAATGATGTCGTGACATTAAGATGAGAGATAAATGAAAATTTAAGAGATCTAATCCATTGAACCTTAAATTTATCTCTAGGTTTAAAATTTGTATGTAACATCCATTCATTTGTTGAAACTAGTTTTATAGAGACATACATATTCTTAGAGATAACATATCTATTAGGTAATTAGAGATCGCTGTGATGAGAATATTCAGAAAGAAATCAAAGTAGATTTAAACTGAAAAGTAAGACTTCAGTTCTATGTCGTTACACATTTTCATCAGTGTGTATTCAAAGGAGATAGTACTTTAGAAGCTTTTCCGAAATTAGCTAAGAGAATGTAAGGACTGATGTTGCGCTTTTCTTCACTGAGGGCTGCTGCGGTTCTGGATGGTTTTAGTTGCTGAAGTTGGGCTCTTTGATGATGGAAGTCAAAACTGAAGCAAACATCTTCTTTCCCCTCTTTTCTATCAGTTTGAGACGGTCTCCTTCACAAGACGATTCATGCTCTAACCAGTTCTTAACCTTTGGCTTCTGCTCCCCCAGTTCTGTACTGCCCAGGGATGAAATGTTATTTTCCTTGTCTATGGCAGGTGCCCTACTGTGCTGCTTTTTCTGTTTTTAATTTGATGTTTGATTTTGTTTGATTTCTTTTAGCTGCATCTTTTATTTTGCTGAAAGGCAACTTTTTTTCCACTTCTTGAGGTTGCGTATCCTTAATGCAGCTCAGTAATTAACTGGTTTACAGTTCTGGGCTTCTGGTTTGAGTCCGTGCCCATATCTTTAAGGAATTTGCTGTTATCCCACAGCGAAGCTGAGCACTGTAACAAGAGACACGATAACAAGCTCTGTTTCACACAGCAAGTTGGTAACAAGCCTGACAGAGCAGGACAGGAAACAAGCACAGATAGCGTAGCTAATGGAAGACCTGGGGCCTTCCTAGCAGAGGCTGTGGTATTTTTACTGAAACACTTAATAAAAATTCTTAGATATTCTTCACTAGCAATGCTGTGTTAGTACAATTAAGCTCAAAACAAGGCATTTTTACTGTAATAGTTACCATTATAAGCTATTATTAATTAATCGTCCCTAATGCTTCAGTGTTTGAGTGAAATAGTTCTCTGCATACTGTGTGTCCAGTTCCAGCTATCAGCAGTGGTGTCTTTTAGCTCAGAAGGGTGTCATTAGCAATCTGGCCACTGCAGATTCCACCTGTTGTGATGCTCAATAATTTTCCTCAGAGCTGCTAAGGAAAAAGGCAATAGCTAGTAATTAACCTAAGGCTTCTTAGCTTTATGTCTCTTATGAACTATCCATGTCCTGTAGTTAACCAGAAGCAGCAGCCTGGTATTCTAAAAAAAATATTTTCTTCCTCCTGTTATCCACACTTTTTTATTATCTAGAGATGCATAAAAAAAATAAAACGAAAAAAAGAAAGAAAAAAGAATACAGATGGATTAAAAAAAAAATAAAAGCAGAACTGAAAAACAAATTGTGAAATACTGATTAATGCACTTCACAGATACTCATCTGTGAGTAGGAAATATGCTGCTGAGCTGAGATGTGTGTTTTTCCCCAAACTGGTCATTTCAGATTAGTGGGAGTCCCTTAATGTTTGTTTGTTTGCTTTTTCTCAAGAAGGATATTGTCATCTGTATTAAAATGTAGAAACAGTTTCCTGGAAGAAAAAAAAAAGTGCACGGAAATTCTTAATGAAATAAAAGGCTACTGATTATGCCACTGAGCTTCTGACTAAGTCGGAAAATAGTATGTTGTGGCTGAGAATTTGCTCTCTCAAGGAGGGTTATTGTGATCTTTGTATCTATTGTAGTTTCCATGGAAATAAATATGAGGCATTAGTTTCAGAGGAGCAACACACAGGTCCTAAATCTCCTGAGCTTACTGTTTTGACACCAACGTAGTTATAAATGGTCAGTTAAAGCCATGATGGGGGGATTTTAGCTTACAAAAAAGGCAGTTCTCTGTAATCTCTTCTGAAAGATTTTAAAGTTCCTTTTGGTTTGAATGCTGAGTCCAGGACTGGGACACTTCATAAAAGATGGATCGGTGGGACGTGACTGCTCAGAAGTGATTGTTAGTTTCCTGGCAGCTATTCAGAAAGTGACTACAAAACTGACTAATGAATATTGATAATAATGTGATGATGTTCTGGCAGTGGCTATGTTTACTGAAATACTTTGTGTAGTCTTTCTCAAGTACTTTATGCAAAAAAAAAAAAAAAAAAGTGGAATATGTCAAGTTCTTACAAAATGCATTAACATTAGTGCAGTAGGTTTATAAGAGAGATTTTCAAAGCATTCAATTCTGCTCTACATTGGCTTATCCAAAGAGAAGGTGGTTCCCTTTTACTTCCATATGTTATCTATCTCAGTTTCTAGACATACAAAATTGAGAGTTCTAAGTTGCTTTTTAAGTTCACAAAACTCATCTGTATTTTGAACTCAGTCTGTTTGAAGCTCATGCTTACAAAACAAACACGCATTTAAAAAATATTGCTGTATCAATAATTTTCATGTCTTTTATATTCACATCTGCAATACTTTATTATATAGTACTCTCTGAATCGGAATTAAGATTCCTTCAATAAGACCTATACCCTGATGTGATAAATAGGTGGGATTTTGTTATATAGGTAACTGAGTTACACACTGATTTTGTTTTTCTCTTTGTACTTGTTTTTTAAGATTTGCTTTCTATTCCATTCTTTATTTCTGAAAACTCACCTGCTAAATCAATATCTATTTAAATACATAGATTAATTTTCACTGTTGGTTTGCTAATAAATTACATTCTTCAGGGTAAATTTATATTAATTTAATTGCTTTTGACATATAGATATTTATAGATATTAAAAGTTCACTTTACTATTTTCTCCATAATACCAGAGATACATTTATGTAGTTGAGAGATCTGAATCTTGCTTGCTGCTTGCTTTGCAACCAAAATCTCATACAGCATATGCAAAAGACAGACATAATTCCTTAGCTTGTGAAAACAGTACAAGTAATCGCATTATGTGCCAAATGAGGTTACTTAAATGAATGTTAATCTCATTTCCTGTGAAGGACATTTAAAACTAAATTTCATACCTTAAGGTGAAGATAATATTACCTAAGAGGTGTTTTTGGAGGACGTTGTCTCTTTGTTTTCCAAGTCCCACCCCTCTGCTAAAGCAGAATGCCTAGAATAGATTGCATGGGAAAGCACCCAGACAGGTTTTGAATATCTCCGGAGAAGGAGACTCTACAGCTTCTCTGGGCAGGCTGTTCCAGTGCTCTGTCACTTTCAAAGGAAAAAAAGTTTCTCCTCATTTTCAGATGGAACTAATTGGGTTTGTGACCATTGCCCCTTGCCTGCCTCTGGCACCACTGAAAAGAGCCTGGATGCATCCACTTGACTCCCAACCATTACATATTTATAAGCATAGCAAGATCCCCTCTCACCCTTCTCTTCTGTACCTAGACAGCTCCAGGTCTCTCAGGCATTCCTTGTGTGGGAGACACTCCAGGTCCTGATCATCTTCGCAGCCCTCCTCCAGACTTTCTCTAGAAGTTCCCTGTATTTCTTGAAACGGGGAGCCCAGAACTGGACAATTTATTCCAGATGTGGCCTTCCCAGGGCAAAGTAGAGTAGGGAGAATCATCGCCCTCAACCTGCTGGCCATTCTTTTTCTAATGCACTCTGCACTCTAGGATCCCATTGGCCTTCTTGGCCACCAGGGCACACTGCTGGCTCATGTCCAGCCTGTTGACCACCAGAACACCCAGGCCCTTCTCCAAAGAGCTCCTTACCAGCACGTCAGCCACCAACCTGTACTGGCCTGTGCAGTTATTCCTCCCCAGGTGCAAGACTCTACACTTGCTCTTGTTAAACCTCAGGTTCCTCCCTGCCCTCCCACTCTAGACTGCCCAGGTCTTGCTGAACGGCAGCACAGCCTTCTGGTGTGTCAGCCATTCCTCTCAGCTTTCTATCATCAGCAAACTTGCTGAGGGTGCAGGCTATCCCTTCATCCAGGTCATTGATGAAGATGTTGAACAAGAATTGAGCTGACACCAACCCATGGGAAATAACACTGACTGCAGGCCTCTACTGTAAACTACATACTCTAAACTAAGTATTCTAAGATTCTAAGAATTCTAAGAGAATTCTGCTGATTCTCTTGGATGGGAAGTTTGCTTACAGAAGTCAAAATAAAAATCCTTGCATAATTTCTGCCGTGTAAGTTTTTCCGGTAGTCATTATTTTTCCATTACTGGAGTAAAATTAAAAAACAGGAAACGGAGATTTTTTTAGATTATAACTTATTTTAACTTCCTATTTTTATCTTTAAAAGCATACCAAAACCAAAATAGCAATCAAAAATCCTTACACAAAACAGACTTTTCCTCTTCATGGAGCAGACATTTATTTATTTACTTACTTTCTTACTTATTTGTTTTTAGTGCAGAAAATTCTTCTCTTAATGTTTCACAACAGATTATATTAATGGTATTTTCAGCTGAAACTGAGATATGTTGGTCTTGTACTTTTCCTTGTCAGTATCTAATCTAGATACATCGGGATGAAATCTGCCTGCCACTAACACTCTATGTATTTATCTTTGTGTCTTTATTTCACTGGGAAAATACACAAGCTGAGCTACAGAAAATAAATCTACAACATCACATGAAAAACTGCTTTATCGTGTTAAATTTCTGTGGCCAGCTGGTATTATACTTACAAATTGTCTCTTTATGTTAGCCAGAATAACGAAATATATTTATATTCGATATTCAATAACAAACTGGATGCCCTTGGTAAATAGGAAGGTGTCACTTCTGTTTCTCTTCTCATAAGAGAAGATCTTTAGTTTATCCATTAAGTTCCACATTGCATTTAAAATCTAAATAAATGAAGGAAAGAAAAAAAAACCAAAAACATCCAAAGTAAGCTGTGTTTAAATATTGAAAATAAGAAAGATCAAAAGGACAATTTCTGTTTGCATTACATTTCTGTTTGCAGTACATTAAACACATTGCAGGGTAACAGTGTTGGGTTTTTTTTGTGTCCTATTTTTGTTTTTGTTTCTTTGCTGGTTTATCTTTTTCTTGACTTACTTTGAAGTGAACGAGGGCATTCTTTCAAAGCCACTCTTCATTGAAAATACCTTAATATTTTGCACAGAAATGTGCTGAACTATTAGCCTTTGTTATAAACTTGTAATTCCTGTGACATTCTTATGACATGGTGTAAAAACTCTAATGCACAAAAAGGGTAGGGTTTAGGGTAACACTTCCTTAATCATACATCATGTTTTTCCACTTCTTTCCATCTCATTCCTGATGTTGTTCCATCAAATACAATGAAATCATCATGAAAGGCATGATTTAATATTCCTTGAGAAAGGGGATTTTGACCCTCATTAAAATACTAGTCATCGTGATTGAACTGAGTAAAGCTTAAAGCATTGAGCAGTCTCAAGTACTGAGAAATTAAAGGTTTACTCTTGATCCGAAATGAGAACTGTGAAAACATTGTTCAGTTTGCATTGCTGTGTTCACTACTGTCAATAGAGGCTTCGCTTTCTTGCACGGCACTGTCTTCAGGTACACATAACACATTCATTTCTCTAGCTGCTATAGCACTGCTATCTCAAGTGTCTTCGAGGTGCATAGAAAATATCATCAACGAAGCAGTAGAGTATAACATTAAATATTTCTGCTTGTTTTTTTGTGTGTTTGTTTTTGGTTTGATGTCTTACCTAAGGCAAAGATTATAATCAAATAGAAATATGGTGTGTTGAACCTTAAGACATTTTTAGCATTTTCTACTGCTCTCTTTCATGTGTACATCTAAGGATCTGTGTAACATGGTGTCTGTTTTCCTTCTTTCAAAAACTAGTAAGCAATCCCTTAGCTTTTTCTTGACCTGTGAACTTCGGAATCTCACTTGTACCCCTGTTCCTTTGAGGAGGCACAGTAAGAGAATGGCTGGATAGGGGTCTTATAGCTGGCCAAGGTGAACCTACCCCCATTTTTGCAAAGCAAAAATCAGTACTCCAAAGCATGGCGATGGACAGTTGCTGTCTGTTTTGTTTGATTCTCTGATTTGAAATATAAAATAAAAAGTATCTGCAAAAGATCTTTCTCTCACATATCATTATTTTAATATTTGAACTTTCCTGCTGATTTTAACAGTATTTTATTAAAAGATATATTGTGGAAATGGTGAAAGCCATCAAAGGCTTAGGATACCTCAGGATACCCCTCTCTCTGACCTGGTAATCTCGGCCGGGAAGCACACTAACCCCCCTGTGATTCTGAAAGAAACAGTCAGAGGCCTACTGCTCCAGCTGGACTGTCACAAGTCGATGGGGCCAGATGAGATCCACCCGAGAGTGCTGAGGGAACTGGCGGAGGTGATAGCCGAGCCGCTTTCCATCATCTATCAGCGCTCCTTGTTGACTGGTGAGGTCCCAGATGACTGGAGGCTTGCCAATGTGACTCCCATTTATAAGAAAGGTCGTAAGGAGGATCCGGGGAACTACAGGCCTGTCAGCCTGACCTCGGTGCCAGGGAAGGTTATGGAGCAGATTGTCTTGAGGGAGATCATGCGGCATGTGCAGGGTGACCGGGGGATCAGGCCTAGCCAGCATGGGTTTATGAAGGGCAGGTCCTGTTTGACCAACCTGATCTCCTTCTATGATCTAGTGACCCATCTGGTGGATGAAGGAAAGGCTGTTGATGTGGTCTACCTAGACTTCAGCAAAGCCTTTGACACTGTCTCCCACAGCATTCTCCTGCAGAAGCTGGCAGCCAGAGGCTTGGATGGGTACACTCTTGGCTGGGTAAGGAGCTGGCTGGAGGGCCGGGCACAGAGAGTGGTGGTGAATGGAGTCAAATCCAGCTGGCGACCGGTCGTGAGTGGTGTTCCGCAGGGGTCGGTGCTGGGGCCTGTCCTCTTCAATATCTTTATTGATGACCTCGATGAGGGCATCGAGTGCACCCTCAGTAAATTCGCAGATGACACTAAATTGGCTGGAAGTGTGGATCTGCCTGGGGGTAGCGAGGCCCTACAGAGGGATCTAGACAGGCTGGAGAGCTGGGCTGGAGCCAATGGAATGAGTTTCAACAAGGCCAAATGCCGGGTCCTGCACTTCGGCCACAACAACCCCAGGCGACGCTACAGGCTTGGGGCGGTGTGGCTGGAGGACTGCGTAGAGGAAATGGACCTGGGGGTATTGATTGATGCTCGGCTGAACATGAGCCGACAGTGTGCCCAGGTGGCCAAGAAGGCCAATGGCATCCTGGCTTGCATCAGAAACAGTGTTGCAAGCAGGAGCAGAGAGGTGATTGTTCCCCTATATTCAGCACTCGTGAGGCCGCACCTCGAGTACTGTGTCCAGTTTTGGGCCCCTCACTGCAAGAAAGATATTGAGGCCCTGGAACGTGTTCAAAGAAGGGCAACGAAGCTGGTGAGGGGTCTGGAACACAGGCCATATGAGGAGAGGCTGAAGGAGCTGGGAATGTTCAGCCTGGAGAAGAGGAGGCTCAGGGGAGACCTTATTGCTCTCTATAACTTCCTGAAGGGAGGTTGTAGTGAGCTGGGGGTCGGCCTCTTCTCTCGTGTCATTAGGGATAGGACCAGGGGGAATGGTTTCAAGCTACGCCAGGGGAAATTCAGGCTGGACATGAGGAAGTATTACTTTTCAGAAAGGGTGGTCAGGCACTGGAATGGACTGCCCAGGGAGGTGGTGGAGTCACCGAGCCTGGGGGTGTTCAAGGAAAGACTGGATGTTGCGTTGAGGGACATGGTTTAGTAGGAGCTATTGGGAATAGGTGAACGGTTGGACTGGGTGATCTTTTAGGTCTTTTCCAACCTTAGTGATTCTATGATTCTATGAAAGTTGAAAGCATGGCAAGTTGTTGCATACATTTTATACTAACAAGAAAAAGACAGATTTGTAGATAATTGCAGTTTCTTTACCAATTCACAATTACTCCTAAAATTTCACAGCAATTAAGAATTAATTTTTTCTTTTTGCCTTGCTGAAGTAAAGCAGTGAATCATTTTGCAGCCATGAATCACTGAAGGACTTTCGTAACAAATTTAGGCTATGGGGTTTTTCATATATTTACTCTGTGATTTGCTTTACTCTGCTTTTTACTCTACTGACATAAGTTGGAAAGCAAATACAGAAATAAATATTCCTGGCTGATATGTTTGATTGTTTTCAATATTATTATTTGAGTATTATTTATCCTATTAGCTCTGAGTATCGTTTTAAAAAATAAATAAAGAAAGAAAGCTTGAATTAAGCTTTTGTTAATGCTTCTTCCCTCCTCCTTCCTTCCTAAGAACTTCTCTCTGCACATTCTGTACTTCCCTAAGCTCACTGAACTGTTCTGCTGCAAATGGAATCCTGCCTATAAGTGTATGGCAAGGGAAATAAAAGACAAATTCAACACAGATGATGTAAAGAGAAGAATACCAATTTATTTCAGTGGGATAAAAATGTAGGATTGCTTCTTACTCATCTAAGAGGGCATTGAAATTGATTAGATTATTTGGAGAATATTTGCCTGGTCCTGTTAGATGCAGAAGGAATGAATCTTTGCTAAATCACTCGTTGTCTCTTCCTACTAACCCAAATTTCTCTGACAGAGAATGACCAAGAGGAAAAATGAAAGGAGAATGATGCACCACTGGTGTGGAGATTTTTATTCCACGAGACACAGACAGAATCTTCTGCTTCCCTATTTGAGGTAGGCACAATACTAAGTGAAAAGATCACAGGTGTCTAAATAAAAAATAACTAGAACAAAACCAAAACCATAAGTAGTCTTAAAAATTATAATGCTGGGTCTTTACAATTGATTTTTATTGGTAAACGTAGTCTGCAGTAATAATCATACACGTCTAATGTATGCATTTTCTGGTCTCTATGATGTGTACAGAACAGTAACTGCTGTCAAGTAACTTCTAAATTTGTCTGCTTATTTCAGGTAAGTAACATCTGTCTCCTGTGCCAGGAAGAGAGTGCAGTTAGGAAGAGGTATTGTATAAGAACTCAGACTTTATCTAATGTAGTTGGAAATAAAAAATAATTCTATGTTGAAAGCGGATGTTTTCATTAATATTAATACATTTCACACTTTCATCTTTCTTATTAATATTTGTAACCCATCAAGGAGAGAACTTTACTGCTTGTCATTGTGATCTCTTCCTAGAGTCTGACCTGTTATGGTCTTGGACCAGATATTTAGTTCCCACAATAATGTATGTATCTCAGTACAAGAAAGACATTGAGATTTTGGAAAGGGTCCAGAGGAGGGCAACTAAGATGATCAGGGGGCTGGAGCACCTCCCCTATGAGGACAGGCTGAGGGAGTTGGGCTTGTTCAGCCTGGAGAAGAGAAGGCTGCGGGGTGACCTCATTGCAGCCTATCAGTACCTGAAGGGAACCTACACCCAGGAGGGGAGTAAACTCTTCAAAAGGGCTGACAACAGCAGGACTAGGGGAAATGGTTTTAAGTTGAAGGAGGGAAGATTTAGGTTGGATGTTAGGGGGAAGTTCTTTACAAGGAGAGTGGTTAGGCCCTGGAACGGGCTGCCCAGGGAGGTTGTGGATGCCCCGTCCTTGGACGTGTTTAAGGCCAGGTTGGACGGGGTCCTGGGCAACCTGATCTGAATATGTATGTTTGGTGGCCCTGCTAGGCAGGGGGGTTGGAACTACATGATCCTTGGGGTCCCTTCCAACCCGGGTGATTCTGTGATTCTGTGATTCTGTATGACGAATAAATGCTTATTTTTTTAAAAACACCATAACAATTAAAATCGCCAAGAACTCAAGAACTGATCAACTTCAAAGATTTTTAAGTATTTGGAATTAGAATATATAGATTTTTCTGCCACAATAAATTCAGATGAGAAATTCTGAAGTCTTTCTGACTTCAGAAAACTGGAAAAGCCTTATCTGCCCACTCTTTTATTTTTTATTGGTTTAAGATGCAAAATGCGTGAAGTTCAGTTGCGCATCCTTAAGCTAAGTAACAGAAATGGTGAAAAAGAGAACCAGTACAGTAGTGTAAGCTTAAAAATTTAGTTAACTTTGTTGTAATTTGTTGGCAAGAAGGTTCAGCAGTGATGGATGTCTTACAATTAATGAGATGAATGTGAAATATATTTTGCAGGTGTAGACACTACTTAACTGATGTCATTCCTAAATTTCACTTAAAGGTTTCATTGATTTAATGATTTGTGGGCCAGGAGCTCTCTACCTTGAAAGAACATCTGTTGTCAATGTGCTCATATTTTTAAATTCACATTGACGTTTATTTCTCTGTAATTCTTTCCACTAACTATATTTTGAAGAACTAATATTAATGGAAACATTGGATGCTCACAGGTGCTTTCCTCCAAATATTTAAAACTCGTAGTCTTTAAGTATGCAAGAGTCATTGCCAGGCATTCTATGGCTCTTTGCAGGAAAATGGATGGTGCTAAATTCTGCATACTCCATTTGTTTTTGTCACATAAGAAGTTACTTTGGAATCTACAAGAGGAAATCATTCTGAAGTCAGAGACAGTTGAAGTTGGAAGGGTCCTCTGGAGATCATTTAGTTCAATCCCTTTTCCTCAAAAGCAGTGTCAGATAAAGTCCTTTGCTGGACTCAGCTCAGGAGATCATGTCTGTCTTGCCAGCACGGAACACAGTGCTCCTGGTGTTCACTCACCTGTGGTGTAGAGGGGAAAGATATCCTCCCTCTACCTGCTGGCAGTGCTCTGCCTAAAGCAACCCGAGAAGCTATTGGTCATAGGGTACATTGCTGGCTGCCCACTGGGACGTGAAGGTCCTTGTTTGCAGCTGCTTTCTAGTTTTGTGATCCCTAGGATGCACTGCTGCATAGCTTTATTCTTTCTTGGGGCAGGACTTAGTATTTCTCTGAGGTGAATTTCACAGGATTCCCATTGGAATTCCTACAAATACAAGGCTTCCCGTTCTCCAATGAAGGTCTCATCTACATCTTCCCATTCAGGCAGTCTGTAGCAGTCAGTTACCACAATATTGCCCATGATAGTTTGCTTGCTAATTCTGACCCATTACTTCCACTTGCTCATCACCTGATGAGATCACAGAAGAAAAGCTCCATTCATTCCCTCATCTTCTTTATGAGAGTGTAGCACCCCTTTGCCCATGTGCCTGCATCCATTGCACAGCTTCAGGAACATGAGTTATTCCACGACTCCACCATTATGCCAAAGAGATTGTAGCCCAGTAACTGCACATTGACTTTAATTCCTCCCATTTGCTCCTTGTGCTACATATATTAGTGCACAGGCACAGACAATCAGAGTTAGAGTGACAATCAGTTGTGCTGATTTTCAAGTTCCTAGTTGAAAGTTCTCCTTTCCAGTTTTTCCACTTGCAGCTTCCTCCTGGTGCCCCTGAGTGGTTCAAATTCAGCTATCAGAGATGCTTCATTCAACAGCAATCCCCGTTTCAGCTACGAGGGCAGTGAAACTGTCCCATAGTTGCAAGCCTTTAGGTGGAATGGTAGCCTTCTTTTTGGTGCCAGAAGTCACAGGCTTCTAGCCTTTGCTGTGTCTGTCTCATCACTTCAGCTGGACATTTGACATCATGAGGCTGCAGGGTTTCAAACAAGATCCAGTTGATCTGATGTGCAATCTCCCAACCTGCTCTTGCAGCTCTTTCTCATAGGAGCACAGCCCCTAGACAACTGCCATTCTCATAAAAGCTAGAAGAAAATATGTTGCAGCCTCAGAGAGAGATCCAAGGTGATTTCTGAAGCATGAGGCTCACCGAACTGTCTTATTTCTGGACCCTTATCTTGGCCTCCAATTTTGCAGAAAGAGTTGCTCCAGCTGCCCCAGTTGCTGGGGCCATGCTATACAGTGTGACACCATCGTTGTTGAGGATGTGTATGCTGGTCTGAGCAGAACTGTTGGCCTGTTTTCCAGCTCTTCTACCACTCTTAGCTCCCATTGATTCTTAACCTAATATTTAAATCACAAAAAATAGTTCCTTTTCTTGAAAACCAACAATGTATTTATTACTTTTGCAGCTTCACACGCAGTTCTTTTTTTTAATTTTTTCTTCTTTTCCAATATAGACTTCTGTGTGGCAGAAGGTGATTTTGAAGTCCTTTTCTTGAAAGGTCAAAGTATGTTTTCAATGTATGTTTTAATGGCATCAATAATTGAGAGATAGATCTGTGCCAGTGGATATCTTGAAAGTACTGAACTTTTAACTAAGAAATATTCTTGTGTTTCTCTGGAAGTGGATTAGAAAAAAAGTGTATGCTGAGAGATCAAATAGATTCCCTTGTTAAAGAATATCAAGGTTTATGTTAACAAACTTTATAGCAAATTGGGAAGACTTGTCAAACAAAAGGAAACAAAGTTCCTTTTGATACACCAACTACAAACACAGGGTAAAAAGTTATGTTCCTTCAGAACAAAGGAAGGAGAATGAAATAAAGTAAAAGCAAGAATATGATAAATTTTAAGCACTGTAAGTTCAATTTCTATACAATAGTTTTGAAAGACTTAATGTACTTCTTTTTATGTTCAGCACAGTGATGCTGTGGCACCACACGTTGAGTTGACACGGACACATGTACCACATTCTCACAAATTTCCAGCTCTGTCATTTGCTTATGTGGAATTAGCTCATGTCTGCTGTCACTTTTAGTAGCTTATATAATGCTCACTTCTAGAATTGAAAGCACACAGCACACAGCAGCAATATGTTTATGCAGTGAAAGTTAAACAAATTGTCCTGTGCAATCATGTATGAACTAAAACAATAACTTAATCCTAAGAAGAAAGGAGATAACACATTTGAAAGTTGATCTTTCCACAGACAGTTGTCTTTTATTGAATTTGAGTTTAATGAGGTCAGTAACATAACATGTAAGATTTAATAACTTCATAATCTAGGAGGTGTTTTTTATTCTGATTATTAACTGTAATTAATTAGCCATTCATCAGTTCCTGTCCTAACCTGCTGAGTAGCATTCCTGTGGACTAGCAATCATTTGCTGCATGTCAGCAATAGATAAAGGTCTTGAGTATTCTCCCTAATGCTGCAAACTATTTCACAAGGCATATGAATAAGGAAATGGCCTTGCAATGTGAAAAGAACAGTCTGTCTATTCACTGGCACATTTATAACCAACTTCAGGAACTGGAAAAGAAGTTCCTCCTCGTGAATGAGACAGAAGTATAACAGCAGTATATGTGATTGTTTTAACATGTGCTAAACATTAACTGTCTCAACTAGGGAACTTCTCTAGATGGGCTGTGGTATCTGTGTACTCAGTAAAGTATTTCTCTCTTGGACTTCTCCAGTTGTGCTTAAACCCAAGCGAAGTGGCAGACCAATCATCATGCTACAGGGAGTACCAGGTCTGCTGCCAGCTGCATGAATGACCTCTTTTGCCCTGTTTAAGCCTCTTATGAACTTCTGTTGGATGACTTATGATTTTATTGGAAAATACTGGGGATAACTCACTCCTTTTGGTACTTTTGGTGCCACTCATAATTTTACCGATCTTTATCATCTCTCATCCTCCCAAATGTGTCCTCCCAGACTGACAAGTCCCAGTCATTTTGATGTTTCTTATGCTTGAAATATTTTCTATCATCCTTGCTGCCCTTTTAATATTCTGGAATATCCTGACAAGACCACACCTGAAGTGGTACATCTGGTACTGGACTGCAGGACAAGAGATACAGGCTTATAGATAACTTCCAGTGAAGGGCCCTGAAAATCATTAAGACTTGGAATGGCTTCTGTAGGAGGAGATGCTGTGAGACCTAGGGCCATTCGGTTTGGAGAAGAGAAGGTTCAGGGGGATCCTACTCGTGTGTAAAAATACCTAAATGGAGACAAAGCCAAACGTGCCATCCATTGACAGGACAAGAAACAAAGAAAACACAAACACAGGAAATTCCATTTAAATGTAATATTATTTTATGTATATTTTACAAAGTACATTTTTATTTTTGCACTCCTAGGCACTGTGCTCTTGCTGACCCTTCCTGAGCAGGCAGTTGGACGGGATCATTTCCAGAGGTGACTTCCAACCTCAGCAGTTTTGTGAGTCTGTGATAAAGCTTAAGAAAATACTTAGTTTTAATCCATTACAAACTTAATTTCCTTCTATCTTTCTTCCCTGATAATATCTAGCATTCAATTAGAATTTTCACTGTATTAAGGTAACTTTTTTATAAGCTTGCCTATCATAAGCCTAATACACTTGAATGATCAGCTAAGAGCTAGTCATAGTTTTATGGTTTTTTTCTTATATTCATTACTCACATGTAACTATAATTAATTTATAGGGCGCTGTGCTTGGGAATGGTTGAGCATTCTTGTTTTAGTGCCAGGATGAGCCTTCACAAGGCATCGGTCTGAAGATCGAGATGGTAACAACAGGACCTTTTTTCACACAAATATATGAGTTGCAAAATCCTTCTCACATCTGTCTAATTGAATACATAGGAGTAGAGACAGCTGCTCTTCTCAATCCAAGAAGAGCACTTGTAGTTCAAGCACTTAGCGGAGTGAATGAAGAGGGGAACAGTGTGATTAATATCCAACTACTGTTAATTAGCAGCTTCTCTTGTACTCTATGCCAGAGGGTCTGATAGTTTAGATGACTGATTCCCTACGGTGCCATGTAAACATAAGATGATTATCCTTCATTTTCAATTTCTTTTTACAATTGTATTTTCAGCAAAAGTAGCTTGACATGCAGCCTCTAAGTTCTTTTAGGTTCTTAGGTGTTTTTTGGGTTGAGAGTTTGGCTCAGCACAATAGCAGAATTGAGGCTTTGTGATTATTTTAGCACCCAAGTGAGTTTATATGATAAAAAAAAATATTGGCACAAACCAAAATTTAATATGCTATCATTTTGATTAGCGTGAACTGGTATAACCTTCCTGGAAGGATGGGAAAACAATCTTTTTCATTTATGTCAACAAGTACAGATTGCTGATCTATCTTATTTGTGTGTTTGTTTTGATTTGTTTTGTTTCTGAGGGTGAAGGGGGTGCAATAGAGTGGAGGTTTATGTCCTTTTCAAATGACATTTTAAATTTCTAATGGATTTCCCTCTCTGCTCTCCCCCTCAGAAGTATCATCCTAATATTATATTTGAAAGATTTGCCATGAAATCAGACCAAATCTGAGTTAGCTTATAGCGATCCATTTTCATAGCCTAATGTTACTGGCCACATTACTGTACTTAAAAAGTTCCAAGAAATATGCTGCTTAGGACCTACCCAATTATTTGTATGCAAGTATTAACTGTGAAGCAGCTCGGCATTACATTTATGCTGGCACATTTTGCATCTCTGTTTAAATATCTGTGTAAAAATTGTCTTGCTGAAGGTCATTAAAAACGTTTTTAACTAATGCATATATAAACAGACACATATATACATATATTTATTTTTATTTATATTTCTACTTTTTAATGTACAGATAGGGGTTTGATTTTCTGCTAGAAATATGTGGAATATTAGGGATGCAAATGTAAAACTCCTTGAAGGCAGAAGCAGTTTGCTTCTATGTTCAAGTTTATTTCCATATTTGCAAGTTGAGAGTATAAATGTTGTGGATCATTTTTTTAGTCTAATTTAAATATGTAAATGTTGCAAAATCACTGCATACCCGGGCACTCTCTGAATAAAATCTTCTGATTTGACTGCGTTGTAGATCTTTTCAATCTAACCTTTGCTGGTAGAAGAAAGTATTTTCACACTAGATTTACTAATATGCAAATCTTAACGTAAAACCTCTGTATAAAGTGAATCTTATATGGACGTGCAAACTGACAGCCAGACTTTATGCAAAAGTAGAATTGGGATTAATGCATGTAGTGACTAGGGATTAGAAGAAGTGAACAGAAAACTTTGGATAGCTAACTGCAAACCCCAGCTTTGAGGAATGTCGTGAAAATACTGAATTATAACAGAAACTTTAAAATAACCTTATTCTAATGAGTGGAAAATCTTACAGCAAAAGTCTCCCACTCTCAGTCAGTCTCCCTCTGTAAGATTTAGTGGCAGTGCACTCATTTTCATTAGTCAAAGATGTGTTAGGATGTTCCTTCTGTCTGTTTTCATAGAATAGAGGCATAGAACTGTTTGAGTTGGAAGGGCTATCTGGTGCAACCCCTTGGGGCTGTATGTCCCCAACAGGGACACTCACAGCTCCATCAGTGCTCAGAGTCCTGTCTAGCATGACATTGTCTCCAGGGATGAGGCACCCACCATCCCTCTGGGCAACCTGTGCCAGTGCTTCACCACCTTTATTATAAAAAACTTCTTCCTTACATCTAATCTAAATCTCCTCTCCTTTTGTTTGAAACCCTTTCCCCTTGTCCTATCACCACAGGTCCTGCTAAGGAGTCCCCTTCCTTCTTACAGACCCCCTTTAGACTCTGAAAAGCTGCTCTCAGATTTCCCCAGAGCCTTCTCTTTTCCATGCTGCACAGCCCCAGCTCTCAGCCTGTCCTCATAGGGAGGTGTTCCAACACTGAGATCACTTTTGCGGCCCTCCTCTGGAAGCGCTTCAACAGCTCCATATCTCCCCTGTACTCCAAATCTGGACACAGAGCTCCAGGTGAGGCCTCACAGTGCAGAACAGAGGAGCAGGACCACCTCCCTCAACCTGCTGGCCACACTGCTTTCCTTTTGCTTTATATTGTTTTGTTTTTATCTGAAGAACACAACTATTATTAAGGAATGGAAGATCTCTATTCCCAAAGATTGCCAGCAGACATAGTACCCTTGCAGGCAGTGTAAGCAGAAAGGTTTAGGAATGAATGCAAAGATTAATCCAGGCATTATCTCTATCACAGAGTTACAGGTATAAAACCACAACAGTTAGAGGAAGTTCGCATTTTTGCAGCTGCAAGTTTCCTCTGGGCTTTCTTTGCAGCGCTTACTACTCACAAAAATGACATAGTAAAATATTCATGAATAGCAGGTGTAATGCATTAAACATGATGAGCCTGCAGTGGAAGAATACCACTGTTGAACTGAAGGTTGTCAGCACAGAGATGTACGCTGTGTAAGGATATATGGAACGTGAGGGTAAGCAGGATGTGAGGACATCTGCTTCATGAGGATATCTGGTTAATCATATACAAAGCTATTTCAAGTATAAAGTATATTTTTTTCAGAATGGATACTCTGTGCACATCTGTGTGATTTGCTGGCAAAATTCAATCTGGACTAGCTAGCATGGAGGAGGAGACCAAAGGAAGTACTCAAATTTGGAGCTGGAGATTGGATGAAGAGGAACACAGCATACAGCCATCTGATATGGCCACAGAAGCTGGAAAGAATGAGGGTCAGCTCTAGGGATTGAGAGACCCACTGCTGTGAGTGTGGGAATGAATTATGACAGTGAGGGTGTGTGTGACCCAGCAGCAAAGTGCAGTCCTGGTCCGCTGGTGTGGCCATCTGTGTATCTGCTGTGTTTTTGTGCTCTGGGAAGGTGAGTCAGACTGTGGAGAGGACAGGAAAACATCTCTGGCCACAGCCTTGCTCAGTGCTGGCAACTCCAGAAGCCCAGATTGTGGCACGCAGATTGTATGTGCAGGTCAGAGTGACAACATGTGAGGCGTGAGGCCTGATGCAGCATTACCCTATTTTCTAACACTGACATTTCTTTCAGCTTCTACAAAGTTTTCAAGATGTGAGCACAGAAAACAAGCCAGTCAGGAAGCAGTTCTCTGCAGTGTGAGATGATGGATGTTTGGCTGGTGTACTTCATTTTTAAACATTTTCTTTAGCTGTCCTTCTCCTCAGTCTTCAAGATCCTTAATATCTGAAGATTGGCAAAATCTGCAAGACAGCAGCAAGCTCCATTTAGCACTTCTGTACATTTTTCAATGTATCACAATAACATAGGATTCATTAAACACTCCATGAATTTTGTTATGGAGTTGTTTCAGGCACCTTGTCCTTGCCAAAGGCTATTCTTATTAACACGCTAGTCTTTTTTTTTTTTTTCCTTTCCAAAATGTGCATTCATTTTTATTAAGATTACTTATGATGGTATCAGTCTAAAGAATACCTTTGGATTCTGTAATATTTACCCCTGTTGATCCTCATTTGAATACATATGCAATTTAAGTTTTCTAAGCCACTGGCAATACCAGCTGGTTGTTCTGGAGAGTTTCCTAAGCAAAATTCTTAAAAAAAAATAAAATAAAATAAAAAAGATATTTATAGCTGAAACTTTTTGTATGTGATTTTCCATTCACTTTCATTTGTGATGTTAACAGATAAGTGTGACTTGGGATTCTGGAGGAGAAAGAAGTGCACAGAGAGAGCTACATTATACAAGTGCTGTGTAAACGAGGATGTTGAAAAGTAGAACGACAGCATAAAAGCATTGTGAATAATGGAGAATTTTGCTGTGAGTTTGTTTAGACTGCAAAACTTTATCATCATTTCACATTAAGGTACTGAAAAGAAAATACGCACTAATTGTTGGTTAGCATGTCCAAAGTTTATTAATGTATCTCAGGAAGCAAATATTGAATCCCTTTCATTTAAGTTTACACTATCATATATATGTGATAATTACCTGCATAATACCTCATTCTTAGTGGAGGCTTCTAACCAGGTCTCGTTGATGCCAATGAACTGCATGAAGACCTTCAGAAAGGGAGATTGAAAAGAACAGTTAGTTTTGTTGTTGGTTTTGTTGTTTTTTTCAGCTCTCCAAGTATTTTCTCTGTTGTAATGAATTTTTTCTTAGTCCTTTTCATTTCTTAGTTGCATGCTACTCAGAACTGCAACACAGACCGTACTGTTTCTAATTATATACACATTTTAGATGATTCCAAGTGGCTTAGTAATGCAGCCTCCATTGTTTTGCTGGTTTAGAAAATACTTCATGGCATCTAATTCTGATTTTTACATCCTCTTCTGATTTTTGTAGCATTATTCATGGTTCTAGATTTATATCTCTATCTAAACCTGATAGATTATTTGGGGTTTATAGGGCAAAGTTTTGGTAGCAAATGCTTGCAGGGTAGACCTTTGTAAGAAAGGACCAGGAGCCAGCTTAAAGGGAATCTGCCACTGCCCAAAGCTGAGGCCATCAGGCATGCAGATGACATCTCTGTGATAGCGTATTTCAGAAAATATATAAAGTATTGTGTAGCAGCTGTGAAAAAGAGTGAGAAAAATGTGATAGAAATAAATCTGCAGACACCAAAGTCATTGAAGTAAGAGGGAGAGGAAATGCTCCAGGTGACAGAGCAAAGGTTTCCTGCAGCCCATGAGAGGCCTGCGGAGGAACAGGCTGGAGGAGCCCATGGGGCAGCAGTGGATGCGGCCTGGAGGAGGCCTGTGGCAGAGCAGGCTCATGGCAGGAGCTGGAGACGAGCCCACGCAGTAATAGAATGTCTGGCAAGAGTTGTAGCCCATGGGAGACCCGTACTGGAGCAGTCCATCCCTGAAGAATGACCCTTGTCACATGGACTCATGTTGGAGCAGTTACTGAAGAAATGCAGCATATTGCAAAAAAGGATTGCATCCCATGGGGGGAGCCCCATGCTTGAGTGGGGGAAGAATGTGAGGAGGAAGGAGCTGGAGAGTTGGAGCGTTACCAACCGTCCTCAGTCTGCTTTCCCAAACCCACCATGATGCTCCCCATGAAGAAGGTAGAGCAGTCAGGAGTGATGCTGTGCCTGGGAAGAAGGAGGGTAGGGAAAAGTGGTTTTAGCTTTGTTATATTTCTTACTATCCTATTCTCTTTTTAATTGAGAATAAATTAATCTTCCCCAGATTGAGTTTCTTTGTCCAAGGCAGTAGCTGATGAGTGATCTCCTTGCCCATATATCAACCCTTAAGTTTTTTCTCCTTGTCCTGCTGGGGAGAAGGAATGAATGAGTGGCTCGCTGGGCATCCAGTGTCCAGACAGGTCAACTTACCACATAGGCATACAGAGTGCTTGTTATAAGCCCACCTGTTAAAGCAATTAAACCACACCGCTAAGGTTCTCCTATAGTTAAGACTGCTTTTCCTACACAGGAATACACAGACCTTCTAGAAGCCCAGTGACAGTCTGATCCTGGTGCAATAGTCTGTTTGGTTTACACAGTATTTATAATTGGCGTTCATATTTATTTTCTAGGTTTAGAAATTAAGTAAATATGTAGAAACTTCACTATTTCTTCATTTTAAATGTTCACTTGCAGTGATTTGACACTTTATTTCTTCAACAGCATACTTAAGCTCTTTTGCTTTCTACATTTTTGCAAAGTTTAGCATTGAAAACAAACCACAGTGAATTAATTTAAAAATACATTCACAAAAGGCTCACTTACTGCAGTTCTGAACTTTGCCACTGATTACAGTCATTTGTGGTTAATTAAGAACAAACCGTAAGCAATCTGTCAGCAGCAGGAAATTATTAGAAAAAGATACAGTCCTTGCTTCTCAATTGAGTAGTAAGAAGAATAGAAAAAATAACAGCTTTGCATCTGTAGCACATAATAGTAGGCATTAATAGTTCCTGCAGACATTCAAATCACATACTCAGATCTTAAGTTTCAAGAAGGTCAAGGAGATGCTACTTCATCCTGTTTATTTACAACTTATTCTGTACTACAGTGATACTTCATGAAGTGAAATGAATCAGAATCTATCCTTTTTTTTCTTCCCCTAAAGCATACAATCTTATAAGAGCTCTGGGGCTTTTCCTTATTGTTTCCACAAAACGTGTTCATTCTGTGTTTCTGTGTTGCTGGCCAGGCTGCCTGTGCCACGCAGGGCAGCTCAGCCCATTTCCCTGTTTCTCTGGGGCTGTCATTGTCCCAAGTCTGTCTTTCTGTAGCCCTGAAATAGCATAAAAATTTTCTGAACTTGATCCAGACTGAAGTCTGGACCTCATATAAACACCTCGCTTAGTATAAATATTATTCTGATGACAATTTTAACACTTCTCATGAACATGAGTCTCATTAGAAATGTTTTCACTGATGATTGTCTTCTAAAACTCATAGAGAAATGTAATGGCAATGAACAAACGAACTGCATCAATGTATGAAATATTTCACAGCTTTTATTGCATGTATTTTGCATGCATTTCATTGCATGTACTTTAATTTTCATTTTACATTGTTACAGAAGCATTCAGTAGTGGCAGCTCAAAGTCTATTAGATCTGAGTGTTTTGCGTTTTCTTTTGCAAAAGTCATCTTTGTTTCATTGCAGGCCTAGCTGTGAAGAAAATTATATCTTTATAATATTTTTTTTAAAAGCATTTTCACTGTATATCAAGTCTAAATTATATCGTTCAACTCTTTTTCACCTTAAACCCTTTGAAACATGCAGCATAATGTAATCAACATAATTCAGCAATCCACATTCAGCAAAGGAAATACACTGTATCATCTATTGGTATTAAAACACATATTTGATGAGACTGCTCACAATCAATCCTTGGACAGTGTTTGCATTTCCTTTTTGCATTTCTACTAGTCAAACTCCCAGATTTGCAGGATGAGAGCAGATCCCAACCTTCATTTAAGCTATTTAATAAAGCTGACCTTTGAAGGCACCTTGCTAATTTCAGAGGTGACAGAAATGGAATCGGGAAACACCTTTGTGTTTTCCATAAGAAACTGTCTTTGGATTTCTGCTTTCTGAAACATCTTTCCTTTTTCCCACTCTTGTTCTTCCTTTCACACAACCCCCCCCCCCTTTTTTTCTCTGTGAGTTTTACACAGGAAACATCTCATATAGAGTCCTTTTCTGTGAGACCCCTGGTAATCTTTTCTCCATTCCATTCACCAGGCACAGCGTTCTGGCTCAAGTTATCATGGAGGCAGAAGACAGAAAAAGCTACCACAGACTTGAACTGAACCTTGTGAGAACCACCTTCTTGTTCCCACTGCCCCCCAGGCACCACAGGAGGGCTAGCAAAATCTGAGTGTTAGCTAGTGTCCTTTCAAAAAGGTCTGGAGACACTTTTCTTAATATCTGAGTTCCATAAAGGAGAAGAAAATTACTTACTTTGCATAAACTAGTATGATAAATATTCAATAATAAATATATTGAATACCCAATATATAATATTCAATAAATATTCAATTATATGCAATTCAAATGCATTAATAATACCTTTTGTCAGACTGCCCACCTGCTGCCATCTGTCACACGGCAGCAATATGTAGTAGGATATCAGTGGGAAGGTTCAGCCTATGCTGTCATGCCACCAACATCCATCTCTGACATAGTGAGCTAACATCATAGCATAGGAGGTATTACTTTCAGAGTATCCCTCATAGTAGACAAGCCTTGAGCATCTTTAGATACAGATTTATTTACAAGTAGAAATGGTGATATATTAGTATAGTTAAATACTCATATCATACAAAGGAGCTTCTTATAACTGCTTCGGGACAAATTTCTGATTGGTATATTGCTAATTTTTACAACTGAACTCCAACTGAAAAGGTCTTTTCACTGTTACAAATCAAGCAGAGCACTTGTCTGCCTCATAGTTCTGAGAAGCAATCCCCAGCGCTCACTGGCCTGTGGGCAACAGTATTATTTAAAGAAAACCTTGTAGACAACATCAGTTCTTGCTCTCCCTATCACTTCTAAAAAATTTTTAATTTTGTGTGGCTCCCAGCAATATTATTGTCTCTTGCAGGCAACATATTCCTAGGGACATGAACATGAGGAAGGAGCATGCTTTTTTTGTTTTCTCAAACAGTTTTCTCTCAACCCATGAGTTCTGCTTTGTTTTTCTTTTGCTTTCAATTCTCTTCCCCATCCCATTGGTAAGAGGGGGAATGAGCAAACAACTGTGTGGTGCTGAGCCACCTGCCGGGTTGAACCACATTTTATCACTCCAGATCTATACAACCATGTCTGCAGATGTTGATTAGAGTCCCTGCATTGTAACAAGATTCTGCCTGGAAGAGTTCACTTATCTCTTAATAAAACTGAAATATTGATCGAACCTGTTATGGATGAGGACAGCTTGGCACTTAAATGTTCACGCTTGTCAACACTGTGCACAGTGCAGTGTAATTAGCACATGCTTATTAATATCTTCTTCCTGATGAGTATATACACCTACGTGTACAGTAAACCATCTCAATTAATCGATGAAGTAAAGAAAAATCTGAACACAAAAGTTCTTTTGCATAAGAAATGTTGTCTCTGAGTGACTAGAGTTTGTATTCGCAGACCAGCTAGTGCCTCCAGAGAGAGATGTTCTCCCAGAAGATACACTGGAGTGAGCTCACTTATCTACTCTCCATGAAATGTGAAGTGTATGGTTCTGTCTTCAGCCATATGACTGAACTGATTTTTTTTCTCTGTGGTCCATCTTTTTTCCCTTTTCTTTTGTTTTTGGCATTGCTTCTCATGCCTTCCCCAGTTAAAATCACAAATTCTCTTATTTTCATGGGATTTCCTAAAGGGCAGATTCGCCAGGTGCTTTTTCTTTCTTGTGGAAGAATATATACATGGAAAATGTATGTTTCACTTCAGAGATCAGTAAGAAGAAGGAGAAGAAGCTGAAGAATACTTTCATCTGCACAGATTCATCAGCTTAGCCTCAGATAGGCAGAGCCTCAGATTAACAAGCTTTACCTTGGTGGTGACTCAGCTGTGAAAGCAGTGTTGTGACATTTCCTAAGGAAGGCTGCCCACATGCATATTTACACTTCAACCTTTTTTTTTTCTCTCTCTTGCTAATCTCTCTTCATTTTGTAGTGAATTACATACTATAATACTGCAAGAGAAGTTGGTTATGGGCTGTGCCTGTTGGCATTTAGGGCACGAGAGAAGTAGCTGAATTTCTCTGGTTTCAGTGCAAGGAAATACTCACTTGTACAGTGTGAGTATGAATATGGATAAAAAGAGAATAGCCAGTTAATAGCAAGTAACCACCCTTTTTTATAGAGACTTCAGGCATACATCCACTAATAGCAATGGAATAATCTTCCTTCATGTGTTGCCTCTCTACTTCCAGGGGGTTTTTTTCCATGGTTTTTTTTTTAAACAAATAATCTGGACTGGAAATCCATATTTTCTGTTTGTGTACCCAGCAGACAAACTAATAAAGAATACAATATATTTATATTCAGATATATAAAATCCTGTCCAAATCAAATGGGACAAAACCTATAAACACAGGTAATTAGAAGAGATATTTAGTTGGCCATCCAAAAAAATTCTTCAAATTTTTCAGATGTTAACATGAGTCACAAATGTGGTATCAAGAAGGTCTCTTTTGTCTCCATGTTATCATTCACTTATTTTAGATTAACAAATGCTGAAACATGGGCAATTTCTTTTTTAATTAGAATAAAAGTCTTTAAATAGCAAGTTAAGACTTTTGTGCTATTTTTTTTTCATTATGTCTGGGATTTTGTTCACTCAGCAGATGAAACAGCTGTGAGATGTGTGGTCCTTGCCTTAAGGATATTATTGCAGCGTTAAAATGATGCACACTGACCAGCTAGTGAAATCCTTATATTCTTGTATATTTCTTTATAACTATTTGTCATTTATTTATTTTTATGTATAAACATAAATACTCATGCTTTCATTTATTCTTTTTACCACATTTTCCTGTTTGAGAATGTTTATGCTCAGGCTGCAGAGAAAATTGGATATCAATACATAGTTGTCTAAAAACATCAATGCAAAACTTTCCAAATGTTTTTTTTTGGTCACTATTATCAGAAATTAGTTGTGATTTATGAGTAGTTCTCAGCTTTCATGGTACTTGATTGCTTTACCTGTTATTTTTGATGACATAAAAGGATGAAGTAAAGATGAATTTAAAATGAATTAAAAAGTACAGAAAAAAGATGGAGAAGGGTTGGATCACAACAAGCTGATATTAGTTTTGCTATGTAGGAGGAGCACAAATTGCATGAGTTTCCCCAGAATTCTGTGTCTGCAGTAGGTACCCAATGCCAGGGATGCATAAGGCACACAATACAAGAACATATTTGCACCACAGCATTCCCTCATGCTAACAAAAAATATATATGCAATATAGAAACGTTCATGGAAGCAAAGATAAAGAATGCAATCACAATTTTTTTTCCCTCTAATAGTCACGTATGACATTCGCATGTATTATAGCAGTGGATTTAAGAGCTAATGGTATTGTAGTAGAATGCAGATAGGATTGAGAGCTGGTCAAAGTGCTTCAATTTATTTACTTACCTATTTATTAAATTCATATTTTTTCAAAAAAAAAAAAAAAAAAAAAAAAAAGAAAGAAAGACAAAATGCACCAGTTTCAGTGACCCTGCTCAGTTAAAAGGGAAAAGGTCAAAGCTTCCCATTTGAAGAACATATTACTTTCTGTTTCTGGGTTGTTTGGATTATGTTCATTAGATTGTGTAAGAATATAATAACGGTATGTATTATTTTTATAATCTAATAAAAACTAATGAAAGTGATTGTATTTAAATGAAAAGTTTTAATGATACCTAAATTGTTCTTCCTTGCAGATATCCATGTTTTATTACATTCTTTTATTAGCTAGCACCAGTATTTGCAATAACATTATCTGAGATTAACATCTCTTCCTCATATAGCATTTCTTGAAGATAAATTGCTTGATAATCCAAGTGAAATGCTTGGCCTTTGTGGAATAAAATAAAAAAAGGGACAAAAGAGTTGCCAAAATGTGAGTAAATAATATAGGTCATAACCAAGGATAAAGAGTATACACATGAACTTATGAATTTTCAAATAAAGAAGGCCATGACAGGTCTTTGCATTTGCATTCTCTGTAAACTGAATAGGTTTCATTTCACTTCCCTACTGATGTGTACAGACTACAGAGATGCTCTGCTGTGTGCAGGGCTCTGGAGCTGTCATTGCCTCTTCAGAAAATGTTGTTAAATGACAATCTGTTTTTCCTAGGAATCTTAACAACTGTATTGTAAATAGTAATGCATAATTTTTTAAAATAAAACTTTCTAAGATGAGTCTAATTTCAGGCCATGAAGTAGATGCCACGTTTGCATTATGCTTGTTTCAAGGCTGTAAGAAAACTTAAGGATCCCGCAGCCAACATTAAATGAGTTTCAGTGTTTAATGGATTACTACACAGCCCGCTCCAGCTTTACTAGGGATAAGGATCTGATTTGGAATGAAAATGATAACAGGATGTTGGGTTTTCTTTTATAGTCTTTGTAAAAGAACACCAGACTTGCTTATTGCAGGTAATGTAACGCTAAGGCAATATTACTTAGGAAATACAATACATACTGTGTGTACTGAAGCCAAAATATAAGCCACAGAATCCACTCTACAAACCTTCAGAGATAACATGCTCATAGCTCCAGTCATAGCACAGCTGTGTGGGAATTCTTGGCACCCAGGAGCACATTATTTAGTTCCCTCCCGTCATTTAAGAGCAGAAATATTTTAAGGCAGTCCTACAATACTTGTTTAGAATTAACAGCCAAGTCTTCTGGGGTTTGGTATTGTGGAGAGAGGAAGAGTACAGTATTTTAGTATTTTAGCATTGCAGCCGTTGTGCAATAAAGATCACCACCAAAAAAAAAGAAAAAAAAAAAGCCCACAAAAAACACCAAAAATAAACAAGAACAAAACCCACAGCCCCATATCATCAATTTTCCTACTGCTGAAAGTATATAACAAAACATAATTCAGAGGTTGAGTAGGGAAGAGAATTACAGAGATACCCTATGTGAACAGTTCCTCAGTTTTCAATATTTGAAGTATTGTACTATTTGAGGTAAAACTGGACAATTCTCTGAAGTTCTTAACATGCAAGAAGAATAAATAAGTTCAGATGCCTATGAGTGTGTGTTCATTCTTAAATAAAATACATACTTGGAAATTCTGAAAAATGCCTTATTTGGATGCTTTTTTTTTTAACCAATGTCACTTGAAGATGTTGCTAATTCTTTCTGTCTTTGTTTTGGGATTTTATTCACCAGCAAAACTAATTCCAAGCAATAATGTTTTCACAGATGACTCTGATTCATAATGTCAAATGCATCAAGATACATTGCAGAACCATTTTATTTGCTCATGATTTTAATGTTCTGTAGCAGCCAAATATTCTACAAACTCTGAAACAGAGAGTTTGATACTCTCCAAAATTATTTAAAATAAAAGACAGTGCCAGTATATTCAATCTTTTATATATGTTTTCAGTGAGGAGCTTCGATTTATTTTCCCTAAGCTCCTTGTGTTTTGCAATGAATTGATTAAGTCTATTGGTTTTGCTATAGAGTTAATAGGTTTGATTTAAGAAAGAGCATGCCCTATGCCAAAGGGCTATCAAGAGAAAAAGTGCTTTGAGGTACACAGGCATTGGTGCCTTGGATGAAAAAAGCTATGTATTCTTATGTATTTCCTTAAATCAAATCTTCGGCCACAGCTCTGGCACATTCATATCCTAAATGTCTGAAAAATTACAGACCTTTATATTTGTTGACCATGTGCAATCACAAGCCATCCATTTCAATAAACCATTAAGTTGTGAGTACCACCCAAACACTGAACTTCAGAACACATGCTTGAATTGGTTTCATAGAGGTTTCAGAGAAAGAAGAAAAAAAAAAAAAGAAAAAAGAAAAAAAAAGTAGAAAGTTATTTTAAATATATTTTATAATTTAGATATTATTAATTAAATTCTACAAAGAGCTGTTGCTGAAACCTGTGATGTGCAGAGCTTTTCACAGTCTAAAAAAGGAGGTGAATAGTTTTCTGATGATATACAATTAATTCAGAGTAATAAAATAATGAAATTCTCACAAAAAGATGACTCAAAATTTAATAAACAAGCATCCAAATTCCACAGGTGGAATTCAGTCCAGGAAATACACAGTCATGTGCACTAGTCAAATACTCCCATACCTAAAAACCTCCAGAACTGATGCCAAAAAAAAAAGAAAAGAATATCAGGCCAGTTCAGTGACACGGAGCTCATTGTGCTATTAGGAATTACTAAAATAAGGAACACAAGGAAAAAAAAAAAAGATACTGCTAAGGCAGTTGCTGAATCCATCAAAGTTAGAACTCCAGATAATTAATAAAAATGTTGAACAAAAACAGCTAGAATTGAACTGTGGGTAAGACCACTATTAACTGTCCACCAGACAGACACATCCCCCATTCATTATTACCCATTGAGCTCTACCACTGAGTCAGTTTTCCAGCCCATACAGTATGTACATGTTCACCTCACAGTCAGACAATCTGTCTCAAAGGATGCTGTATCAAAAAAGGCCTTACTAAAATCCAGAAAGAGTACATCCATGGCCTTGCCTTCTTCCACAAAGTCACTAATGTTATAATAGAAGGATATACGACAGATTACTAAGGCAGGACTTCCTTTTACGAACACATGTTGACTATGACTGATAAATATTTTGTTCTACAACTGTTTCTCAGTATCCCCTGGGATAATATACTCCATAACTTTTCCAGCCACTGACGTTAGACTTACAGGCCTGTATTTTCCTGGGACGTCTCTCAGGCTGTTCTTTGAGCTGGAAATAATATTGGCTGGCTCCCAGTCAATAGAGGTGTTCCCAGACTCTCCAGACTTTTGGTAAATTTTTGAGAGGGGTTCAGCTACAGCGTCTGCTAACCCCTGCAATACTTTGATATCCATTCATCCTTTAATAGTGCTCTCTGTAACTTCCATGAGATTTTCTCTCTGTTATTTTCTATGCCCAGGATTTTTCATGTGAAATCCAGTAGTTCTTCATGGTCTACTCAATTAGCTAAAACTCAGGCCAGGGCCTGCTCATCTGTCTGCCTATCTATGCAATTATTCCACTGTACTAATACATGAATCTAAATAAAGTGATTTTCCTTTTTGGGAAGCTGTAGTAAAACAAGGAGAGAAAAATGAACATGGTTGACTGAATTTTATCAGTGAGATATCAGAAAAAAAACTAGCCTCTGTAGCTCAAAAAAGAAACATTTTCAAGGAATATAATAGGATAAAAGTCAGGTGAAAAGGAAAAAACAGGGAAAAAATAATTCTCTTGGTAAAATAGGGAGTATTAAATAAAATTATTAGGCAACAGATTGAAGGAAGACATGAAGTACCTTTATCATGCAAATAATATTGCTGTATTGAGACAGAGCACTAACTGAGAATTAGTGTAGCCTGTTTGGAGAAGATCCCTGTAAGTTGCCCTACAAAGAGGAGAGAACATCTACATACTGTGGGTGATGTGAAGATGATGGATTGGCACAGACCTCTAGCTATGGTACAAGAAGTAAGATACTGTCATGCTAAATGGCATTAGATTTAGAATAGAATAATATAAAGATGAAATGTTACTGGTTAGATATCTGATAAAGAAAGTAAAACATTTTGCAAATTACAGATAATAATAGACTTAACTGCCTGAAGTTGTAGACTTCCCAGCTATTGCTATGATCAGTAAAACTAGGAGTCATTAGTGATTTCCAGTAGTATGAATGTCTACAAAATAGCCTCTGACATCCAAAATAACCCTTGGGGCATGAGGGGTCTTTGTACATGAATAATATATTTGAGAAAAATTGTATCTCTTGGTTCTGGTTCCAGTGCAAGCTTACATTAAATTTTTGAAGAAATTTTACAAGGCCATATTTCTCTGATTCAGTGTGTATGTCCTGTGTAAGTTTTTCAGAAGAACAAATCTCCCTGAGTACGTACCTAATATGATGCAGCTGATTATGAATTTAATCTACAGTACTCTTCAAGACTTTAGATTCTATTGAGTGGATAACATTCTCTTTCGTAAACACTGGTTTAAAATATTACATACTAAAAACTGCCTGTAATAACACTATAGGAAGCATTTCCCATTTGTGATATTATTCAAAGTCCAATACAGAAATTGAAAATATTGTCTACAGTCCACTTTGGATCCAGGCCTTAGTCTGTGAGGTTTGTTTGTTTGTTTTTCTCTCACATTTCTTGAGGATGCTATTTGACATTAGGCAAACTTGAATTTGACCAAAGCATCATCAAGTCATTTGGGTAGTCAGTTTTTTTGCACGAGTGCAGATTAGCATAACAGAGTGCTTGCTAGACAAGAATTTTGAATCTTCTACAGGAGAAGGTACTGTATTCCAGTGTTAAGACATACAGAAATTTGTCTGCGTTATTTTTAATTGAATGGACTCGTGCCAAATACGTAACCTTCATAAATTTGTTTTTCTAATGAAAACAAGTGAGCTCCAAATGCTACTGACAGCTTACGCTAAGAAAATAAAACTAATTATGCTCAAATTAAATTAATTTTCCAAAAAAAAAAAAGTATTCCAAGAAAAACTAAGAATGCAAAGGTTGTGGGATTTTTTTCCTTTTTTTTCCTTTTTTCTCACCCTAGTGAGGCTCCATAATTGAAAAAGAAATAATTAAACAACAGTGGGAAAAGGGAAGCTTTAATCAGTCTAAATGTTCCCTTGATAATTTTGAAGTATAGTGTGTTTATATAGATCTAAATTATTTTACTGCATATTACTGATGCTGTTCTTTTTTATTTTATTGCAATGTAATTGTAATATCAGTGGCTGCATTTTAAAGGCAGAATTATTTCACAAATGCTGAGTTCATATACTTTACAGTTCAAGATTTGTTTTTTAATTTGCTTCATGGATGTCATGCAAAAAGGCTTTTTGAAATGTTTGTAATGTGTAAACTTATGTTGAAAATCTCTCTTAATATGTCTTATTATTAATAGTTTGCAATTTGCACCACAGCTTTTTAGTTTTAATATTAAGTACATTTTCCCCATTTATCATGTATATTAATATCTGAGCACTTTATTCCTGAAATCAAGAGTCAGACATTAAGGGACAAGCCATTCACATGTCATGAAGGGGATTTTTCTGTTTTAATTCTTTTGCATGTCACATGGCTTAGATAAATTTATGCTTCGTAGTTATACAAACACTGTATATAAGTAGTACTATGAACTGCAGTGTCGAAAGGACTGAGATATTTTAGTCCAGTCTAATCCAGTTTGTTCAGAAAAGTTCAGCATCTTCCGTAGATACACAGAAAAATGTTATAAACACTGCTCAATCTGGGAAGTTTAATTCAGCATCATTTGAATATTGTTTATGCTTTCCATTTTCATAATTCTATACGACTAAATCCAAATGCAGTACAGTATCTTCCTCTCCATTGTATTATGCAGTAGACAGACGTTTATTCATTAGTGTATGTCGTTTTTCCTATTTAAACTTACACGTTCACAATCTAAATGCAAAGACTGACTGAAATGTCACTTTGGTTAATTACCCTAAGTTTGCTCATTGACTAGTGAGGCAAACAAAATGAAGCATTCCAAAACTGTGCTTATCAGAATGTTAAAATATCTTTTAAATTAAGATAGCATATGAGAATTGGCCTTTTGATCTTTGAAACTACTCACCACTTACAAAGAAAAGGAAACTATAACTGGAAAAACGGGTTATTTCTTTATCAAGGAATTTAGATCCGAGTAGAGCATTTTAATTAAGCTTGCTAAACAAATGCCTAATCTTTCTGTGTGAGTATTTATTTTGCAGTAAGCAGCTCTTTTTGCCCTTGTTAAACATTGATCCATTTCAGAGGCACTGCAAACATGGTATTTTTAAGAAGATCATTAAGTCTGATTATTAAGACTGGGAGCAACACACAGAGCCACAGCAATTGTTGTAGTTGTTCCCAGACTTCTTTGGAGAATCCTCATGGCTGTTCTAGGTGATAGCTTGCTCCTGGCTGGCTGGAAGAGGCTACACCTTTTATCCACAGATGGTACTGGTGGGTCTCAAACCCTCATTCAGCAATCAGCTGGTGAAGAGATAGATAACCAGGCAGATGAAGGCAGCAAGGAAAGACAGCGTGCAGCCTTCAGCAGTGCTTGCAGCAACTCTGCTGAAAGCTACATAGCATGAAGATGTGCCATGTGTTGTGACCACCACAGGCTGGAGAAAAAGTATGCTCTTAGCACATAGTAGATTTTAACCCAGCAGCACATCCCAAGAGAGGATGTGGTTGACCAGGTGCTGTTTGAAGGATATTTGGTGTGGCCTCATCTCAGAGAGGTGTGCTGTGGTCAGGGTGCAGAGGGACCACGTGAAGAAGCTGTAGGAAGTGGCAATCACTGGGAAAGACGAACAAGGATATGAACAGTCTATTTAGATAACTCACCTTCTGTTTCAAGAGAAGAGGAAAGCAGGAGACACATAACAGGCTGTCCCCTGCGGACACCACACGGAGCAGATCTCCATTGCAGCCATGGAGCAGCCTGTGGTAGGAGCAGCCTGCAGGAGGCCGCGGCCATGTTGTGCCCACACAAGCGGCCCAGGGCTGGAGCTGCAGCCGAGGAGAGGGGCCATGGTGGGGCAGGAGGGCTGGGCGAGCTGCTGCTCTTGAAGAGGAGAGTGCCGTGTTGAAGCTCTGGGGGAAGTGCTGCCCGTGGGGCAGTTTCTACAAGATGGACTCCAGGGCGCGGAGCCATTTTAGAGCAGTGCTTGAAGAGCTGTAGCCTGTGGGAAGCCCATGAGGGATTGGTTTAGAAAAGATGGCAGCCGTGAGAGGGACCCTGTGTGGGGCAGCGTGAGAGAGAGTGTTGGAGTGTCCCTGCTCCACTTAGGGGGAGGACTTGGAAGAGAATGAGTGAATGGGAAAATGCTTTTAGTTTGCTTTTAGTTCATCAGTGCTCTAGTCTGCTATTAACAGGCAGTAACTTACATTCATCTCCCCAGCTTGAGTCTGTTTTGCACATGATGGTCATCAGTGAGAGATCTCCTGTCCTCATCTCAACTGAAGCTCTTTTTCACTGTAATTTCACTCCTGTTCCTTTAACAAGGGAGAGTGAGAGAGCAGCATGGTGGAGTGCAGGTAGGCAGCCCTGTGACACACACATCTCTCCTGAACAGCCATGGCACTAGAGCGAAAACCTTACTCAAGGTATACATTAAGACCAACAGGGCTGGTAGTTAAAATCCTGCCAGCACACTCTCCTGTGTTTTGGAAAAAATGCTTTTTTTTTTTTTTTCTCCTGGAAATTTGTTCAGATATATTACTTAAAAGCTTATTTCGTGTAAAAACCGCAATAGTTTCAGATGCCTATATTGGCATTTTTTCTATTAATAGGAAACATAGTGTCACTGGATTTATTTCCTATATAGGAAATAGGAAATAGTGTCACTGGATTTTTGTCTTCTATAAAATGTAAATAGTAAATGTATATAAATGTAAATATATAATAGCATAATATGTGGAATAATTGAAGTGTATATAAAATGTAAAATATTTATATGAAGACATAAATTTCACAGCAAAGTAGACATGGCAGTAATTTTTGGAGAATTGTTTGCTCATACATCTACATAATTCAACCAAAATGTTAGTGCTTGCATGACAGCAAATTTTAAGTCCAAATACGGGAATTCACTTATTTGAACAGAAGCAAGGACTTGAATGTGCTCCCTTTAAAAAAAACAAACAGAACTTGTTGGTAGACATATGTGCTGTGTGCTGCTTAATGTTTACTACACTCTATTCCTTTTCTTTTAGAAATAACTTCTAAGGCACCAATATGCATTTATGAATTTTAAACTCTTAGTGTCTCTGTTGTTTCCACTTAAAAGAAACAAACTACCACCAGGAAAACTTTGCCTGTTCTATGTATTTATTTTAAGCTTTGTCTGATTGTAAATGTCAGGACATCCTTTTGGGGAAAAAAAAGAAGTTACTCTTAGTGAACAATGCACAGTCATGCAATTTCAGTAATCTTTCTTGAAGTTTTCATTTTAATTCAGCCAAAAAAAAATATAATTCAAAATAAGAAGAAAGAAAGCAATGAAGAATGTTAATTTTGTTGTTTTGTTGCGTGTGTGTGTGTTTTGTTTTGTTTTGTTTTGTTTTGTTTTTTTCTCACACAAATACATTATTTCTGGAAGAGAACAGTAGTATAGATGACAGTAGAAAGGTCCTATTTAAGCCTATCTTGGTTTTAAAAATGTTCCCCTAGATACAGACAGAAGACTGTGGGATCATATCGTATGTAATGTTTATATTCTTCAAGAAATTGAACCTATGAATATTAAAAACACGGTTATTGAGGTTTAACCAGTCAGGCAGCTAGACACCACACAACCGTTCTGACCTCCCAGTGGAATGGGGGAGAGAACTGGCAAAAAAAAAAAAAAAAATGATTTGGTTGAGATAAAAGCTGTTTACTAAGACAGAAAAATAAGAGAGAAATAACAGTAGTGATAATAATACATACATATGTATATTTACACAACGAATGATGCACAAACAATTACCATCTGCCAGTCTCTCCCAAAGCAGTGGCTGCCCATCTCAGCCAAACCCCTCAGTTTTGAGTTTTTTTCCATGATGTCGTACAGTGTGGATTATCTATCCTTGTGGCCTGTTTAGGTCAGCTGTCCTGATTCTGTCCCTTCCAAGCTCCTTGCTCCTCCTCAGCCCTCTTGCTGACAGAACAGAACAAGAAGGTAAGAAACTGAAACATTTGGCTCTGTACAGCACTGCTCAGCAACAACTAAAACATCAGTGTGTTATCAACATTGTTTTTCTCCTAAAGCCAAAACACAGCATCCTACCAAGCTCTATGAAGGGAAAATCAACTCTGTCCCTGCTGAAACCAGCACATTCCATATCATTTATATCATTCTGAGGTCCCATACTTTCCCGTATATCTCAGTGAACTACCATCACCTGTCCTGGCTTTTGATAAATGCACACAGATTTCATTCCTGTAGTCTGTGGACCATCTCTCTAAATTGTCCATCTGTTGGAAATATCTAAACAATTTATCAGGATGGTATCTCTGATAAAGCAGATTTTATTCATACTTGCATTGGCAGGCCCCCTGCAAGCAGGAGAGTGCCCAGAAAACTGTGTTACATCTTTTATGCCCTAGTACTCGATGCTTGTTTCTTTCTCCCCTAGTTTCTCATTGTCTGAGTACTGCAGGTTCATAATCTTCTCAACGCTTCACTAAACATACTGGATAAACATAAATCTTTGCTGGCTAAGCATAAACCTCTAATTATTTAATTAACTTCTAACACTCCACATTTGGTCATTGTTTCTGGACATCTGTTTGTCCTCCCTTGCATAAGGGGAGATAAGCTTGGAAGGAGGACAGAGGGGAGTATCTGGATGCCTGCCTGTTGCATCCCAACCTTCCCACAGAGTGAGACAGTCCAACCTTGTATAGAGGCCCTGGCTTCTTTGATGTTTGTTAAATCTGTTTTTCTTTTGCTGGGAGTCTCCTATCCTAACAGAACAACCTTACAATATGTTTTCTAGTCCCTAATAGTATACCCACATGGTTTGGAACATTTAAAAACTATTGCAGTTAGTTATGTATATGTTATGTATATGTTAGTCACTAACATATACGGTACTCCAACTTTTTTACATCAACTATTTCTAAGGATAAGTTACAGAATACAAATACATCATGTTCTACTTCTTCAGATCAATTGCCCTATCTAATGCAGAAACAACATTCCATTCCCACACATCCAGTTCATTTAGTCCATAATAGCTATATCCAAACTATAGAGTCACTGCAGGAATTGGTCAAGACACTGCAGAAACGAAGGAACTCAAAAGGCAATTAGAAAATGAAAAGCATGATGCAGCTCTCTTACTAGGGGCTCTGAAGGAGCAGTTAAGGTATAAAGATAATAGCAATTCTGTTGCCCCCATTTTGCCTCAAGAAAATATCTACCCTCTAGAAGGATCAAAAGAAACAAAGGCAAGGCTAGACAAATTAGAGGTCTCTCCAGCCCAGATGCACCCTTTGATAAAAACCAAATATACATTTGATAACAGTGAGGATCTAGATCCTCAAATGAATGTCAAAGAAATTCCCTTCTCAGCCACTGAACTAGCAAAATTGAAAAAAGATTTCAGCCGCTCCCCAAAGGAATCAGAAACAGAGTATGTACGGAAGGTTAGTGTCACTAGTGGAGACCAGATTCTGCCAATGGAAAAGAAAACATAAGGTTACTGAGGACCAGGAGTATTTTTAACCAATGGCAACAATCATGCTCCATGGTCCTTAATGCAGAGGGCTACCTATTGGGCAGGTGGCCTCAATCCTTTAGAAAAGGGAGATCCTCTTGCTATTACTGGGACAGTTGATCAGTTAGTAGAGAGTGTTCAAAAGGCTGCTTGTCTCCAAATGATGTATGATAGAAAGCTGCAGTGACACCATGATGATGCGTGTTGATCCTGAGAGAATGATTGCTTTAATTAGTGGGCTTCCATAATCATTGAAACACATAGGCATACAACTGCAAGGAAAGATACAAGCTATGTGTCAGGGAGAGAGAACCCAGGCGGTGTTAGAAGGAACTGTAACCTCTAAACATCTGCAGTCAGGGGACATATGGATGTGGGGGGAGGTTGCCCAAGAGTTAATTAACTATGGAAGAGAATATGGGTCAGTGGTTTCTTCCTCCAGTAAATTTGACCCAAGGGAAGTAAGACTTGCAGCAGTCAGCCTTGTCTCCAGGACACCTAGCCCAAAGCTCAGTTGGACTGGAAGGGTTTCATTGTCAGTAAAAACAGGTAGGCGAAATATTGATCATAAATGTAATTGTCTCTGGATACTGGGCTGGCAAAAGAGCGTTCCACAAGATCTGATGAATGGAGTAGCCACAGTAGGGTTAGAGAAATTAGTTAACTGGTGTCCAGAACAAAAGCTCAAGAATCTTGAGGAAAGCAAAACCCCAGGTCCTAGGGCCTCTCCCGAGAGAACGGCTCTCCAAGCCATTAGGAAACTGATGTCTTTGCTCCCCCCCAAGTGAGCGGGGTGGGGGCGATGAAGGGTGGATGCATTAGAAAGCTCACAACAAAGGGAAACCAGATTCTTGATTTGACAACTTCTGTCCAAAGGCCTCATCGCTCTTGCCAATTACCCCTGTGAGTCACGATCCAGTGGCTGATAAGAGAGGGAAACACTGTTACCTCCCAGTCTGTGTGATTGACTCAGCTAACCTGAGGCCAGTTTCCCTAACCTTAACGGAATCCCTTAACAAATATCCTTGGAAGGCTAAAGACACCCCCCCAAAAAAAGAATATGAAATCAGCACTTCCTGGATTGTTCCCTCATTTTTTAACCATATTAACAAAGCCCAAAAAGGGCAAGTCAGTGTTTTGTTTTATTTTACAGAAGATCCCCATGGGATCTTGACAGAAAGGCTAATAGCTGATTTTAACCATTTGTGTTTTGTGACAGAAATACTGAAGATTTGATCACGCTAGAATACTGAATATACCTCTTGATTACATTTTTTGGTTGCAATAGTGTTATGTTTTGCATTGGTGTGGGTGTGGGTGGTGAATGATATCAGTCCCTGGATCTGTTAAATTTCACAACTGGGTTCAGAGTTTTTACGGGTCTTGGCTTACTGGTACTCCCTGCACAGTGATGTCATTCCTTTTGGCCCCTTCTTTCACCCCTTTTTATCAAACTGATTATGATTTGCATGTAACTCGTCCACAGTGTTTCCAAATTCCTAACAAACTGGGAAATGCATCAAGGGATCCAAACTCGGATTTATATCTCTCAGCATTTGAATTGTTTTGGAAATGCTCAAGTGGAGAGTTCTCATGACACTAAGCCATCGTAGAAAACATTACATGGCAAGTCCACATATTGTCAAATTGGACTAGATACACTTCTGGTGAATTAACTGAAGTGCAATATTGTATGGCTATTCATAAACACCACAACCTCCACTGAAGAATTCCCATCTGGATCCTGGCTTACACTGGGAGTTCCTGGCTGGGGAAAGCAGCTGACACAAATAGCTCTATTTGTTTTACTTATTTATTTATTATTATTGGTTATTGTTAAATGTACGGTTATTGCCAAATGTATGGTTCTCTCTTTTCACTTTCTAACTTTTATTCATTATGTAACATTCATATTACCATTCCTGAATAGTCACCAGGTGGTGTCTGTGGCAAATTCAATGACTAAGTGTTGTCTAAAAATTGAATGATAATGAAAAAGTTGCTAAAAAATTGCCCATAGGTGAAATGTATCCTATTTTGTGTGTTGTTGCAATTCTTATGTTTGTTTCTTGTATGGTTCCATGTTTGATTCAACTTATACAACGAGTTGTATCCTCCATGTACTTTGTAACCACTTCAACTGATGATGAACAAGATCAACAGATCAGGGCAAGCTTTGCAACCAAGCCCAAAAAATCCTTTATAACAACTGTGCAACATTTAACCCCCTTGCTCCCCACCCCTCTTTTTCCCTTACACTCACTTTTTTTTTTTTTTTTTTTTTTTTTTTTTTTGGCTCAAAGCTTGCTTCCTGAGGTATTTCTTGTGATAAGACTGACTTGTCTAGGAGATGTGTGATGGGTGTTTCCATGTGGCAATCAACATCACTGTGTGGACAATTTTAGCTGTTTGCCTTCGGAACAGAGTGCTCAGGACTGTTTACTGGCAGAAGATTATCATGTGACCAAATAACTCCAGCTTGCTATGGGAGACTGGGGTATGATACCATTGTATCCTGTGAAGGCGAGATACAAGTGGGCACCTCCCTGCACCCTCTTATCTGCTGGCAAGGCCCGGAAGATGGGAACAAAATGAGTTCCTGCTGAGATCCCAAAGCCAAAAGCTGCCACTTCAAGGAGAGCTAACTCAACCACTACCATTGAAAAGTTGCCATCATTGCCGTAGTCACTGTTGCTGTCAACAGAACAATAATGCCCGATGACCCACCACTACTGAAGATCAGTGACTGAACTATGAACCACGCTGGATAGACAATGGTGGCTATCTCCCTTTTGCTTCCATTAAAAACTCCTTTCTTCCAGGAAGCATTCCAGGCCAGGCTTGATCCAGAGGCAGGGAGACAGATCCAGAGGTAGGGAACACTATCCACCTTGGGAGGTGGAGGCAGAGTTGGAACAAGATGATTCTTGAGATCCCATCAAACCCATCCCTAGAGGTATGCAAGGCCAGATTGGATGGGGCCCTGGACAACCTGGACTAGTATTAAATGGGAGTTTGGTGTGGCACAGGGGTTGGAGATTTATGAACTATGCAATCAAGGGATAATAGTACCTGCAAACGTTCCTTAAAACTCTCCTGTATGGCCAGTGTAGAAGCCTAATGGCAAAGGGAGACTTAGAGTGGACTACAGACGTATGGATGCCAAGACTGCCCTTTCAGCAAAATGGGTCTTCTAGGTAGATGCCCAGCCATACTCATCCCTACAGACACACAGGTGCTCTCCACACTCGATGTCGTGGTGCAGGTGTCCAGCATTCTCTCAGCAGTGTCAGTAGCACTGGCACTGGCATGTGCTGCTTGGGGTCTTAGCAGCCTGAGCATGCTCACATGTGGCCAGCTGATGTTCCAGCTGGACATCTGCTCCTTCCTCGCCTGTTCCTGAATTCTCCAGATTGCTGGGTGCACTGGAGAACATCCATAGGCCTCCCGGTTGACCCCTCTGGGATCTTGCAGTCTCAGAGCTGCTCCCAGAGCTTGTCTGGAGACTTCAGGCATGGTGGTAGCAGTTAGTTCTCTTTTTCCCCTCTCACACACTCTTGGGAAGAGCACGGCATCATCAGCCTCCTCTGGAGAGTGTGCAGCCTCGGGAGAATCTAAGTTGCCTGCATCTTCAGTCACAAAGGCAGGGCAGAGGCTCCTTGTCTCGCTCTTTGCTGCCTGCCTGCCCTTCTGGGCCCTTCTGAGCTGCTCTAAAAGATGGTGTAGTGGCAGCACGAGTGTCTCTGCTGCCCTCCTGAGCAACTCTCCAAGCTGCGTGGATCTTCCCAGCCTTGGTGGAGAGCACCTGGGCTGTTCTTGCTGGTGTTCTCAGGCTGCTGGTTGGTGCATGGCGCCCTGGTACTGCCAGCTGCACTTCGACTCTTGGGCTTGCAGCGGCAGCACAGCTCAGGGACACCACGTAGTTTTGTCTGGGTCTGTCATGCCTCGGAATGAGAATGGTTGAGCAGTCTTCCAGAGCTGGACCCCGGCTCTCCACCCCTGCTGTCCTGTCCTGGATGTGATGTCTCGGGGCAAGTACTGGGATTCTGCTGCCTCTGTTGTCAACGGCATGCACTCTGTCTCTTAGAGAAGGTGTGGAAGAGGCTGCTGCTTGCAGAACAGGCAGCTTACAGACTCTAGAAGATGCTGCTGCACGCCAGGGTGCAGCTGCCGGCAGCCCTGCCCCCCTTAAGCGAGGCAGCAAGGGTGGATGAGGCTGCCCGCTTCGCCTGCTGGCACCGCCGCAGGTCACCGACGGGGAAAACTCCCGCCCGCCCGCCTGCAAGAGAAGCCGAGGAGAAAGGCTCCAGAAAAGGCTCAGCCAGCGGGCAGCCGCCGCCATGCTCCCCGCAGCCGCGCCTGCACAGGGCGGTCCCCACGCGGCGCGGGAAGACGTCCGGCTCCGCCTCCATCGGGTTCCCTACCTGTGCGTCGCGGCGCCCGGAGGCCCGCGAGCTCTCCGGGCCGGGCAGCTGGGGCAGAAGGACGCCGCGGAGGGACGAGGCCGGGCTCCGGCCGCCCGGTGGCGGCGCCCGCAGGGAGAAGGAGGAGCGGGACGGAGGCGGCAAAGTCGGCCGCCGGCCGAGCCCGAGCGCCTCCCTCCCCGGCCCGCACCCCGCGGCGGATCCGCTGCAGCGGATTTTCCCTGGGACGGTGGGCCTGGATACGGCGGGGCATGCAGTGCTGCTGGCCTCCGTGCTGCTTCGTGGGCCATCAGAGCTGGCAGGCCCGCCCTGCGGTGCCTTGCACATCCACGCTCTCGACACTTGCTGGCACCACCGACACACGGATCCATTGCCCCGTGCTCTGAGCCCAGAAGTCGACTCAGAGACCAAACATGTATGAGCGCACCGATCAGACAGCACTCAGCCAGAGCAGAATAAAGATAACATTTAATCAGAATTCTACATCTACAGGATTGAGTTTTTCATCTCCGGGAGCCGCGTGGTGTTTGCAGCCTCGTGCCTCTCCTCTCGCTGTCCCCTGATGCAGCTGCAGCTGGAAACCCTGTGCAGAGCCCAAATCACATTCCTGATGACAGCTGGCATCCGGAATGGCGAGCTGCTGCGTGTGATGCGACAGTGGTACCTGTGGGAGACAGAGAGGTGTAGGCAAGAGGCAGAGGCAAGGCCCAGCCTGCCACCCACCACCATGGAATTTCCCTGGGAAGACTGGCCTGGATATGTTAGCGCATATCCAGGAACACTGCCAGCCTCTGTGCCACTGGGTAGGCACTTAGTGCTGGCAGTGCAGGCATTTACGGATGTCAGTGCTGGCAGTGCTGCTTGGGGTCTTAGCAGCCTGAGCATGCTCACGTTTGGCCAGCTGATGTTCCAGCTGGACAACATCTGTTCCCTCCTCACCTCATCCTGAATTCTATGGATTGCTGGGTGTACTGGAGAACATGCATAGGCCTCCTGGTTGATGTCTGTGGGATCTTGCTCCTCCCACAGCTTCTGCGGACAATTTCAGCATGGCCATAGCGGTTTCTTCTCCTTCTTCTCCCTCACATGGTGACAGGAGGAGTGGTACTGCATTGGCCTCCTCTGGACAGTGCGTAGTCCAAGTGCAAGCAGTGCAGGTGGTGCAGGAAGTGCAGGCAGGCAATGCAGGCAGTTAGTGATGGCAGTTAGTGCTGGCAGGGTGGGCAGTGTAGGCAGTTAGTGCTGGCAGTGCAGTTACTGGTGGCAGTGCTGGCATTGTAGGCAGTTAGTGCTGGCAGTGCAGTTAGTGATGGCAGTGCAGGCAGTGCTGGCAGTGCAGGCAGTTACTGATGCAGGCAGCCTGAGCTGCAGCAACCATGCCATGGTTTAGTTTTGATCTACAGGAACATGGACCTGGCCAAGAGTGGAGTCAAGACGCTGAACTTCAGGAGAGTGAACTTTAGTGAATTGTTTGAGGAATGGTTGAATGAGATCTCCAAGGAAGCTGTTCTTAGGCACAAAGGAATGGAACACAGCTGGCAGAACATTTAAGAACATGTTTCTGAGAGCACGAGAGCTCTCCATCCCCCCCAAATAAGAAATCAGGCAGGGGTGGCAGGAAACCAGCGTGGCTGAGCAAGAACCTGCTGGGAAGGCTGAGGGAAAAGAAGGAAGCAGAGGAAGTGGGTATTGGTTTCCAGGGAGGAACAGAGGGATGTTGTTTGGATGTGCAGGGATGGCTTCGGGAAGGCCAAGGTGCAGACCGAATAAAGTTCAACAAGGGATGTGGGGGGAAAGAAAAAAAAAAAAGTTTGCTGAAATACATTATGAGTAGCTGGTGCTAAGCATGGAAGGAGGGATGGGCAATCCTAATAGCCCAGAGCGTATTCTGAAAATGTAGAGGGACCTCGATTCTTGTCTTGCTCTGCTGGGGCTCAGTTGGGCAAGACTTAGTTGGCAGAACCCACAAGCAATACGGGACTGGGAAGCAGACCTAAGGGCAGAATAGAAATATCACTGAAGAAAAGGGAAAGCAGTGGTTTGTGCAGTGCTCGGGACAGTGCTGGTCACACCCACAAGCACTCCGGGCAGCAATGATTCTCAGGAGCCAGCATTATCTCCTCCTTGCAAGAGATAGGAAGAAAATTACAAGGGCAGCTGGTTGAGGAGCAGCAGCAGTCTCAGCAACCAGAAGCACTGATGAAGTGCTCGGGGAGGGAAGAGGAGGGACCTTCTGTCCCCGCTCCTTCCCAGCACCGAACTAGCACAGGCTCAGAGAAATTATTCTTGAAACTAGACTCTTCCTTTGTCTGCTCCCTTGGAGCAGACCCTACAGTAAATCCCATCCTCATCAGTGCCAACTCCCTCTGCTTGCCCCACAGAAGGGGGAGTTAAGTTAGATCTAGGGACTGGAGTGGGAAACTGCCATTCCCATCTCTGTTAAGCAAGGGGGGAGATGGGACATATGGATATTTAATAACCCCTGTGTACGAGAGATGTTAGGTCATGGATGATGGTGTAGTTTACGCACTCTCCCCCCCAGTTTCCCCTTGGGTTAGTCCAACTCATGGACTACTGTAGGTAGCTCCAGCCTCACCTCCTCCCAAAACAACAAGCATCAAGCCCAATCCTCTCCCTTTACGAGCTAAGTAAGTAAGCCCACGTTATAGCTGAGCTACACAATCAAGAGATAATAGCACCGGCAAACTCTCCCTATAACTCTCCTGTATGGCCAGTGTGGAAGCCTAATGGCAAATGGAGACTTAGAGTGGACTACAGACGTCTGGATGCCAAGACTGCCCTTTCAGCAAAATGGGTCTTCTAGGTAGATGCCCGACCATACTCTCACCCCTACAGACACACAGGTGCTCTCCCACCAGGGCTGCCCCTTCCAGAGCCCTTCACCCCTTCATCGCAGGCCACCTCACACACACACCGGCTCAGCCAGCTCACACTTTGCAAGCCAGAAATCACTCTGCCTTGCACGCCCACACTCTCTGCACTTGCTGGCACCACCGACACATGGATCCATTGCCCCGTGCTCTCAGCCCAGTAGCTGCATTCAGAGACCAAACGTGTGAGCGCACAGATCAGACAGCACTCAGGCAGGATAGAATAAAGATGACAATTAGAATTCTGTTGACAGGATGGAATCAGAATTCTACACTGACAAGATGGAACCAGAATTCTACATTGATAGGATGGAATCAGAATTCTGCATTGAAAAGATGGAATCAGAATACTACATTGATAGGGTGGAATCACACATCTCTGGGGAGCTGCGTGGTGTTTGCAGCCTTGTGCCTCTCTTCTTGCTGTCCCCTGATGCAGCTGCAGGTGCAAATCCTGCGCAGAGCCCGGAGCACAGTCCTGATGACAGCTGGCATCCAGCGGTGAGCTGCTGCTGTCTTCATCTCACCAGATGAGGCACCAAAAATGCCTGGTGGCACACCAGCTGCCTCAGCAGCTTCTTCCTCACGGTTGTCTTGCCATTCTTCTTCCACACCCTCCATGGTATCAGGGCTAAAACAGGAGGGTGTGGGCATGCTCTCAGCCATCACTGCCGTGTCCCTGGCATCCAGCATGCTGTGATCCGTGCTGGCATCACTGGCAGCATCGTCAGTGGTCTCTTCCTGTACATGCTTAATTCTAATATCCCGGCTTCAGGAATCACAAGAGGCAGGAAAGAGGCCATCTGCCCCCGATGTTGTGGCGCAGATGTCCAGCATGTCGCAAGCAGTGCCAGCAGCATTGGCATCGTCATCTGCTCCTTGGAGCACAAGAAGCCTGGGCGTGCTCACACTGTCTGGCTCAGACATGTTCCTACTGGCCAACATCTGCTCCCTCTTTGCCTCATCACAGATTCTGAGGATTGCCGGGTGAACTGGAGGACATCCATAGGCCTTGCAGTAGATCTCTTTGGGATCTTGCAGACTTGATGTTTCTCCCAGAGATTGCCCAGAGGACTCAGACACAGCCACAGCTGGTTCTTCTCTTTCTTCTCCCTCCCAAAATGACAGGAAGAAGAGTGCTTCACTGGCCACCTCCGGAGAGTGCACTGCTGTGGAACAGCCTGAATTTTCTGCATCTTCAGGCACAGATGCAGGTAATGGCTCAAGGTCTCCTGCAGGCTCAGGACCTGCGTCCAGAAGAGAAGCTGAACGCACTGCTTCTGCCTCATTGGACAGGGCGAGACATGCACTCTGCAGGTCACAAGGTGACTGTCCTGCAGTTTCTGTCTCAGCAATCTCTTCTAAATCACGCTGTTCATCCCGCACTCCAGCATCCCCAGGTAGGAAATCTCCTGGCGCAGGAAAGTGGTCCTCCACCATTGATGTTGTGGTGCAGGTGTCCAGCAGTCCCCGAGCAGTGACAGTAGCATTGGCACTGTCATGTGCTGCTTGGGGTCTTAGGAGCATGAGCATGCTCACGTTGCTTGGCCAGCAGATGTTCCAGCTGGACAACATCTGCTCCTTCCTCGCCTCATCCTTAATTCTATGGATTGCTGGGTGCACTGGAGAACATGCACAGGACTCCTGGTTGACGTCTGTGGGATCTTGCAATTTTGGTGCTCCTCCCACAGCTTCTGTGGACAATTCCAGCGTGGCCAGAGCTGTTTCTTCTTCTCCCTCACATGGTGACAGGAGGAGTGATGCTGCATTGGCCTCCTCTGGACAATGCACAATCTCGTTTTCTGTATCTTCTGGCATGGATACAGGCAATGGCTCAAAACGTCCTGCAGGCCCAGGACCTGTGTCCAGAAGAGAAGCCAAAGGCACTGCTTCTGCCTCATCGGAAGGGGCGAGACATGCACTCTGCAGCTCACCAGGTGACTGTCCTGCAGTTCCTGCCTCAGCAATCTCTTCTAAATCACGCTGTTCACCCTGCACTCCAGCAACCCAGGGTAGGAACTCTCCTGGCGCAGGAGAGAGGCCCTCCACACTCGATGTCGTGGTGCAGGTGTCCAGCATTCTCTCAGCAGTGTCAGTAGCACTGGCACTGGCATGTGCTGCTTGGGGTCTTAGCAGCCTGAGCATGCTCACATTTGGCCAGCTGATGTTCCAGCTGGACATCTGCTCCTTCCTCGCCTGTTCCTGAATTCTCCAGATTGCTGGGTGCACTGGAGAACATCCATAGGCCTCCCGGTTGACCCCTCTGGGATCTTGCAGTCTCAGAGCTGCTCCCAGAGCTTGTCTGGAGACTTCAGGCATGGTGGTAGCAGTTAGTTCTCTTTTTCCCCTCTCACACGCTCTTGGGAAGAGCACGGCATCATCAGCCTCCTCTGGAGAGTGTGCAGCCTCGGGAGAATCTAAGTTGCCTGCATCTTCAGTCACAAAGGCAGGGCAGAGGCTCCTTGTCTCGCTCTTTGCTGCCTGCCTGCCCTTCTGGGCCCTTCTGAGCTGCTCTGGAAGATGGTGTAGTGGCAGCACGAGTGCCTCTGGTGCCCTCCTGAGCAACTCTCCAAGCTGCGTGGATCTTCCCAGCCTTGGTGGAGAGCACCTGGGCCGTTCTTGCTGGTGTTCTCAGGCTGCTGGTTGGTGCATGGCGCCCTGGTACTGCCAGCTGCACTTCGACTCTTGGGCTTGCAGCGGCAGCACAGCTCAGGGACACCACGTAGTTTTGTCTGGGTCTGTCATGCCTCGGAATGAGAATGGTTGAGCAGTCTTCCAGAGCTGGACCCTGGCTCTCCACCCCTGCTGTCCTGTCCTGGATGTGATGTCTCGGGGCAAGTACTGGGAGTCTGCTGCCTCTATTGTCAATGGCATGCACTCTGTCTCTTAGAGAAGGTGTGGAAGAGGCTGCTGCTTGCAGAACAGGCAGCTTACAGACTCTAGAAGATGCTGCTGCACGCCAGGGTGCAGCTGCCGGCAGCCCTGCCCCCCTTAAGCGAGGCAGCAAGGGTGGATGAGGCTGCCCGCTTCGCCTGCTGGCACCGCCGCAGGTCACCGACGGGGAAAACTCCCGCCCGCCCGCCTGCAAGAGAAGCCGAGGAGAAAGGCTCCAGAAAAGGCTCAGCCCGCGGGCAGCCGCCGCCATGCTCCCCGCAGCCGCGCCTGCACAGGCGGTCCCCACGCGGCGCAGGAAGACGTCCGGCTCCGCCTCCCTCGGGTTCCCTACCTGTGCGTCGCGGCGCCCGGAGGCCCGCGAGCTCTCCGGGCCGGGCAGCTGGGGCAGACGGACGCCGCGGAGGGACGAGGCCGGGCTCCGGCCGCCCGGCGGCGGCGCCCGCGGGGAGAAGGAGGCGCGGGACGGAGGCGGCAAAGTCGCCGCCAGCCGAGCCCGAGCGCCTCCCTCCCCGGCCCGCACCCCGCGGCGGATCCGGCACGCGTGGCGGCCCCGGGAAGCCTGGGCGTGCTCACACTGTATGGCTCAGACACGTTCCTAACAGTGGACTACAGGCGTCTGGATGCCAATACTGCCCCTTCAGCAAAAGCTGCCCCAAATGTTTCAGAATTGATTACTGCCCTACAGGAACAGGCTCACCCCTTTCTGGCTGCTATTGATATCTAAGACAGGTTTTTTATGTTCCCCTTGAGGAAGGTGGAAGACAATCAGTTTGCATTCACTTGAAAGGAGTGCAATGCACATTCACCCGATTACTTCAGGGGTGCAAACACTCGCCCACTCTGGCGCTCGCAGCATAGGCATGGAGGCTGGAGAAGCTCATGTTGACCACGGTGTTATCTGCATATTGATGACATCCTCATATGGGGGAATGATGGTGTCAATGTAGGGAGTGCCCAAGCCTGCGCAGTGTGACACCTGAGGAGCCCCGACCCAGCCAGGACACTCCTGGTCTCCTCTAGGTAGGTGAGAGGAGGGGTCTCACCCCTACAGACACACAGGTGTTCTCCCACCAGGGCTGCCCCTTTCAGAGCCCCTCACTCCCTTCATCGCAGGCCACTAACACACACACACTGGCTCAGCCAGCTCACACTTTGCAAGCCAGAAATCACTCTGACTTGCACGCCCACACTCTCTGCACTTGCTGGCACCACCGACACATGGATCCATTGCCCCGTGCTCTCAGCCCAGTAGCTGCACTCAGAGACCAAACGTGTGAGCGCACAGATCAGACAGCACTCAGGCAGGATAGAATAAAGATGACATTTAATCAGAATTCTATGTTGACAGGATGGAATCAGAATTCTACATTGACAAGATGGAACCAGAATTCTACACTGACAGGATGGAATCAGACGTCTCTGGGGAGCTGCGTGGTGTTTGCAGCCTCGTGCCTCTCTTCTTGCTAGTCTTGCTAGTTCTTGCTAGTCTTCTTGCTAGTCTTCTTGCTATCTACTTGCGGGTGCAAATCCTGCACAGAGCCCGGAGCACAGTCCTGATGACACCTGGAATCCAGCGGTCAGCTGCTGCGTGTGGTGCGGCAGCGGTACCTGTGGGGGACAGAGAGGTGTAGGCAAGGGGCAGAGGCAAAGCCCGGCCTGCCACCCACCACCATGCAATTTCCCTGGGAGGACTGGCCTGGATATGGCAGCACATGGAATGCTGCCGGCCTCTGTGCCACTTGGTGGGCCATCTGAGCTCGAAAGGCCCCTCCCTGGGATTGCTTTCTGCTTGGGGACGTACCTGGGCCATCTTCCGGTGTGTCTCTGAAGCACACAGAGCTCTGTGCACGTTCTTCAGCCTCTGCAGAAACCTGTGTGGAGAGAACAAAACCACACACCTTATGCCTCTGGCTGGTGATGGTGTTGGTGCCAGGGCCCCGGGGAACGGGTCCCCTTTCCAGGCCCCTTTGCTTGAAGGCAAGGCAGGGGTAACAGAGGGGCTGTCCACCCTAACGCATGGAGCTGGCTGGAAAGGAGACAGCACCAGGCATCTCCCCACAGCACACACTCCAGGCACTGCTCCTGCCTCTGCCTCAGTTTCATGCCTGGTGCCGACCATATGCACCTGGCTCACCTCATGCTGAGGGCCCACATCTTCTGCTCCCTCACAAGCTGACACATGCTCCTCAGTCATGGGATCTGCAGCCACTGACGAAGCTGAAGACATGGCCTCCACCTCACCAGACGAATCATCAGATGTGCTGGATGTGATGCTGACTACCTCTGCTTCAGCATCTTCCTCAGAGTCACATTCCCAGTCTTCCTCCACATTCTCCAGTGTTGAAGAGCAAGGACTGGAGGGCAGGTGCATGCCCTCATCTGTCACTGGAGTGTCTCTGGCATCCAGCGTGCCCTCAGCAGTGCTGGCATCACTGTCGCTGTCATCACTGGACTCTTCCAGTATAACTGGCAGTCTAACAGGCCATGTTCGGGCATCACCAGAGTCAAGAAACCGGTCACCAGCCCGTGATGTCGTGGGCCAGATGCCCTGAACAGTGCCAACATTATCGAATGTGTCACCTCTTGCCTGGAGCCTTCGCTGCTTGGGGCTTCTCACATTCCTTGGCCAGGAAATATTCCAACGTGAGAACATCTGCTCGTTTCTGTCCTCATCAAGAATTCTCCTCATTGCTGGGATCATGGGAGAGTACCCATAGGGCTCCCTGTTGATCTCACTGGGATCTGGGAGTCTCTGTGCTTCTCCCAGACCTTGTCCGGAGGATTCAGGCATGGCCATAGCTGATTCTTCTCTTTCTCCTCCCTCGGACTCTGATGAGGGGAGTGATACTGCATCGGACTCCTCTGTGGAGCATGCAGCCTCGGAAGAATATGAGCTTTCTGCATCTTCCAGCACTGATACAGGCAGAGGCTCAAGGTGTCCTGCAGGCCCAGGATCAGCATCCAGAAGAGATGGTGAACACACAGTGTGTGCCTCATCAGATGGGGCAAGAGATGCAACCTCCAGGGTGCCAGATGGCTGTCCTGCCGTTTCTATCTCTGCAATCTCTTCCAACTCTAGCTGAGAATCCTGGACTATAACATCCCTGGCTGAGGAATCATCAGAAGGAGGAAACTGGCCCTCAGCCCTCAGTGTCACACTGTGGATGCTCAGCGTGCCCTGAGCACTGTCAGCTGCATTGGCACTGTCTTCTGTTGCTTGGGGCCCTAGCAGCCTGGGCAGGCTCATGCTATTTGGCCAGGAGATGTTCCAGTTGGACAGCATTTGGCCCTTCTTCGCCTCATCCCGGATTCTCTGGACTGCTGGGTGAACTGGAGGATATTCATATGCCTCCCCGTAGACCTCTCTGGGATCTTGCATTGTCAGTGCTTCTCCCAGAGAATGGTTGGAGAACTCGGGCATGGCAGTAGCTGTTTCTTCTTCCCCCTCACATGCTCTCCAGAAAAGAGGTGCTGCATTGGCCTCCTCTGGAAAGTATTCAGCCTTGGAAGAAGTTGAGTTTTCCCCATCTTCAGGACCTGTTACAGGCAAAGCCTCAAGGTGTCCTCCAGGCCCAGGGTCCGCAGCCGGAAGAGAAGCTGAAGGCATGCTGCCTGCCTCATCAGATGAGGAAAGAGATGTGCTCCCCAGTTTGCCAGATGAACATTCTGCAGATTCCCTCTCAGCAGTCTCTTCAAATTCTTGCAGTTCAACCTGCACTCCAACATCCCTGGTTTGGGAACCACTAGAGGCAGGAATCTGAGCCTCAGCCCTCGATTTCACAGCACGTATGCCCAGTTGTCCCTGATCAGTGCTGGCAGCACTGAGCCGACGCACACTCACAGAGTTTGCCCACCATGTGTTACAACTGGACATCTGCGGTGTTTGCTGAGGTCTCGGGGCAAGAACTGGGAGTTTGCAGCCTTCAGTGCCCATGGCACGCGCTCTGCCTCTTGAAGAAGGTGTGGAAGAGGCTGCTGCTGGCAGAGCAGGCAGTTTACAGACTCTAGAAGACGCTGCCGCATGGCAGGCTGCAGCTGCCGGCAGCCCTGCCCCCCTTAAGCGAGGCAGCAAGGGTGGCTGAGGCTGCCCGCTTCGTCCGCTGGCACCGCCGAAGGTCACCGACAGCGAAAACTCCCGCCGGCCCGCCTGCAAGAGAAGTCGAGGAGAAAGACTCCAGAAAAGGCTCAGCCCGCGGGCAGCCGCCGCCATGCTCCCCGCAGCCGCGCCTGCACAGGGCGGTCCCCACGCGGCGCGGGAAGACGTCCGGCTCCGCCTCCCTCGGGTTCCCTACCTGTGCGTCGCGGTGCCCGGAGGCCCGTGAGCTCTCCGGGCCGGGCAGCTGGGGCAGACGGACGCCGCGGAGGGACGAGGCCGGGCTCCGGCCGCCCGGCGGCGGCGTCCGTGGGGAGAAGGAGGCGCGGGACGGAGGCGGCAAAGTCGCCGCCGGCCGAGCCCGAGCGCCTCCCTCCCCGGCCCGCACCCCGCGGCGGTCCGGCACGCGTGGCGGCCCCGCGTCGGGCCGGCGCTCGTCCTTCTTGTCCCGCTCCTCGCTCATCGTCGCGTCCTCGCGCAGATGCTCGGTCGCAGGCACTCGGGGGAACCTCCTCGCGGAGCCTCTCTCCCGAGAGTGAGCGGCACTCTCTGCGGGGGACTCCGGCCCCTCGAGGGGGCCCCTCGTCACAATGGCCTTCGGGCTCGACGCCGGCCCGCGTCACAACGCCCCGGCGCCTGGCTACCCTCTTCCCGCTTCCCTCGGCCGTCTCCGCGGCCGCCGCCGGACCTTTCGCGGCGGTGCCCTCGCCGTCGCTGACGGGCTCGCCCTCGGCCGCGCCGGGGCTGTCAAAGCGGCTGCCAACGGCCGCGTCGAGCGCGGAGCGGCCCCCGCCCTCAATTTGTCGCCCAGCCCGGCCGAGTGCACCCGGGCTTAGCGGCCCGTCCGCACCTCGGTCCCGTCCTCGTGCTGCGGCTCTCCGGGCCCTGCTTAGAGCTCAGATGTGCCGCTCTCCGTGGTGCGGCTCGCGCCTGGAATAGCTGGGCGTGGCCTGAAGGACTGAGGCTGCAGGCCGTGGAGAGCCGCCTCTAGAGAAGGGTTGACAGTGGTGTAGGTGGGCTCTCGTTGCCTCGTTTGCACGTACGTGATCGAACGATTTGTGCCGGAATGACTTTACTCCGTGGCTTGGATCCAGATTGCATTGAATTTTGATGAATTGCAGTCTATGGGAAGGCCTCACTGGAACTCTTTGGGAAGTAGTGCACCTTAGAGGAGCAGCTCTGTTCTGGAGCTGGGTAAACATGTGGGGACATACCAGTGGCAGAGGTTCATAGACTGGCTGCAGTCCTTCAGTTCCCAGTTCCCAGAATCAGAATATTTCTTAAGCAACTCATAATTTCCGCAAAGCACATATATTTCAGGACATTTTTGAAGAAGATCTTTGCCCACATAGACTGGTATTGAATAAAAAGTTATCAGCTAAGTGCTGGTAAGTGCTTGTAGGAGTACCAGCTTCTCACTAGGATTATGTTTTCATGTATCTCAACAGTCACATAGTTTCTTGTACTCAATCTTCTTTGGGCAGCCAGCATCATCTCAGCTGGTCTGCTTTTACCAACATGTGCATGGCACATCAGCCATGTTTTTGCAGTTGTAAAAAGTTCATTTACCTTATGTTTCTAAACTCCCTTGAAATATTGAAAGGTCACAATGAGGTCTCCCTGCAGCCTTCTCTTTTCCAGGCTGAACAATCCTGGAAAATATGTGTGTGTGTATATATACATATACTTGTAAATATATTTACAAAACAAGTGGTGAGCCACACAATTTCTCACCCCTCAGCAAGTTATGCCCAGCCTGTCCCTGAGCAGTGTCTGCCACCTCCCTGGCCAGATTCTCACAGTTTTGTTTTGTTTTTTGCATGATGTCGTATGGTACAAATGCCCCTTCCTGTTCCTTGTCCTCTCTCAGCTCTCCGTCTGGCAGGACAGTAGGAGAAGCTGAGGAACTGAAACATCCTCAGCTCTGTACAGCACTGCTCAGCAACAACCAAAAAGTTTGATATGCTATCAATGTTTTTCTCCTAAAGACAAAACATAGCATCATACAAGACACTATTAAGAAAATCAACTTTGTCCCTGCTGAACCCAGGACAGGTGTTGTAAATGGCCGTGCTGGTATCATGACCCTTGCACATAGCCCTCTCACCTTTGACTCTAACAACACATCAGACAACCATGCATAGATATTCCTGATGAAGATTTACTGTTTTCACTGTTTTGCAAGATTTTTCGTGCATTGCTGTCACTGTCTCCTAGACCAGAAATGTTTCAAATGTGTGAAAACCAAAACAGCTAAATTTCTGAATCTGTTACTCCCCTAAATTACTGCAGCTATCATCCTATCATCCATAGCTTTTTGGTAATATGTTCCATTGAAATTCTCTGTGCTTATTTTTTCTTCTAATCTGTACTAGCATCACCCAGTTAGTAAGACTTGGACAGATGTAACTAAGATGTCACTTACTTGAGATGGGTTTCAAGCCGTGGAGCTTATCTTCTCTTGGACAGTTAAAGATGGAGATTTTTAATATAAAACTGATTACATTATCTGTAGTTTTGTTTTTATTTTCTTGTGCAAATTGGGTGGTGCTGCCAACAGAAAATTTGACGTTTGTGGAGTATTGAGTGATAGGGGAATTAGCATGGCAGGAAAAACAGAATCCATTTTTGTCAACACAAATAGCTTTAATTTGAAACAGGGGAAAATTGAATAATGTTGAAATATTAGACAGATCTATAGATTTTGTTTTGTGTTCTATTTCATCCTAATCAGCAAGACAGTTTCTTTCTTTAATGAGATAGTAATTATAACAATGGCCTGATAGAAAAATAACATTGAATTGTGATGGAAGTACTGCATGCAAGAATTGGCTCACGTACAACAAGAACAGCAAAATTATATTTATTATTAATATCACCTTTAGTGTCGAAAGACAACAAATGATAAGGTCCAGATTGTGGACCTAGTGTCGCTTTGCATTCTGCGTAGACTCTTTAGCTTATCCCATATCTCAACTGAGAAAGAGAACAATAGTAGTTTAGCTTCTTTTTCAGCATGTCAGCAAGTATGTCAGTATAGACAGAACCTTGGATTAACTGGAAGTTTACAGAAATAGCCTAGAACTCAGCTGGGCTTATGAAACTTTTACTACTGTTATACAGAACACACAAATTTAGTTCTTACATAAAGTTTTTACTTGTGCTTGAAATATGTTCCATAAAACATTTTAAAACTACATATTAAGGGATTAGATAAATGCCATAATTGAGTATATGAGTTGTACTACCTTGTACTCTATAACATGATCAGTTTTGTCAGCTGGAATGTCTTAGGAAAAGGTTCTTCTTAATTTTAGTCTAGACAAATCAATGGGAGGAAAGGAAAGCTTGCTTTCCCAGAATAACAGAGGGGAAAGGTCAAGAACAAAACAAATTAACAAATAAGCAAGCTAAATCTATCAGACAAATCCAAAAATATTATGATAACTTAAAACGTACACCACTGAAAACATGCGACATGAGACTAACTTCATCTCTGCACTAAAAAATTTACTCTGTCTTTTTCTATTTCCTTCTTAAATTCCTTATTTTCTTGTACCGTGTTCTCAGCCTTAAGCTCAAAAATTATTTTCTTTCTTAAGGGAAAATTATTTATACAAATTATATAGCAAGTAATGGCTTAGGAGTGGAAGTGTGGTTCTCCTCTGGTTCCTGGCAGAAGATTTTATTTGCTGACTAGTTTATTACGGATAAAACGATAATTATTCAGAACTTTGTTTAAGGGGAAAAAAAAAATCATTAGGAGCAAGAAAATAAATTACTTTGATTCAACTATAGAGCTGTTCTCCACTAAAAATTCTTATGTGACTTAAATGTTTCTGAGCATGACCTGGGACTATTTTTTTAAATATACATTAATATGAAGTTATTGTTATACAGTAATGGCAATCTAATGAAGTTTCTTTTATGCTGTGTAAATCAAATATGTGCTGAAAAAACTCACATACATGATAGAAATGGTCATTAATTGAATGTTAAATCCTTTTAACAAAGTGTAGAACTGGAAAAGATTGGCAGATGACATCAGCAGTTTTGCTGTCTGTAGAGGTTGTGACAAAACCATGCTAATGTTTGCTGCCATTTCATATTTCCCTTGTACGAGGAATTGAGAAATAAAAACCAAGTTGTTGCCAAGAGTTTGCGTACAATTGTTATTTTAAAAGTAACATCATAAAAGATTGAAAATGGGAGGAGTTTGCAAAAAGTTGAACCAGTAATGAGATGCTGTAAGAGGAAAGAATAAAATGAGCAAAATACTTTCAGGTATGTATCTGTCACTGTCAGAGTGCAATACTCCTGAAGAGTTTGTTTATTTATTTGGTTGGTTGTCAGGTTGTTTGGTTATAGGTAGGTGGTTAATGTTTATTAGCAAATTCATTCATTTGGGTTATTAGACATTACATGTTGGAAGTGTTAAAGAAAGTTACTCTAGATTTTCTAAATCCTTATTTTTAAAATGTATTTTTTATGTATTTCTTCCTAACAACGGTCATAGTTCAGCCATTTGATCATATGTCTTACAGGAGGCCTTTTATTACTACCAAAGCCAACAGTAAAACTCCCGAAGGATATCTAACTTTAGTCATACAAAAGAGAGATATTTGTTGTCAAAATTGCCTGGTTTGTAATTGTCTGAGCTTCATCTCCTTTTCATTGAGGAGTGGTGGAATCTTGACAGCACGTTTCATCCTGTCTATCCTAGGCATATTCTCTCGGCACCACAAACCACACTTGGGAGATCCTTGAATGTTCACTGCAGTGAAGCAGATAATCAGAGAACCTGTGGCCCAAGGAAGCCCAGCACTGATTTCTGTATAGAGTCATTTACATTGCTTCAGTGGTGAAAGAGTTTTCTAAAACTTGCTATTTTATGCATTAAGACTTTATAACATTAAGCATTTGAAGCAGTTTGATAAAGATGGAGGTCACTAATGGAATAGCATAGGCCCTCGTGTCATAAACAAAGCAATTTTCTTTTCCTTAATAGGCTGGTAAAAAATAAAATTAAAAATAAAATAAAATAAAAAAAAAAACAAAAAAACTGAAAAGTAATAAAATTTATGTGATATAAAGCCAGGCAAAGAAGAGAAAGTAACAGGAAACATCAAAACCACGACTGCATTTCAGTGACATTCATGTTGGCTAGAATGGACTGAAAACATCATTAAAGATGTGGGCTTTACGGTTCCTACTGGGAAATTTAAGATTGGTAATTGTAGTAGGAAAAATGTAAGAAATTAATTGTACTAAATGTTACTGTATGGTATGAAGAGCTGAGATTAAGCATAAACTATACAGCAGGATGAAGTATCCTTACATATACATATACATATTGATATTTAGCATTACTATACAATAGTAAACATAAAATAAGTAAATAATAGCATTTCTGTAAAGGTGTGATAAATTATTGTTCAGTATGATTCAAGTTAAAAAGATTTAAAAAAATCAGCATATAGTAAGGCAGAAGTTTGAAAGGTAATACATATTATTCCAGAAATGAATAATTGCCCCGTTGAAGCCAACAGGGGAAGCCATCAGCAATGGTGCTTCCCTTGTTGCGTCAGGAAGGGGTTCCTTTATCTGATCTCTGCTGAACAAATATTGTCACATTGCAAGTCAAGTGAGAGACAACTGCTTTTACTTCTGCTGTTTAAGCAAAGGCACTGCTTGGTGAGGGAGTTACATTCAATCCTTAATCAAAGCTACAAGAAGCAGTCTGCTTCAAGTAATGAGACCCAGGGAATGCGAACTTGAATGGGATTTGAAGTAGTAAGAAGCATGAAAAGAGTAATGATTAGAAAAAAAAGCAACAAAGTAGGAAGGGCTCCTGGAAAATGTGAGTTTAATGGACATGGAGAGTAATGGAAAGCAATGTTCATTGTACATTTAGTGTCTGAAGAATAATAGCAAAGAGTGGATTTAAAGATCTATAAAAGAATGACATGACTCCAAAGCATGAGAGTTTAAAGCTGAAATGTAATTCATCTGCAAAATGGAAATGTATGTATGTTACTCCAGAAGTAATGCTTCCTACTTATTAAATGGAAACTGCAACAGGCACACAGAGCACAGTAACACTTTGATAGAGTGAATTCTTAGCTAGAAAACACTCTTTTACAGTGTAGTCACTACCATTAACTATGTGTTTCTACCAGTGATCAACAAGAGCTTGCATGCCATGCTCATAAGACTACGGACCGGTGGAGAGACCCAGTGTCATTGTCACCACTGCTGAAATGTAGCACCAACTCTTCACTGTGCTCACATCCACTGTTCTGGTCTCCATCAATGTTCAGCAAGCATCAATGCTATTTTTTCCACGTGGAGGATTGCAGCTCCATACACACTTTCTTCATACACACTTCCACAACAAACATCGTTCTGTCAGATTCTCCCTCTGCTGCTGTTTCTCACATGGCAGTAAAATGTTGCAGAATTTTGGTGGAAAGGTTCAACTTTTACTGCTGCAGCACTATTACCCACTTCTGACATTGCCAACCAACATCATAAAATAAGATGCATTAATTTCAGAGCAGCCCTTATATTTTTCTTTGACTATAAGATGTGATATGATCAGTGTTTCTTCATGAGCCTGGATAATATTTTATGCAAGGTGAGAATCTGAGCCAATGACTTCATTTAATTTCTTTTTTTTTTTCAAGGAGAAAAAAGAAATGATGAATCTTTAAAAAATATATATCGTAATGAAGCTGCAAATTAATTTCATTTCAACTGTTTTACTATTTATAAATCATAGACGAAATAAGTCAGAAAAGCAAGGTGTTCAATTATAATTATGCCCCATCCCTGGAGGTGTACAAGGCCAGGTTGGATGGGGCCCTGGGCAGCCTGGCCTGGTATGAAATGTGGAGGTTGGTGGCCCTGCATGTGGAGGGGGGTTGGAGATTCACCATCCTTGAGGTCCCTTCCAACCCGGGCCATTCTGTGATTCTGTGATCATCTAGGATCTTTCAAATAGTACATACCTGTGCTCATGTCAGACTATATATTGTAATAGAATTTTCCATTAGGCAGCAAATCCCTTATATGACTGGTTTTCTTATTCTATTGTCCTGTGAGAAATGCATGCTCAATTTTTTTGTTATCCAGTGCTTTCAGTAATGTTGCCATACTAAGGCTACACAAAGTGAGAGAAAGGAGGGGTAGGTGAGAACTACTGTGGCTTTAAAAATTTAGATTTCCTAAGGCAAAAGTCTGGCAGAATTATTAGAAAACAAATGTATATATTTTATACATACCATCTTTTGAGATTGTTAGTTTTTTCTCTAAATCTGCATCCTATTTTATCTAAACACCAGGATAAAATAGAAATCCTGGTGTTTTCTATTTTATATTTATTTGCTTGACCACATTGTCATAAATTAACTTGCAATAGTGAACTTCTTGCAGTACAACTAAATCCTACGGATGGACCAAATCATTCTATTGTATATAAACGTCTTGTAATTTTCCAGAGGTATGTTTTTAAGTTAAAGATCTAGCAGTATGCACAAAGAAATCCTATTTCGTTCTTTTGCCCAGCTGACCGTCCCAGCTTAGATCCATGCTGTTGTTTTTCATTATTCAGTCACGTGATTGTTAAGTGGTGCCACAACAGTAAAATTACTTCAACCCTGTGCTAACAGTGCTTTTCCATTAAGTCTATACATTTAGATTTCTTTTAGAGTGAAATACATTTCCTGCTTATAGAGTGCTTAAGTCATACCAAAAATTCCACGCTTTATCCAGTCTTCCCACCAGAAGAGAGAAGAAAATTTGATTGCATCTGCTCTCTTGAACAGTTTGGTGGTATTGCTACAGTGTGGAAATGTGACTGATGCTCCTTTAGCCCAAGGTAGATCACATTCAAGGGTTAATGGGGTTAAGCGAGGGTTGAAAACAGAGTATACCTCTGAAGATAGTTCTAAGTTTTTTTCCCTACTCCTAATGCAGAACACAGCAATATGAAAGCTGGCAATGGCTAGGATTAAGCAACAGGTAATCTGATCATTTTTAACTGATCATTTTTAACAATTCTGTCCAGTAATTAACAACATTATCAAAATTCCAGGCAATCAAATCACTAGGTTGAGTTTCAAAAAAAAAAATAAATAAATAAGAGGGAGAGGGTGAGGAGGATGAGAGGAAGGAGGAAACCAGGATGCAAGGAGGCAACAGCCAGTAAACTGTCAATAGAGCACATTTATCTGTGTGATGAGGGGCAACCTGTCTGGCAGCTCAGCAGCACACAGCCCTTTGCTCAGCTGGATGGGGGAGAGAATAGGTAGGAAAAAAACAAAGTAGGGCTCGTGGGTTGAGACTAAAAATCCTATCAGCTGTGTCAGAAAAATAATAGTAATGGAAAATAACAATAGTGATGATAGTAATATATATATGTATATATTAACAAAACAAGTGATGTGCAGGGCAACTGCCTATCCTCACCCAGTTTAGGGCAGCTGTCCCGGTTCTGTCCCTCCTGGTGTTCCTCCCAGCCCCCTCACTGGCAGGACAGGATGGGAAGCTGAGAAACTGAAACGTCCTTGGCTCTGTACAGCGCTGCTCAGCAACACCTAACGTCAGTGTGTTACCAACATTGTTTTTCTCCTGAAGTCAGAACACAACATCATCCCAGACACCATCAAAAAATCAACTCTGTCCCAGCTGCAACCAGTCAGACTGACTGAAGTATAAAATCCAAACTATTGTCCTGAACAAATGTATCACTTGCTATTTCGAACTTTTTTCCAAAGTTGGACATAATTCTTGCTGCTAAATCTGAGAAAGTCAACAGAAGCAGCAGTCTTACGAGCAATTTTGTTTTTTAATTTTCTTAGCACTAATTTGTTATTTTTCATTATATCCTCTGGAAGCTAATTTTATTCTGCCCTAGAGTGTAGTACCCCTTATTTCACGTTGTTAGTTCACGTTTTCTGTTGGTGGTGATTTTTCAGGGCGTATGTGAGAGGATTGTCCTTGCCTTGAATGACAGCTGTATTTTATTTTTGATTGTTAGAAAACATATCCTCCTTACACTCAATATAATAGAATATTATACACTACAATATAATAGAAAAGCAGTTTTCTTCCTCATTAGGTACAGCACTGTTTTCATTGACTGCAAAATAAAGGAGGGAACAATAAAGAAAGAGTCAAAAATAAGGGAGAGAGTGAAACAAAACTTCAAGCAAGAATCAGTGCATCTTAAGTTGAATCACAAGTGTGAATGCACTGAAAGCTAATTGCAGTGTGATTTCCTTGATAAAAGAGCATGCTGAAAACTGCTGAAAGCAGACTAATTTTAGGGCATTAAAATTCTGATTTTGCTATTAAGATTGTCATTTTGATGTTTGACAGCAAAATTCAGTAATTTCCTACTAGCCTTATATTGTAACATTATTAAATACCTCAGAATTAGTGATGGTGTTCTATTAATATTATATAAATAACAGGACTTTTTTGACAATACTTCATAGCTAATAAAGATGGAAAAATTTGGATTATTTCTCCCCATTCTGTATTCAAACCTGCCAATTTGGCACTAGATGTCTTCGTTCCAACCTCCTGCATCAGTATCTTCCTTCTTTCCTGTGTTTCTTTGTTCCTTTATTTGTTCATTCCTTCCCTGCCTCCTCTCAAAGTCAGCCCTCCTCTCCCTTTACTATATGCAATGGCTATATGTACATATATAAATGTATATATTTGGCAACAATATGCTGCCATGGGAGTACTTTGCAAATTCCTTCACAAAGTTTATCTTTTTGTAAAATGTAAGTATATCTGATTGGTAGAGTATATCAGAAATATGTCTAATCTTCACTCTTTAAAATATTACTCTTTTTGTTTATTGTTTGTTTTGTTTTTCCTCTAACAAGAAGGATATACAATTCATTAATAACATCAGCTAGAGTTGTCAACCACATCATATAAAGGGCAATAAATATATAAATTTAAGAGGCTGTAAACATCCTATAATAGAAAAACTGGTCCAAACCATTCCTGCATCTATTTACATCATATATATTCTAAAATTCTTTCTGCAGGGGATTTTTTTTCATCAGTGTGCAAAGAAATCATAATATATATGGATATTATAAAGATAATTAATACTGATAATGATTGCTAGCAACAGGATGGCTGTTCCACTGGAAAAAAAAAGTCCAAGTTTAACAATAACAAGGCCTAATGGAAAAGACTATACAGCTATTTTCAGTACAGAGAGGCATCCACCACTGCTCTGGGCAGCCTCTATCCAGTGCCTCACCACCCTTATTGTAAAAAACTTCTTTCTGATATCCAGTGTAAATCTCCCCTCTTTAAGTTTGAAACCATTTTCCATTGTCCAATCACAACAGAGCCTGATGAGGAATCTGTCTCCTTCTTCCATACAGCCCCCTTTTAAATACTGAAAGGCTGCTATCAAATCTCCTCCGAGCCTCAGATTATGTGCAGTAATCGTAACCAACAAGAAAAATTCTCTGCTGAGATGATACTTGAACAGTACAAAATTTTTACAGGCAATTTGGTTCATACAAAGCATAAGTTTAATTGGGAGATTTTTGTGAAGTTTACTCAGACTGTACTCTGCTACAGTCTTTCGCATTCCTTCCAGTTAGAAAGTATTTCCTAACAATTAGCTCAATTGGACTGTACAGTCCGATTATATCACAGTTTGGCAATGGGCTACAGATTATTCCATACTATTTTTGTCAGCCTTTTATGACCATTTCCGTAGCCCGATTCTTAACTCTGAGCACTGGCTTTCTCTTACAGTTTCAAAAATCTGAGTTAATGTCTCCAAAACAGCAATTTTGTCAGTATTTTTTTTTTAAACAACTTCTAAAAACTATTGTACTGAACATTTACAATTTAAAGATAAAAGGAATGTACTGAATCATGCATGGGATTCTGTATTAAAGGTACACTGCAAATTTCTGTGTTCAATTCAGCATCCTTATGCTTTCCATGAAAGTTTCATTGTTCCGCAGTGAAGTTCCACAGAACCTAACCCCCAGGCTCAGTTGTGAAATCCATCTTTTCTGCAGAACACATGTGAGGTAAGGATGGATTTCACAAGCACGTGAATCATACCTCTGTCCTTCACAGAGGATTACTTCATTGTAATTTCTGGACATGCAACCTAGAATCACAAAGTGACAGAATAGTTGAGAATGCCAGTCACCTCTGAGGTCATCTTGTTCAATCCCACTGAACAGTTAGGGCCAACCGAGCGGGTTGCCCAAGACCACGTTCAGTTCTGAATATCTGAATATCTGCACAGACTGAGATTCCACATCCTGTCAGCACAACCTGCTCCAGTCACTCACAGTAGGAGAAAAGTTATTTTATCTTCAGAGGAGATGTTCTGAGCTTCAGTTTGTGCCCACTGCCTCTCCTCCTGGTAACCGTTGACAATTGTGCTCCATCTTTTTCACATTCCACTCCTCCAGTCCCCTGGTGATCGTTGTGGCCTTTTGCTGAACTCTCTCCAATAAATCAATCTCTTTCTTCTGCTGCTGAGCCCAGCATCCCAGATGTATCTCCGCAGTGTTGAGTAGAGGAGAAGATCACCTCCTCAACCTAGATCCCCCAGTTGCCCACTAGATGCCCCAGCTCCTCTCTGCAAAGCTGCTTTCCATTCATGGGTCTTTCACCCTGTACTGGTGCATGAAACTATTCCTCCCTGGGTGCAGTATTATTCATTTCCCTCTGCTGAACCTCATTAAGTTCATATCCCATTTCTCCTGCCTTTCTCCTGAATGGCAGCACACTTACGTGGTGTTTCAGCTGCTCCTCCCAGTTTTACCTCATCTACAAATTGTCTGAAGGTGTATCCCGACCCGTCATCAAGTTTTTGCCAAGAACTGACTGCTGCAGTATGCTACCAGGGATTGGCTTCCAGATGAACTTCATGTCATTTATGACAACTCTTGGAGCCTGGCTGCTCAGTTAGTTTGCAGCCCACCTCACTGTCCACTTATCCAGCTTGTAAAAAATACTACATGAGTTTGTCTGTACGTAATGTATTGGTGGGAAATAGTGCAGGCACATTCTTAAAGGATCTGTCCTGGTAAAATACTAAGGTCTGTGTTTCAGAGGGGTCTGTACAGGATTACACTCACCAATCATACAGGAGTCCACGACAAAAGGTTGCAGTAATGTTAGTTGGGATTCTACAGCTGAATTCATTAATTTCTGCTCCAGTTCTTAGAGTGACTACTTCCCACATAGCTTGGATTGTGACTGTTAATGTATATATTTAACCTCAAAAGCAGTGATTACTTATAATTAAGCTTTCTTCATTACTTCTTTTCCTTCCTTATGCTGTTGAGGAAGACAAGCATATCCTATACATGGACAATTTTATCCTGTTTATGACCAAGCACCAGAACATTTTAATTTACTTCCTACTAATCTAGATGAAGGAAAAATTGATTTTAAGTGTCTATAAAATTCTGCTGTGAAAAAAAAATAATCAAAGACCAATAGCATAGCTTTGGATATATATATGTAATACTTCAACAGATGTCATTGATCTACTTTTTTTATGAGTTTCAGTGCATGCTTCCCTGAATTGATTATCTCTTGTCATCAGTTTTATTCTTCTGTTTTGGATTTTCATATTAATATATATATATATATTACAATGCATAATTGTAAAATAAAGGGGGTATCCTTAGGTTCTGAATAGTACCCTAGTTATAAACAACTCCGAACCTGAATCCAACTTTTCTTACATAACAGCAGCATTTCATTTTGAAGATCAGCATTCTCAGAAGCTCTACACAAGATATTAAACCAAACCAACACAACATGAAACAAGTACCAATGGCAATTTGCATATATATGCAATCTCTATTTCTCTCCCTACTCCTAACTCATGATTGTTATCTGAAACTAAAATGTAATTTATGTTGTAATTTATTAAATAATGGGCTCTTCTTTAAGAAAAAAAGAAAAGTATTTTACAAAGAGAATTCACTGGGAATAATCTATATAATTTGCTACAAACTAACAATTCTGTGTATCAAAGAATCTCCGCAAAACTTGCTGATGCCTTTACATATAATAATTCAGCTCACAAAAGTCATAATACTGTTCAAAGCTTTTCAGCTGATACTTCCTGGGAAAGATCCTCTGAAAATAATATTTAGCTATGTGTAGAAGGAAAAGAAATGAAGAGAACTTAGAAAAATGAAAAATTCATTACTTAGAATAAAGAAAAAAGAATTGCAGAATCTCCACTAGTAATAAGAAAATCTATCAAAGGAACTGAGACTGGATAAAGGGAGCCAAGGATGCCAGTCATCAAATGGAGATTCAGAAGACAAAGATGCTTATTAATTTTTTACCCTGTAGTTACATCTGTAGTCAGGAACCGTTTTGCTTTCATATAACTCTATTTTCAACCTAATTTGTTTGTCAGTCATGTCTGTCTTATGGATTATACTTTTATATAGAGATAATATTGCCACATTTAATGATCGTATAAATATATTTTAATGTACTCTCAAATCAATACTTTTTAAATAATTTTTTCACTGCTGATGCACTTTGGGAGGAGCAAAATGCATGGACCATCATGCATTGAGATAATATCATTTTTATCCAGCTGATCCTGCTCAATATATATCTCAACTTAAAGAGTTTTTTCTCCAGGAAAAAATGAGCGTGCTGATATAACATGATGAAACTGAAAGTTATTTTGGAATCCTGAACAAATTAGATGTAAAACTGATAATTCTCTTTATTCTTGTTGCAGTTTCATCTGACAGGAAGCTAAGTGCTCCCGGTGTGACAAGAGAGGGAATCAGAAAAAGGTAATACTCATAGGTTGAGAAAAAGACAGTTTAGTAGGACAGAAAAGGGAGGAATAATAATAATAATAGAAATTACAGAACAAGCCCAGCCCTGTCCCAAGATGCCCCATCAACCAACTCCCCCCAGTTTTACTGTTCAGTATTACTCCACATTGTATGGAATATCCCTTTGGACAGTTCAGGGAAGGTGTCCTGATTGTGTTCCCTTCCAGCTCTTTGTATCCCTCCAGCTTCCTCACTGGTAGTACAGGACAAGGAGCTGATACATCCTTAATACTTCCTCCAAAATACTCTATCTATTTTGTACTTCATATGTTGGAAAATTCCTTAAAAGCCTCAGTTCTCAAGTTGGTGAGAATTTTTTTAATAAGGTCCTCTATAAAATTATTTAAAACCAATTAGTAGGCCTTCTTACTCGTACGAGAATTTCACTTACGTATGCCATTTATCTATGACACTTATTCCCAGAAGAGTTTATAGGGTTATCTTTGCTCTTAATCAAGCATTTCTGATAGGACAGACTTGTAAATTAATCCACTGCATTAGTAATTTTTAAGTTCAACTTCGAGTCCTGAATTTTGAACATTAGTGAATAAATTTGAATTAGTATGAAAATGGCTGCATGTCGCCTTGTACAGCTCATCATGATTTCTCTATTTTTACTAGTAACCACAAGCTGGATGCTTATTAGCTTAATACTTGTTTGAAATACATACTCTACGGCCACTAATTGTAGTGGTTTCCCTGGGCAACTTGCTCTGGGTGTCCCTTCTTGTGGGAGTGTTGGGGGTTTAGACAGGATGGACCCAGAGTTCCCTTCAGACCTTAACTGCTTTTTGATTTTGCCCAGCACTCTGCTGTGCTGCACAAATGCATCAAGCCTTCTTTGCACTGATGGGATGGTGTCAGAAATCCTTTACACTCACCCTGAAGTATGCAGTTTAGAAGAAGAATAGTTCACTCTGTTCCTGTGACCTCAGACCTGTCTCAACTGATTCTGCCATAGCTGTACGATATCCCCATCATCCACTCTGCTACATTCACCATCTTCATCACAGGGAATCTGGGTCCATCTGACTTAAAGCAGCTTAAAGTAGTTTCTCAGTGTTTCAGGCGACATTCATGACAGCTGAGTGTCTTTTATTCCTTATCTGCTTTTGCCAGTGTGATAGAAGCAACTGTAAAAAGCTTTTGTTTTCATGTTGTCAACTCTGTGCATAGACTTATCTCAATTTGTGCTTGCTTGTATTTCTTTTGAGCTCATGCATTTCTTTTGTCTGAGAATCCCAAATTTCTGTTGAATTTATAATTACAGTCTTATGTAAAATAATCTTAAATACATAAATCCTTGCTGAAATGTTGGTCAGCCAGCCTGGCTGAAAAAAGAGAACACTTCATTCCAAGCATAAAAATATGTTTTAATTAAACCTTCTAAAGAATATATTTTGGTATGTGTGACAGTTTGTATATCTATTCCACTCTCTTAATAGAAACACAATATCACAGATAGTGGAGAAGCGAGGTTCTAAGTCACATATATAACACGTATGTTGTGTTTTAAAATCACGCTTGTAGAGTAAAAAGAAAGTTAATGATGAAATAAATATGGTATTATATGACAAAATAAACAAAGCATGCTACTGCAGTGTTTCCCTTTTCTTCCCTTGCAGAATGCATGGAAGCTGCTTAAAGGCTGTGTGTATGTTGGAGCTGCTACATTTGGTAGCATGACAGAGGTCCCCATGATTACTCCCCTCCACCCATATGTGTACAAGCATGTTTCATCAAAAATTCTGAGCTAGCCTCGTCTACTTTTAGCCTTTAAATTCTCTGTAGCTCAGATAACATATCGGCCTGTACTGAAACTCTTACTTGATCAGTCCATTTTATGAATGTTTTAACTGTTGGATTACCTTATCAATAAAGAAGCAACTCCTACAGTTGTATCCTAACATCAGTAAATCCTCAGGATCTGCTGATCTTTCTGTCAAGGTAGATTTATCTCTGAAAAGACACCGTCTTGTTTAAGCATATGACTGTACACCTCTTCCTGTAAGGCTGGTTAGTGTCTCTTCATATGCATTTCCTTTACTGTAAGCAGGCTGTGCTGCATCCAGTCTGAGAAGAAAGGGGAAATATTGCAAGATCTAGGGGTACTGGTTAAACTCAAATGGACAACTACAGTGCATACATGCACTTGTACCAGCAATTTAATCATAACAGGAGAAACATCAGAAACTCTGAGGAACAATGTGTGAGTCTGTTTTTTAGCACAGTAGATTTAGTGACAGAGCCAAAAGGTGCCCTTTTCCCTTCCCTTCTTCTCTCCCCAGAACCAGCAATGTGTGTTTCAGACACTCATTTGCATAGCCTGCCTTTCCTTTCCCTATTTTATGATTTCTGAATTTGCCTGTACAGCAGAGCCCTCACGCACTGTCACAAATGGGTATATATCTAGTGTAATCATCAAATACCATTCTCTCTGTCTCTACTATATTCAAATCGCTGTATGAAATTTTACACTAACTCTAGCATATACTTCAGCATGGTGTGTTAAAAATTCCTTGCCTTGCCTTGCCTTGCCTTGCCTTGCCTTGCCTTGCCTTGCCTTGCCTTGCCTTCCCTTCCCTTCCCTTCCCTTCCCTTCCCTTCCCTTCCCGTCCCTCACTGTGAGAAAATGAATGGGATTTATTTAAGGATGAATTTTTGATTATCAGATAAGATTTTCTGATGACGGAGTGCCTCTTCACTGAAATCATGAAGTAAGCTAGATTAAAAGCACATGAGTTTGAAATGTCATAGTTCAGGATAAAGATTTCTTGGCTAAAATTATTCAAACTCCAATAAAACAACCTTCATTTTAGTTGCAGAAATCTCTGAAGTCCTGAATAGTCTGAATTACTCTGAATTAGAGCACTTTTCAGAGTTGATGGCTGCTTTGGTCACAGCTAGGACGTAGAAAGGAGATATGCCTTTGACTGAAAGGAGTGATGCCTTCCTAATTTTTTATTTCATTTTTTTTGGAAGAAGAAAGCAGACAAAAGTATCTAAAAACAATTAAAGATCAACAGTTATTAAAGATCAGTACTTTTCAACAGGCTTGCAAGACAATGTGTCTGATGGCATTATTTTCCTCTGTTCCACAAACATTCAAACCAGAAAGCAAGATTTAAAAAAAAGGAATCAAAATAAATGGGGTTGGTGATACTGCAGATCTTTCTTTTGCTGTGGTAGTCATTATCACAATTAGCTTTTTTTTTTTCATTTTGATGATCACAGCAGTCCAAAACTATTACCAATAAAGTATAGAATGTTTTTTTCACTAATCTATGCTTATTTTTATATGTATGAGTAATTCTGTTGAATTCTATGATTTGAGTTTTACAACCTTTTCCCTATACCACTTCAGCTTAGAACCTGTGAATATAAAATGTGGATTTATCTATTATGTTTAACCTGAAAAACAAACATTTTTTACATGGCTGCAGATCTTTACACCATGATCCTTGGATGGCTGAGTACGTTAACTGTATCTAACAGTTCGAGTCTACTTAACTGTCTGTAATGTAGCAATAATCCAAGGACAACTGCCCGTTTTCTCAAAAAATATAGTAGCAGTATCCTTTTGGCTTTTTGTAATGGGAATGGGTATGGACTAAATTACTTCCTCTTGTCTTAGTTTTTTCCTCTCAATTCTTAGACCTGAAAGAATTATCTAATTTTGTATGTGCACATATTTTAACATGTGCATTGTACTGGATATGCCTGGCAAGGTTTCAGCAGCAACGCAGCTGATCTCAGTCTCTGTGACAGGAAAGCAGGGCCTGCCCAATTTTAGACACAGCTGGTTCCAGACAGCCCTGCAACCACCCCTCCACAGCCACAGCTGAGGCTATCTATGACACGGCTGAGGGAACTGAGATTGTTCAGTCTGGAGAAGAGGAGGCTCAGAGGAGACTTCATTGCTCTCTGCAGCTACCTGAAAAGAGGTCGTGGTGAGGTGGGGATCAGCCTCTTCTCTCAGATAGCTAGTGGTAGGATGAGAGGTCATCTTAAGTTGTGCCAGGGGAGGCTCAGGTTGGATAGTAAGAACAATTTCATCTCAGAAAGAGCGGTCAAGCTTTGGAACAGGCTACCCAAGGAGGTTGTAGTGTTACCATCAATTGAGGTTTTCAAGAAAAGAGTAGATGTGGCACTTGGGGGAAAGTTTAGTGGGTGTGGGGGAGATGGGTGGACAAAACAGATGATCTTAAACATCTTTTCCAACATTAATTATTCTTTCCCTGCAGCCTGTGGAAGTCACACACTGGTAGGTGGGAAAATGTAGTGTTAGGAGTAAGAAGTGGCAGAGAGGAGATCAACTGGAATGCCCATTTCCTATCCCTGGTGAGTTCTGGGGCAGGAGAAGGCAGAGGAGTTAGCAAAATGGAATTTCATGTTTGTTTCTCCGCACCCGACTCTGTTTTAATTGGCAATCAATTAAATTAATTTTTCCCAAGTCTGTTTTGCCTGTGACAGTAGGCAATAACTGATCTTATTATTTCAGCCCATCAGCTTTTTCCTCTTACCTTCTCCTGTCCTATTGTGGAGTTGGGAGCAGAGCAAGACAAGCTGAGTAGGTATCTGGCAGTCAATGAAGGTCCTAACACTGCAACTGTGGATAAAGGGTATTAATTAAAAATTTCAAATATTTTACATCTTTTTATATGAAATAAATTTTACAGTATACTTCTCTGGCTTGTATTAATCCTCCTGTGGAAGACACCTGATGTATAAGCATCACCACTTCCAGTTAAATACTAGATCTTTGTAAAGACAACAATCTCACTGAGTCTCTATTATAATACAGGCTGCAAACATTAGAAAACATAAATGTCTAAGATAAAAATACAAAAACAACAAATTAAAGCATCTGAATTTATGTCTTTTAATATAAGCGTCTTACCATCTAGACAGAACAAAGCAGCACAAGCACAATTCTTGGGTAGGCTGGCAGTTTGCTTTATATCTGAATTTTCAACATTTTCTCCTCCTTCTTATGTAAAGTTATTAACTTTCTCCAGAAATTAGAAAATGCAAACCTGTACAATGCAGCTAAACCTATGTGATGAGAGAAAAGTAAAAAAGAAAAAAAAAAAAGCTGTTATATGCACATTCATTTGTTTCAAATCTTCTTTAACAGGTAAAAATTTGAGATGCAATTGTCTACATAAGTGTTATTGCCAGCATCTGTGAATTCTTGCATTCACAGACTGCCTTTAGGATATCATATGTTAATTATAATTGATTTGCATATCACTGGCATTCCTATAGAAAAAAAGAAGTAAAATGGTGAAGTGAATCAAGTCACTCTGCTGGAGTGTGTAATTAGCCAAGCCAGAGCAGAAAAATAAAATAAAACTCACCACAATCTAAATAAATAAACAAGGAAAGTAATTTCCAGAATAGTTTATTTATTAGCAGAATATTGGGTATATTTTTAATCTAATGAAAACAGAGTGTTTTGTTCAAAAAGGAGTAAACTCCTGTATTTGAGGTTCACAGTGTCATGGTGATGTTGTTTCCAGTATGCTCTTTCCATGGTCAGTTTAGTAAGTTCAGTACCTGCTTTACTTTGCTGTAGCTGTGTTTATAGAGCACAAGGATGCTTTATGGGATAAGGTGTTACTCATCATGATGATGTTACTTATCAGGATGAAGGTATCAAAGTCTATTCTTCGTGGGTACATTCCTTCTCATTATGGAGCAGATTTTGGGAAGAAAAAAAATCAAACCCACTGAAAGAACTAATTCTGATAATGTTTTACTTCATGATAGCTCCCCTATTGCTTTGAAAGTGAGGTGTTGTTATTTTTTTTTGTTTGTTTGTTTGTTTATGAGCTTCTTTTCACCATCTGTTTTTATTCTGAGGAATGTGTCAGTACCTGACAATCATGGCTTTTTTAGTACTGGCTTACATTTCTTTTTGTAAAATAAATACATTGAGTCTGAACAAGCATAAAGATGATACTTAAGTAAGGATTTGCTCCATTTAAGCCAAGCTTATAAGCTCTAAGAACATTTGAATTTTTATGCTGCAGTTTATTGCAGTGGTGCCATTTGGGCTGTTAAAGTTATTCCAACACTTCCATTACCAAGACCCTGTTATCTGAAACTGGCAATTCAGCCAAAGAAACCTTCTACAAAAATATCCACAGTTCTGGGCTGGAACAGCTACCTAATTTCATTCTGCAGTAACACAGTTGGCTAAAATGAAGTCAAAATTAAAGTATTCAGAAGCTGTAAAGCACACAGCATTTAATTATATTTGTATTCTGTGCTTCTATTACTGAAGACTTCTTTTCTGTGTAGAACAGGAATGCATTAAATGAATGAAGGTCACTGTAGGAGTGCACACAAAATATGTATCTTTTATTTATTTCTTTGTCCTATTGGGATCTACTGCTCATAACTAGAAAGACATATGAACATAATTAAAACTTCTGGTATCTCAAACCTTATGCACCATACACACTATTATTATTGTTACTATAAAGTGAACAGTAAGTGGATAATTGCATTTATTAACATGTATGTTTCATATCTTAACATATATTATGTATTAAAAATGACAATAGAAAAGTACAAAAAATATATTACAATTGTATAGCTATGTCTATGATAACAGGTATCAGATAGTATCATGGATAAATTATTAACTTCATAAATATTTTTATGTATCCACCTGATATGTTCGTCTGTTCCTTTGTTTTCTTTTGTTTCGTTTTCTACATGTATTATATATTTTTTTCATTGTTTTTCTTCCACTTGCAGTAGCAAGATATTTCTGGTGGGAGGCAGAGCTTTGGTCTATATTGTTGTGATGTTCCTTAGTCTCTTTTATCTTTCACATTGCCTTTGGGTAACATTGCCTCCTGGTCCTTCACTAAGAAATGAAAGGCATAGGAAACATAGCATCTTCCTTTGCACATCCCTTGTGCAGAGAATGCGCTTTTAGTTTAGCATGCCAGGCTGTTCTCAGAAGGTAATTTAAACACTGAAACTCAAAAAAATCCTTGGAACCTGTTTTTGGTATGCTTTGATATCATATTAAAGATCTAACATTGTATGTTATAGCGATGATAGTCGTTTATACATTCTAGAATGGAGGTTCTCTGTGTTGCTTTCTAGAATGTTAGTCCCTATGTTTGTGTTGCCATGTTTTGTTTGCTGGAAGGACAAGACACAGGAAGGCATCATCCCTACATGCACTGATAACTACACAGAAAAAACACAGATTTATGAGCCCAAAAGTTGCTGCAAAATACTCCACAAAGTCCAAAGTCAGCCAGCCAGAAAAATCAAAAAAGATCAGGTTGAGCTCAGTATAGCCTCAGTGCCTTCAAAAGAAAACATATAAAGCTCCCAGCTGAAGGCAGACTCAGAAATGATCTGAAGTTGGTACTTTCTTATACGTTCTGCTTTGTTAGTGTAAAGCTCTTTGTCTTGTCAAATCTTTGGTATACCTCATTGTTTTTATGAATTTTTCCTAAAGCAACTGAAGTAAAATGGAATAAAATAATCACATCCTTATGAGAACACATAAATGCTTAAAACTATGATGAAAATATTCTGTATTGTGAGCATGTGGGATATAAAATGAGCTATGTGAGAATTAGAATAGTTTTGTTGGAAAGAATGTTCAAAGATAATTGATTTCCACTATCTGACCTCTTCAGGTCTAACCAAAAGTTGAAGGCATTGTCCAAATAAATCTTGAGTATTCACAGCTATAGAGCATCAGCCACCTCTCTAAGAAGCCTGTGCTTCCTAGAGGAAAAAAATTTTCCTACTTTCCAGTCTGAACCTCCCCTGGAACAGCATGGTGCTTTTCCAGAGCATCCTATCAATGAGGGCACCTCTCAGCCTTCTTTTCTCCCAACTAGACAACCCAAGAGTCTCAACCCCTCCTTGCAGTACATGCCTTCCAGCCCTGCCACCAGCTTTGCTGTCCCCCTCTGGATGCTTTCAAGTACCTTACCACCCTTTTTATGTTGTGGAGACCAGAACTGCACGCAGTACTCCAGGTGAGGCTGCACCAGGGCTAAATACAGCAGGAGAATCTCTTCTTTGACTGGCTGGTTATGCTGTGTTTAATGCACCCCGAGATGCAGTTTGCTCTCCTGGCTGCCAGGGCACACTGCTGGCTCATGCTCAGCTGCTGTCACCAGCACCACCAGGTGCCTTTCTGCTCTCCAGCCACCCATCTCCCAGCCTGTGCCTGTTTTCAGGCACTATTCAATCCCTGGTCCAGAACCTAGCATTCTCCTCTGTTGAATGTCACGCCATTGCTGATTGCCTGGTGCTCCAATGTATCTAGATCTCTCTGCAAAGCTTCTCCAGAGAGTCAAAGCACCTCCTGATCCAGTATCATTAGCAAGCTTGCTAAGAAAGCATTCAACTCCTGCATGGAGATCTTTCATATTCATCATGTCATTTGTCAGACTGTTACATATCACAGATTTCATCCACAAACTAAGGAAAAGCTGAAAAACATGAACTGGAGTATATTTTGTCATTTATTAATATACAATGAATGAATTTGCCATTTAATAGTAGCTTCATTATCATCATATTAAGAAATTAAAGTAAAAATTGCAGCTGACAAATGATAGTGATTTCAGACCCCAACTGATACTTTTGTAGGATAAGAGTAACATCTTAAATCTAATGTGTGTATTGCATAGTTTTAATGTCTTCTTAGACGATACCTCAATTTCTTTTGATGAGAGGAGAAATTCTTATTCAAGGGATTCGCAATAAAAAGTATTACTTAATTCATTTGTCATATCTAGATGTACCTGTATTAACTGTTCTCTGACATATGTATGGAATACGAAGAGCTGATGATAATCCATCTTTACTACAAACAGATATAGCAAGTATGGCAAGGAGTTATGCCAGTGTCTTGGTACACAAAGTGAAGTGGTATTCCCAATGTATTTAGGAAGCTTTCATGCCTAGCTCATAAATCTTTTCAAAGAATCAGAGTATTTTTAATGCTTTGAATTAGTAAAATAATAATTATGCTTTTTTTTTTTTTTTAATTGGAATAGCAAAATAATAGCTAAAACAATGAAAATCTGAATGGTACCAGAATTTATTTGACAACATAGCTACAGCAGTCAATGTTCCTGAACACCCTGCTGAATCTGATGTTTGTTGCTTTACAACCAATGATTAATACTAATGCTTTCTGTATTCGTTAACTTCAGTGAAGAATTAAGAAGAAAGAGTGCACAAGGATCTGTGTATAGATTGCATTATATTTCTGCTTCTAAGCAAAGTGGAAATGATCTGAATTAAGAATCACTACAAACTTTGTTTTCCCATTCCTTACTCCCTTTTACATTTACATGGCATAAATTAGAGTTTCAAAGGAATCGTAGAAAAGGAGAGACTTATGGTCCTTTCTCACCACCACATGCAGTTGTTTCTTTGCTGTTTTTCAGGTGGCTCTGGTGGCAGATGGATGGTGAGGGATTGCAAATGCAATTTTTTAAAGACTTTGTTTCCTTCTGCCAAGTGAAATAATAGGAGTGTTAAATCACTATGAGTTGGGCTACTTTAGTAGGTGGTCCTACTTTATTCCTCGGACAGAGATACAATAATTTAAATAATATGTACAGTACTTAATTTTTTTCTTGTAAAAATTCAAGCTATAATGTAATTTTTATTTTCTTTATTGCTAGCCTACTGTTTAGACACATTTGAGAAATCAGGTATTATGCTGCTTTATATATTTATATATTCTACATTGAAACTCATAACTGCACAGCAAATTCTTTTTGATTATTGAGTTCTGTTTGTCTGTTCCTTGTTTTCTGAATATGTGGTTGATGTTCTTTGTTCCACTTGATAGATAAGATCTGTGCTGAATTTATCTGACATTGTGCTGAGTGGATACAGCAGCATCACACATGCTGTTCTGCAGTAGCAAAAATATTAAAGTTATTTGTTTAGGTGTTGATCCCAGTTGTATTGATGTAGAATCCACAATTTCATTAAAAGGAAACACAGGATATTCCATACAGTGTTTTGTAAGAATGACACAAACTCATTGCTTACTCCTTCGTTTTGCTAGGCTGAAGTGTAAACAGTAGATTTTCTCTTTGATTTTTGAAGAGTCATACACAGTAATTGAACTTCCATGGCGTTATCCCATTGTTACCCAAAGGAATGGGAGTGCATGACGCTGGAGACCGCTTCGTTTTATTTTATTGTCACAAGTCAATTTTATTTTATTTTACTTTTTATTGAAAACTTTCTGAGCAGCTGAAGAAATGAATAGCTCCGCATTTTATTGCAGAACAGTCTCAATGATTCTTCCTGTCCATAGAACATATGCAAGACATGAGCAGGTCAGGCAACTGCACTGAAAAAAAAAAATAATTATTTTGCTTAGTATTTTATTGCATTTTTTTTCTGTACTTAAGAGGAATGTGTTAAATCTAACTACTGTTTTAAAAGAAAACTGAATTTTTTTATTTTTTTTTTAGAATGTTCATGGTATCATAGAACTGTGGAATCGTAGAATGTCTTGAGTTAGAAGTGACCTCAAAGATCACGTAGTTCCAACACCCTGCCATGGGCAGGATTGCTGACCACTAGATCGTGTTGCTCAGGGCTCCATCCAACCTGGCACTGAACACCTCCAGGGATGGAATTTTTCCCAGTATTTGTTCCACTGTCTCGTGGCTCTCTGAATGAAAATTTTCCCTCTGACAGCTAATCAAAATCTCTAAGTTTAAAACCATTCCCTCTTGTCCTGTCACTATCACACCAGGCGTGATAGTTGGTCTGCCTTCTGTTTGTAAGCTCCCTTTAAATACAGAAAGGTGTCAGTGAAGTCTTCCTGGAGTTTTCTCCAGGCTGAACAAGTCCAGCTCCCACAACTTTTCTTCATAGGAGAGGTGCTCCAACCCTTTGATCATCTTCATGTCTGTCTGCAAGACCCACTCCAACAACTTTACATCCTTCCTGTGCTGGGAGCCCAACGCTTGGATGCAGTAACCCGGATAGAGTCTCACAATGGCAAAGAGAGACAACCTCCTCCTTGCTCTGCTGGTCACTCCTCTTTTGATGCAGCAAAGGATACACTTGGCCTTCTATCCTCTCTCTGCAAGATCCTAATACATAGTCTTGTTATTTGCCTTGAAGTGATTTCTGCAGTTCATACTGCCAGCAGTAGAATGAAAATTAATTACATAAATATGCACTGAATATTTTGCAAAGAAGAAAATATGTGGTATGCATATCTGTGCAAGAGTAACAGTACTTTTCAGGGTGGAGTTTTGGTGGTGGTTGGGGTGTATTTCTGCCCTTTGTTCTTGACTAAGTAGCATTCATAGTTAAGAAATAATGGGCATTGTTCTATTGCTTTATTCCTAAATTGAAGTACTTGTGTTTTTCATATAGCTCATAAAAAGCTGTAGAGAAAATACTGTCCTCTGAGTACACGTGATGCACCTGCCACATTTCTGCTTACTGCAGCAGGCACCACTTCACAAAAGCTACCATAAAACTGTGTTTGTTATTTCAGGCATCCCGTGGGATAGATTAGAAGTCTGAAAGATCATGGTAGCTACTTGTGAAGTTCCCAGCAAGTGTGGCATCTACATGCCTAATCCTCAGGGTCATTATCTGTGAAATGAGGCAGTGGGAGGCTCAGCAAGGCAGCAGCATTACTTCTTCCAGCACTTCTACAGGTAAGACAGAAAAATATCTTACAAAGAAAAAAAAAAGAATTGAACACAAAGGGTGAATTAGAAATTAAACTGGTACATTTCAGACATGCATTACAAATCTAGGACAGTGTCCACGAGAGGCACATGCAACAACACAACCTTATTTTTGAATTGGTACTGAGATATTTTTAAGCACATTTGCTGAAGTTCATAGTCCTCATTTCATGTTAGCATGCTGTGAGTAAGTTACTGCCTAGCAAGTTATTCAGTTTGATCTTTAAGTCCTTTTTATTGTCCAAAGGCTTAAATTCCAATCAGTGATTCTGTGATTCTGTGATAATGACATTCTAAATAACAATGATTTGGAACTAAAGGCATCATAAACAAATAGTTACAAAAGTAAACAAGAGATTAGATAATTAATTCACCATTATCAAGTTTGAAGACCTTGGAGAAAGTTTTCTGAAGTCCAGATTTACTTTTGTTATTTCCTGTCACATAATAAAACTGCTTATTATTTCGTATTTGCAGGTAAGCAGTAGTCTGAAATTGATCTTTGATTTCTCAAAGAGTCCAAGCAATACTTACAAGTGTGCTAATGTGATATTCTGCTGGAGAACACACTGGGACATTTCTCTTCTATGTATGGATTAGCAATTCTATTATTGAAGTGGTTGTTTCCTTTTCTTTTTAATATTTCAAATATTAATTTCATTTAGTATCAGTGATACCTTGGCCTCATTCCTGGGCTGGCTAAGCTACAATATCTGTACAGTCCCAAAGCCTTCAGTGTGGTGAGTGCTGAATAGCTGAATTTAGGGCACACATCTGAATTCAGAAAATGAACCCAAAAATGAAAATGGGATTTCTGCTGTTTAGGTGCCCTTAACCAGCTGACCAAGGAGGCCAAGAAACAGAACAGCAAACAGAAGGTGATGGCAGCACTAGTCAAGTGGAACCATCCCTTAAATGTACATTTGACCTCCTTTTATAAATATAAGTTGTCTAGATAATGAAGTATTCTTAGATTCAATACACTTTTTAATTTTTTCCTTTCTATTAGGGGTGATTTATGCAATCCCTGTGTGAGGATGAAGATGAGAAAGAGGTATGTCTGAGGTGAGAGCAAACACTGATGTACTGTTCATGTCACTAAATATGCTGAAGAACGACTTTAAAGCAAAAGTTTCCAAATAGTTAAAAAATAATAATAATTAAAGTCAGTTGTATAGGACTTTTTTTCTGCATGTTAGCCCAAGGAACAAATGCTGAGACATTTAAATTCTGAGGGATAACTTTTGGCAAGAACTGATCATTAAGTTCCTGTGAAATTAAATACATCTGCATGTAAGTGAAAAAGAGGAGAAGTCAATATTGGACAAATAGAGACTTGTGAGAAACGTAAAATAACATTAATTTAGCATTACATGACACTGCTGAAAGTCAAAACAAATAATATGATTGATTGATGAGTTCCAGGAAGAGTAACTATCATTTCATTACATTTTTAAGTCAGGAAACTATATATATATATAGTTTGAAATAGGAAACTATATATATATATAGTTTCCTGTATTTCCTAATATATTCTATATATTCTATGTATATTCTATGTATATTCTATGTATATTCTATACATCCATTTCTTAACATAGATTATGAAAGAAACATAGTTACTAACATTTTTGTGACAATTTCAGTGCATTTTTCATGTAATGATTATAATTTCATTGGGAATGTTTTAGTAGATTATATGGAGTATATAAATGAATTTAAAATCGTCTTAGAGAAATGTAAAAGAATGGCATATATGTTAATTCTTCTATATCTTAATCGTGAAAACATCCAGATAAGAAAAAAAAACAACATGTGTATAATATCTAACTGAAGTAATTCAACAGTATTTCATGCTCCTTATGTTTTTATTTCAAATATAATTCTTTTTGCTCCTCTGGGGAAGAAAAAAAAGTGTAATTTGCTTTTAATTCCATAAAAAAGTGATATCAACAGTATCTCCAAGCCTTAAAAAGATTTGATTTGTCATACTGGAGAAAAATATCTCGGAGCATTAAACTGAAAGCACCTTTAAAAGATAGTCCTGTAGTACAAAGTTAATTCAAGTTAAGTAGGAAAAGTGAACTCAGCATTACATTCTGCTTTGATCAAACTTTTCCTTTAATTAATTCATCAGTCATTGCATTAAGGAAAACAATTTGCTTAATTCTGAAGAAAAAAAACAAATACTGCTAGAGAGTATTTATGTACCATGGAACCTGAAGCCTATTGAGAATAAAAATCAATTTTTATTAGAGCATTCTTCTTTTGATGTCTCACCGCAAGAAGAAAGAGCTCAAGAAACCTTTTTGTTTGAGCTCTGAATTCAGCCCAGTGGCAGTTTTTGTATGGTCCGGGTCAAGCAAACAAACAAAGAAAACCCACTGGAGGGTCATAAAAAGCACTAAAGACAACATCCTGCAGCAACGGCACTGTCAGAGGGGCACCGAAATCATTCCAGTACGGCAAAGGGAGAGGCACAGAGCGGTGCAGTGATCACAGCGAACTGCAATTGCTGAGGAAGCGCGAATGTTCAGACGTTTACCTGCTTTGTAGGATCCTTCACTGCTTGCCTCTTTGTGACCAGCCCGTTTCAGGCACTGTTTAGAAGTGTGGCTGACTTGAAGTCAATACTAACCTAGATTTTATTGTCTACGTTTCAGTTGAGATTTTAAGTCGGCCTGTGTCAAACTGAAGATCATGAAGTCCGGGTATCAAATTATTAGTTGCTGTTAACAAAGAATAGCTTTGTTAACACTGACCTTTTTGTTGTGTCTTTTGCTTTGTTTTGTTTTACCTCAGGGTCTTCTGATGCAGCTTAGGTGCTCCTTGATGGCCGTTTTTGTGAGAGGCTGGGAATCTTGTTCCTGCTTGCTATCTTTTCACTTAAATGCGATGCCTAGAGAGAACCACTTCTGTTTCTTAAGGTACTGTTGTAGAGGTGAAAGGAAATCTTCTTAACATACACAGCTAAGTATTCACATTAGCATTCCTCACAAGTATGTAATCCTGTGCGACATGCATCATTTTCTGCCACTGATCATGAGCTGCCTTTGGTAATTCATTGTAGGAACATACAAGGAGGGGAAGAATGTGCTTGCATCCAAAGATTTTTGCCAAGTCTTTAAGTGGTGGCTAAGGAAACAAAATCAATACATTTGGAGTCACTATATGTGAAATTCATTTGTCTGTCATCCGAAATTTGGGAAGAAAATTCTCTAACCACAATGTGGTGTTAGAAAGAGACGTTCCTTTGTTTCTTATGATGTGTACCAGGTGATCTGACAAATCAAGCAGATGCTCTCAGAATTTCCTGACTTTCCAGACACGTCACTGATTGCTTCTGCACAGTGCTGGTGCAGCTTCAACCCAGACTCTGGGTGCAGTTTTGGGTGCCATAATATAGGAAAGACATAAAACCATTAGTATCCAAACAGCACTGAGCTCTGCCCTCCGGGACCCAAGGGAACAGCATGGAGCTGCAGGGGATTTAGAGATCTGTATGAAATGTTCCATTTTCATTCCTGCTTCCAGTGTAAAGCCAGTGGAAAATATGCTGAAAGAAAAACAAAACAAAACAAAGCAAAACAAAAACAAAACCCTGCACATTCGTTTATCAGAAATAACTTCTCAAAGAAAAATCAGTTGTAATGTGGCAAGCATGGTGAAAGCAAATGACAAAATACAGCACGTATGTTCACATTTTCCTAGCTAGAATGAATTCATGTGCAAAAAAAGAGTTGGAGTTAAAGTAGAAAGCACAGAAACTATAAACCTTGTTCTAGACAATTAAAAGCCAGTAAGGTTAAAGTAGAAGCCTGTTACTGATATTCATGAAATAAACGTGCGTCTCGGTTTTATACAGTTATTTTAGGTTGTTTTTCAAGATCATGCATTAAAACATTTTTTTTTAAGAGCTTTACTTTTAGCTTTTGAAGAAGCATTTATTTTATTGGGAAAATGCATTAGTCCTATTGAGTAAAACACATAGTTTCCTACAGTGAAGAGTTACAGTTATCAGCGGAGACACGGTGTTCCACACATTTAGTAGTGAGGCACTGCTTTTATTTGAGAGATGTACGCTAGGAATTGTATGGTGAAATGCTCTGGGGAAGAGGGAAACTTTTGGCTGCAGTTTGGCAATCCACGTAGATGGAAATACATGATGCTCAACAACAATACGTGCTGCTATAGACAAGGTTTAAGATTAAACACATCTGTAGACACTAAATTACTGCTGTGAAATTTCTATGTTTTATCCATGAAATAACAGTCAGTAATATGGAAGACAGCTTTTCTGAAGGATTTTCAAATATATTTCAAAAAATAGGAAACAATCCAGAAGTAGCGCTTTCATTCACATATTAAGTTTGGTGGTTGTGACAAATGAATTATCTTTACTGCCAGCATGTGTTTCTTTGTCACAAAGATAATTTATATAGAGTCTTAAGATTATCAGCTAGAAATACTCTTCATTGTACCATACTGATATTTTCACTTTTTTTCTAGCTCTGGTTTAAACTGATATGACATCAGCACAGTTTAAAACATTAGTATTGATTATGTCACTAATAGAGACACATATCCAATAATGCACCCAATTGTAAAACAACATACTTGATATACAATCCTGATGCTCCACATGATGCAGTAGATGAATCGTGATCTCCCAAAGTACAAACCAAGCAACTCCTGCATGCTTGAGAACTTGGCTTTTTTTTTCTTTTTTCTTTTTTCTTTTTTCTCTCCCTCTGAACCTGAGTTATAACAGAGGATGTTATATAAATGAGATAGAGATGTGTCTTATTTGTGCAGCTGAAATGCTTGGAACAATTTAAGCCTCAACTGCAAAACTGATTGTTGTGTAATGAGATTTCTGATGTTGAAAATAGTTTCAGTAATGCTAGAAAATACATTGTCATTCTGCATTTATGCTGAAGAGGAAATTAAAATTGTAAGTGCTCACCAGATGCAATTTGTGACAGAAGAATGATGTGGCATGAAGTTCAAGAAGGCATGGCTGTAGAATGGGTTAAAGCGACTGGGATCTGGAGTGCCAGAAACAGAATGTGTAAGGGAGAGAAGATTCCTTTGCTGATAAGATGAGAAACAGCATCTTTTGTCTTGTAGAAATCAAGGCCCATCTCTAAGCTGCAAAACTGAGCTGGAGGATGAACCCTAGGCCAAGCAAAGGGGCTTCTTGCACACACAGAATCAGTAGTGGGAAAAGAAAATGGGTCATTTAATTTGCCTCAGGAGTTACAATAATTCCTCAGCAGTTTGGTGTCAGAAGTGGTGTTGCTGATGTTTGTATTCCACGTGCCACAAGTAGGGTGCATGACTGGGAAATAATAGGAGTAATGAATGTGCCCAAATTTCCCATAAATGAAAGGTGTGAACCTGTGCCAAAACAGAAATGCAGTTTGCAGACCTGGATAAGTATTCCTTTGACCTGGACAAATCACCTTTCTGTGAGTATTACAAGAAAAATAATAAGATGAAATAAAACCTTGATTCTGTGGGACAAGAAAACCTATCACTAGCAGAAATCTAATATCTCTATCTTAATGGAACAATAATGCAAAAAATGAAAAAACAAATTGGAAAAGTGGAAGAACAAAAGTAAAAATCCTTCTAAAAATTCAGTTACAGCATCTAAATCCCTCCTTTCAGCCAACCCTTGGGCTGAAACATTTTTGGTCCCTAGCAGTTGAAGAGGCTGAAGGGGACTTGGCTGTCTGTGCTCATGTTTGATGTCAATCCTGGATGTGGACAGTACTGACAGCTGTGCCCCCAAGCTTGGGCAGAGACCCTGAGACTGCAGGCACAATCTGGGCACCATTGATTGATCAGGAGAGGCATGGGCTGGCTGGCTGGAGGAGGAGGCGGGGCTGCTGACATCCTTTAACGTCTTCATAGCCAGCAGGATCTGGTCGAGTTGAGTATTGCTGAAATTACGTGAGGAAATTGCACCCTCAACAAATTTGTGGATGACACCAAGCTGAGAGGTGCAGTCAATAGATTGGAGGGAAGGGAAGCCATCCAGAGGGACCTGGACAGCTGGAGAAGTGGGCCCATGAAAACCTAATGGGTGTTTTTGGAGATGTTGAAGGCTGGGTTAGAGGGAACCCTGGGCAGCCTCATTCTGTGCCTGATTTATTGGTTAGCAACCCTGCCTGTGGCAGTGCCCTTAGCTCCATAAAACTGCTGGGGAAGTGGGGTTGCTCAAGCTCCTGTGATGTGCCCAGGGACTTCTAACTAGCTAATATTTCTGAGAAGATAATAAAAGAGACTCCTGTAGCTTGAAAAACTTCCACCCTGGTTTCATGCTGTAGCTCACTCGATCATTTCACACTAATCATATTACAAGAGCCCAAGAGACAGGAAACACCCTTTAGAGAAACTTTATTGCTGCAAATTTCAGACAAAGTGACCTTGGGAGTACAGCTAGAATATAAGATTAACCTGCTTTTTTCTCTTGTTGCTCATTCCACAGTCCACATCAGAGAAGAATAATCACAGTAACACAATGGGATTTATTTGCTCTTTTTTTTTTTTCATATTTTTAAGTTATTTGTCTCTTATTGGCATTACTTTGGAATAGGATGAAAATAATGGAATGCTTCAGTGTAGCCAATGAGCTGATGACTACATCATTAAATGCTGGTATTTCTGAAGGTACAGTGCAAAAAATTGCAGCTACTGACATTCATCTACATTTGCTGAACACTGATGGAGACCAAATAGTGGATGTGAGTACAGTAAGGCGGTGTCTGGTTCATTTCAGCAATGCCAGCAGTGCCAGTGTGTCACCTCCACTAGTGCAGATTTTTACAAGCATGGCACACCAAGGCTCTTATTCACATCCAGTGAAAATGCACAGCTAATGTTTGTGACTATGTCGATAAACAGCGTTTTGCAGCTGATTGCTGCAAATAGTGTTATCAAATAGTGTTATTTTGCTCTTCTTATCTGTGGCAGTTTCCCTGGAAAAAAATAGGAGGCATTGCTTTCAGAGCGACCTACGTAACTGCTCACCCATGTAAATTGGTGGGTGATGGAGGCAGAACAGTTCCACGCAAAGGAGTTTTTGTCAGCTCAGGCCTTATCTCAGAAGTTTGTATTGTGGTCCAATGCTCTTTAAAAATAATAATTTTTTTAAATTTCATGAATTATACGAATGACAGCAAGTGTTTGTTTGTTTGTTTTTAATCCATCTTAATTAGATCCTTAATTACCTGTTCACACTAAAGTCTATAGCCACAGTGGATAAAATAATGATTATTTTTAAACCCTCAACAATCTTACAGACTACTGAAAGTAGGCAGAAAGAGTTATTGAATTGCTGAAGTCCAGTCAGCTGCAGTCCTTCTCATGACATGTTATGCTCTACTGCCATGCAGTGTTCTGCATTTAAGAGTCTGGGATGGACACAGCGGACTTTCGTGCAGTAAATCTAGCTTAATTGCCACTGTAACAGAAGTCTACTAAGAACCAATCAGCAAAAACAAAACAAAACAAAACAAAACCCAAGAATTTTCAACGATGAAAGCAGCTTTCCTCTCCCTGTTCAACGGATTTCTTCACACTTCTTTTATGCAAACAGATGGCACTTAACTGCAACTATCAGGTGTTACATTCACAGCATGGATCTGAAATTCCTGATATGATAGTGTATTGCATACATTTCACAGGCAAATAAATTACAAAATGTGAAGTCACCCTGAATTTTTAACTTTAATGAGTGACTATAAGTTTCACAACTTAGTTGCTGGAAACAAACCTTCCACTATCAAATTTTATCTTTTTGATAAGAAACGACTTCCGTGCAGCTTCTAAGAACACAACAAGGACTCAATCTGTTATATAAATAATACACGATAAATACTTCTAATGCTATAAATACTTCTGTGTGGGTGTAGCAGATCTTATGTGAGATCCCACTTTCTGAAACTTTCCAGTACCTCATTAACTAAATCTTGAAGTTCATATAGTATATTTTTAAAATTCATTTGTAGTTTAAAAGCATGTGCACAAATATTAATGTTAACTATTGCCAAACTATTAAGTCTCTTTAATAACATTGATTTTACTGTATTATTATTAATCAGGTGATTCCAATATTGTTGCTTGTTAACTTCAGATTTTTTCCACCTCCTCTTTGATTCCTGACTTCAATTCTGTATTCTTTTTCCTCAATCTATCTGCCTGTGAAGTGTAGAAAATTTCCATATGAAGTTAGATGATAGGTATAATGTATTGGAACATCCAGAAATATTAAGGAGTATGGACGTGTGCACAGCATTTTTTGTCAAATGTCCATATTTAAACCAATTGATTGTCGATGTTAGAAGAAATGTCAAAGAATATGAAGAAATATCTCACTGTTACAAGGCTTTTAACGTAAAGATCAACAGAAAATTCTTCACTGTTTTCCCGAATACTCTAAGATAATCTTCAGCAGATCAAGATGATTTCTAATGTATCTGAACACTCTGCCCTGTGTTTTGGTTGTTGATGTTTGTTTTGTTTTGCTTGTTTGGATTTTATATTTATTATTTTATTTCCCTATTCAAAGTTGAGATATTTCCTCCTGATTTATCAGTTTGGCCAAATATGTTGAAGAACTTGATACTTCAGAAAAAAGTTATTTAAAAAGGAGTTCTGTATTTTGGCCTTCTTTGTTACCTTTACTACTACCTTGCTTTCAAACTTGATTAAATATTTTTATTTCAATCAACACTTTAGGCTGTTTCTCCTGTTACTTACTAAGGACTTATTTCTCCCTAATCTCAGAGATCCTTTCACTTGTGTCTCAGTTTTGCCCTCAGTAATCTTTTTTTTTTTTCCCCCATAAACTCATTTTATTTTTCTATCCTTGGGAGTTGGGTCTAGCCTACATTTTGTCTTCGCCTCTGCCATGCATTTGTGGACACTGAAGAGATTATTTAGCGAATCAATTTCATAGTACCAACATTTTCATTTCTTTACAAAGCGGTGAGATCTTTCTGTGTCTGGTAGTTTGTATATCTTTGGGAAGTGACCCTTTGAAGCTTCTTCAGTTTTAGTGTTTGATTGGCGTCATACTACACAGCAAAAAAGGTTTTTAACAAGTCAAGGAACAAATGTAAAGTATTGAATTTTCCAGTGTTCTTTGCCTCAATCTTCACTGCCAGTCAGGCTTCTCACATCTCACATTCTTGAATGTCTAGGGAAGTGCCAAAGAAAGAAAATCCCTTCCACTGTAAGAGAAGAACAAGTCTCATGAGGAAGAATGTGTACAAGTCTAGTGGGCTGGACAACACGCATCCCTGTGCCCTGAAGGAACGGGCTAATGTGATTTTTAAGATACTCTCCATCATATTCAAAAAATTGTGGCTGTCACGTGAAGTCCCCAGCAACTGGAAAACATGGAAACATGCCCCCCATTTTTAAGAAAGGGAGAAGGGAAGGGCCAGGGAACTGCAGACCAGTGAGCCTCACTTCTGTTACCGGGAAGATCATGGAACAGATCCTCCTGAATGATGTGTTAAGTTGCGTGAGGGACAAGCAGGTGATCTGAGACAGCCAGCATGGCTTCACTAAGGGCAGGCCATGCCTGGCCAATCTTACGGTCTTCTAAAATAGAGTAACAGCATTGGTGAATAAAGGAAGAGCAACAGATGGACTTGTGCAAGGCCTTTGACACAGTCTGACATCACATCATTATCACTAAATTGGAAAAGGAATTGGTTGAATGTCACAGCCACAGGAGTTTGGTAAATGGCTCTATGTTCAGGTGGAGCCTTGTATGGAGTGGTGTCCTCCATATGTTCATCATGAGACAGGTTGCTCTTCAACATCTTTATCAGTGACATAGACAGTGGAACCGAGCGCATCCCCAGCAAGTTTGGAGCCAGCACCAATCTGAGTGGTGCTGCTGACACAACAGTAGGAAAGGTTGCTATCCAGAGGGACCTGGACAGTTTTGAACAATGGACCCACATGAATCTCATGAGGTTTAACAAGGCCAAGTGCAAGATGTTGCACTTGGACTGGGGCAATCCCACATGTTTATATGCTAGAAGAACTTCTTGAGAGCAGCCTGGCAGAGAAGGACTTGGAGGTTCTGGTGGATGAAAAGCTTTACACAAGGCAACAGTCTGTGCTTGCAGCCCAGAAAAACGACAGTATTCTGGGCTGCTCCAAAGCATTTGTGGCCAGCAGGGTGACAGGTGACTCTTGCTCTCTACTCTGCTCTTGTGAGGCCCCATCTGGAGTACTGCGTACAAGCCTGCGGCCCCCAGCACAAGAAGGATGCAGAGTGTTGGAGTTGGCCCAGAGGAGGGCCATGAAGATTGTCAAAGGGCTGGAGCACTTCTCCTATGAAGAAAGATTGAGGGAGCTGGGCTTGTTTTGCTTGGAGAAGAAAAGGCTCCGGGGAGACCTCACTGCTACCCTCCAATATTTAGAGGAAGTTTGTTAACAGGAGAGTATTTAAGGGAAGCAGACTGACTTTATGTGGCTTGATAATGACAGGACAAGGGGAAACAGTTTTAAACTAAAATAGGGGAGTTTAAGATTAGATACTAGACGGAAATTTTTCACTCAGAGGTGTGGTGCTGGCATGGGCTGCACAGAGAAGCTGTGGATGTCCCCTTCAAGGGCATTCAAGGCCAGTCTAGATGGGCCCTGGTCAGCCTAATTGAGCAGTTTGGCCACCAGCCTGCAGCAGGGGGATTGCATCTGTATGATCTCTAAGATCCACTCCAACCCAAACTATTCTATGATCCTATGCTCTTTCAGTCATGAAAAAGCACGTCTGAAAAAGATCTCAAAAAGATCTCAATGTGTTATCATGGTCATTCCTTTCCTTTAAACTGAGATCAGTTCTATATGCCTGATTTTGGACAAATTCTTTCAGTATATTCAATAAGAGGGAGTCTATAATATTTAATTTGTTTCCCTGTTAATCTCCTTCTCTTTTTCTTTCTTTTACAGCATCTTCGTTTTGTCTTTCTCACTTTAGATTACCTTCAGTTCTATCTATTTGAACACAAAAGTGAATTCTTCCACCATCAAGCATGTCTGAGGAGTGTTAAAAACCACATCAAACATTTTCTTAATTTTTTTATCATCTTCAGTCATTTCACACAGAATCACAGAATCACAGAATCACCCGGGTTGGAAGGGACCCCAAGGATCATGTAGTTCCAACCCCCCTGCCTAGCAGGGCCACCAAACATACATATTCAGATCAGGTTGCCCAGGACCCCGTCCAACCTGGCCTTAAACACATCCAAGGACGGGGCATCCACAACCTCCCTGGGCAGCCCGTTCCAGGGCCTAACCACTCTCCTAGTAAAGAACTTCCCCCTAACATCTAACCTAAATCTTCCCTCCTTCAACTTAAAACCATTTCCCCTAGTCCTGCTGTTGTCAGCCCTTTTGAAGAGTTTACTCCCCTCCTGGGTGTAGGTTCCCTTCAGGTATTGATAGGCTGCAATGAGGTCACCCCGCAGCCTTCTCTTCTCCAGGCTGAACAAGCCCAACTCCCTCAGCCTGTCCTCATAGGGGAGGTGCTCCAGCCCCCTGATCATCTTAGTCGCCCTCCTCTGGACCCTTTCCAAAATCTCAATGTCTTTCTTGTACTGAGGGCTCCACACCTGGACACAGTACTCCAGATGGGGCCTCACAAGAGCCGAGTAGAGAGGGACAATCACCTCCCTGTCCCTGCTGGCCACCCCTCTCCTGATGGAGCCCAGGATCCCATTTGCCTTTCGAGCTGCCTTGATTCTTGATTCATGTTTTCCTGACCTCTGCTTATTTTTTTCCTTTCTCATTTTGCCTGATTCACAATTGTTCAGCTATGGTTTTATGCTGGCTGAGTATAGAACTGTCTTGTCTGTGTTTAGTATTCATCTTTATACTTTCCACATGACGTCTGCCTTTCCTGTGCAATGACATTATTGTCTCCTGTTCTGGTTGTGATTGATTTTAATTTTGACTGATGATAAACACACAAAGGCATTAAAAAAAAAAAAAAAAAAAAAAACAGAGGAAAGGAAGTGTGAAAAAAATCTATATTAATCTATTTTATGACTTCAAAATTACTGTTATTGTTGCTGTTGTCAATGATGTATTGCAATAGTCTTAAAAAAATATTTTCTTTACTCAAAGAATTCCTTCCTAAAGAACTGCTTTCAGTCATTGAAGTCAATTATTTTTGGTTAAATATCTTTCCAGAGAAACCAAGGCTTATTTTCTGATTTGAACTTTGCAGCACTTCTCACACCTCTTGTCTTGCTTCACTGAGTCATGTAACTTGGCTGTGCTCAAACTGCAATTAAAAAGAACTTTTTTTTTAGTATAGTGTCAAATGAAGATTTTGTCTCAATTAAGTGCTAATTGAGCTTTTTAATGTATTGAAGTGCCTTTGTCATAAGTCTTAGCAAAACACTTGCCACAAGTCTTAGCCTTCTGCGCCCTCGAGGCATCAGCTTCACCATTGTAACAGATGACTGACCACACTTGGAAAAAGTGGCAGAGGCTCACTGAATGTAATGTACTGTGAGCGTGTGTCATTCCTACAAATATCTTGGAAGCTCTTTGAAGAGTCTCTCTGCCTTCTGTTACCAGAAACTGCTAAACTGACGATTCATTATCCATTATTAGTTCTCATGTACCTGTATGAAGTTAATGAGCAGGAGTATTTGGAATCCAACTATGCTGGTGTCATTTTGTGATATTCTTAATGCAGTGCTGAGCCCACAAAACAGTTTTGAGACAGTTGGCTACTTCAATTTGCAAAATGGGGAGAACAAAGGAAATCACACAATCATTGCACAGATAATCAGTAGACGGATAACACAAATGTTTGGCAGTAAGATCTGTTGATGAATAATTGTATTGTTTATTAAAGGTTGCTGATACTGAGGGAACACCTAAAAAAATTGGATGCCTCTTTCTATTCTATAACATTAAATGTTATATTTACATTTATATGATTTTTCTGTCTGTATTGTATGGGAATAAATCTGTAGCTTCAAAAAGGAGCAATATTCCCCCTGAAATATATTTTTCCATTTATTTGAAAAGAAAAATAATTTAGCTATTTCATGAACAAATTTCATAGGTAATTACTACATGTGAACAAATTATTTTCCTCTCCGTTATCTGTTGCTGCTAGAACGGTTAATAATTTATAAGTACCATTATGCACTGATATTCTTAGAGCTCTCTATTAAACACTGTCAACATAAAACTAGCAAATGATCATTAATGATTCTTAAAGTGCTAAGAATAAATTAATAAAGAGTTCTATTTTACTTTTAAAAGCTATATTTATTCCTATGAAATTCAGCAGGAAAGGAAATAATTACAAAACAAGAGCCTGTTCTGCGCAATACCAGGTTACCTACATGATTACTCTCAGTTAATTAGTTGGTTATTTTTCTGCTTCTCATCTTATCATTGCTGTTTACCCACTTTGTTGTGTTTTAGAGTAATCTTTATGTGGTGCTTTTGAATTGTCAGAAAATTAATTAATGTGAGAACAACTACAAAGTATCTATTTTATAGTAACTATTTTATAGTTGGGCTTGGCAATGCCTGTAACTTCTATGGACTGGATTTACTTGAGAAATATGATTTTCTTTTCCTTCCATTCTTGTGTTTTATGTTCTGTCTAAGGACTAAATGAATCAAAGAGAAGGATAAGGAATTCACTGTTGCCCTGCTATTGACATTGTGCCAAGGTGGGTAAATGGTAAAGCTCCAGATTTTCGCTCATCCCACTCAGATTTTGAATCCCATTCTGCTGTCAACAGCAAATCCTGTCCTCTGCAGACCTCCTAGACCATGTGTGATTTAGTGATGCACCAGTGAAGGACAGGGAAGAGCCTTAATCCACTTTTCTTATTGCTGATGATTTAAGAGAGGGTAACTAGATTTTTCCAATGCTAGAGCATATGAAGTAAGATATGAACAATATTGTTTCTGAAGTGGTATATTTTTGTTTAAACCACAGTTTAAGTTGGTCTGTGCAGAATTATAGAGCTCTCCTGTGTTAAAAATAATCACATCACAGCGATTGGCCAGAGACTGTGCAGCAACTTATTTCTAGACATTCAAAGACGTGATAAAATGTGCATTGATTTAACTTGCTATTGTCTAGTACAGAAATGTCACAGTACAATAGTCCTGATTTAATGCACTTGTACATGTACTCTACAGACAGAATACTCCAGTCTATGATACAGATAGAATAATTTCATTCCATGCCCAAGAGTGCATGACTCATTGGTCTTAGCCAGTTCTTTTGCATCAATTGGTGTGCTTGTTTAAAGTGAATAGTGCAATTGAGAGGGTGCTCTGTTAACAGAAATCCCACTGCTTTTCCTTTATGCCTCATCTTTGCTGGGGCAAAAATATCTGACCTGACAGAGAAGGAAATGTATGGTTAAACTGTTCAGTATTGTACACTGTACAGAACCAGATGCATCCCTCTGGTCACGACACTCAGAAATGCAGTTTGAGGGGAAAAAAGATGCTTTGTCTGAAATACAATTGCTTTGTCTGCTTTTATATATCCTAAACTGTCATTCACAATGAATATAAATGCTACCACACGCTTCTATTCTTTAAAGCCAGAAAAAGAAGCCAGCACCTGCCTGTTTTACATGGAATAGATACTAGCTTACATTAATCCTGCTTCACCCATGTAGAGCCACTTATGTAATGATTTCCACTGAAGTCTTTTAACGTGTTTGTGAAGAAATGCCTGCTGTGTAACCACCCAGGGAAAACAAAGAATGGAAGAGTGACTCTCATTTCCCATTTCCAAAGTCCAAAGAATAAATAAAAGAAAAGCTTATGTTTCCCTGCGTGCACATCTTTGATAATTTAGAATTATTTTAAATGAGCAAAAGGTCAATGCAGGATATGTCTTAACAGTCTTCCTGGTTTCAAGCCTTCTTTGCTCCTGTGCATTCTTTCCTCACTCACTGTCTAGAAAATATTGGAAGAGTAGCCACATTTCTCTTTACAGTAAATATCAGAATGATAAAGCAAACAGGCTGGATCACTGACTGGTTACTAACCAATAAAGTAAAAGGTAGAAAGAATTTAATGAAGACCTCAAATTATTATGAGTTAACATATTTAGTGTCATTTTTGTAACTCTTGCTTTCCTCTGGATGTAAGTTGTAAGTGAGCAGGTTATCAGTATTTTAACCTTGATTTTAAGGTTCA